>NC_069502.1:816599803-816917303 GCF_027579735.1 Bombina bombina | reverse complement strand
TGCGTGCTTGTCACCCTAGGTCAAAGTTAAAATTAGAGGGGGAGAATAATCCATATATAGAAGAATAATCACTATGATTATTAAAATTGTTTCTTTAGGATAAAGGTGTATATTTTGTACTGAATATGTTTTTTCCCCCCTATTACAGATAAATATCACCTTCCAGTTGGGTTTGGATTGATGAGATCCAGGATGTTGGCAGTCATCTGGACCATCCTGTTCCTGTGCCAGGGTGTCTTGGTTGAGATTCATGTACAACCTGTGATAGAACCTGGTCCATCTTCTGGGATCATGCTTGAGGAATCCCCCGGTTTCCTGATTACCAACCGGAAAGTTTTCTCCCAAAAGATATTCATCAGTCTGGATCCTGAGGTTACTATTGCAAAATATTTTGATGTTTCCAAGGTTGAATCACCAGAAATTAAATCTTGGTATCAAGAACATGTTAAAAGGATCCAGTCTACTACTAAGGAAACGTTGGGGCCGTTGCAGAAGTCTTTTCCTGGTGGATCTTACAATGTACAATCACGTATCAAACGTTCACCTGGAGTTATTGCTGGACTAGTTGTGACATCCAACAAGTAATTGTAAATAGACTTACAAGTAAGAATAGGTAACTTAAATCTGTGAGGAAAATTCCACCAATGCCCTCGCAAAATCAGAGCTAGATAGTTTTTACTTAGAAAAAATATTTTTCTCCATTCATACACTAAAGTTTATTAAAGTCAAAATTTAACCACACATACATTTAGCAAGAGCTAAAAATTAAAAACACTACACCTAGGTTGAGCTGTGATTTTTAAATTAGTCTGAAATCAGTATCAAAGGTATCTGGCAGCAAAAATTATAGATATAGGCTAAGCCCTTACAATCCGAGGGCTAGTTTAAGTTTAATTTTTTACCAATTATTAAAGCTGCATTATACCGGACCAACAAAGGTGAGCAAGTTAAAAAAAAGGGGAAAGACAGAGCTTATCCCAGAGAGCCGCTGCAAAATGTTATATTTATGAGTCTTTAAGACTCTCCTCCGATGTTTGAGTGGGTATGCCTAATTGCCAAAGTTACATTTTAATTGGCTCATGTGAGTGTCAATCACCAAAGTGACTGGTGATAGGGTACGGTAAGGGGTAGTGGTTCCAAACGTGGCGCTATGTCTGAAATGGGCGTATTTGTTTATATTAGCATTTGTGGTGCAGATCTCATTGGATGATTACATCGAACATATGTTACGCTAATGTGCTTAGCTTAATTAGCGTAACATATGTTCGATGTAATCATCCAATGAGATCTGCACCACAAATGCTAATATAAACAAATACGCCCATTTCAGACGTAGCGCCACGTTTGGAACCACTACCCCTTACCGTACCCTATCACCAGTCACTTTGGTGATTGACACTCACATGAGCCAATTAAAATGTAACTTTGGCAATTAGGCATACCCACTCAAACATCGGAGGAGAGTCTTAAAGACTCATAAATATAACATTTTGCAGCGGCTCCACACCCCTCTGAGGAAGCGTTTTTTGTGAAACGTACGTCAGGGGTCCTCTGGGATAAGCTCTGTCTTTCCCCTTTTTTTTTTAACTTGCTCACCTTTGTTGGTCCGGTATAATGCAGCTTTAATAATTGGTAAAAAATTAAACTTAAACTAGCCCTCGGATTGTAAGGGCTTAGCCTATATCTATAATTTATGCTGCCAGATACCTTTGATACTGATTTCAGACTAATTTAAAAATCACAGCTCAACCTAGGTGTAGTGTTTTTAATTCTTAGCTCTTGCTAAATGTATGTGTGGTTAAATTTTGACTTTAATAAACTTTAGTGTATGAATGGAGAAAAATATTTTTTCTAAGTAAAAACTATCTAGCTCTGATTTTGCGAGGGCATTGGTGGAATTTTCCTCACAGATTTAAGTTACCTATTCTTACTTGTAAGTCTATTTACAATTACTTGTTAGTTGTATCTTGCCCTTAACTTTAAATCTGTGGCAGGAGGTATCAGCGGTTAGGAGATTATAAAACTCAAATCGGGCCATTTGCCCTTAACCACTGAATCTCTTCCCCACCGCCACCTTCTCTCACTTTAAATTACTTTTTAGTTGTGACATCCGTCATCGGTTTTTCAGCTGTTACTGCCGCGGCTGTGTCTAATTCAATTTCCATCAGTAATTTGAATCATGAAATGTCAATTTTTCGTGAACAGATGGCAACCATGATGGAGGTTTTAAAGAAACAAAAGGAGAGTTTGTCAGATATGATGGAGATCGTTAATGATACTGTTGTGACCACTAATTTGCATTCAGGTCTTTCCATCCGAGCGATAAAGGTCCAATATAAACATGAACTAATTCAGAATGAACTGTTAAGTTTTTTGGACCCAGTGGTGTATTTTACAGGAAATTGGTTACGAGAGATTCAAAGTGGAATTGAGAGTCTTGTTGAGGGATGTATTTTATTATATTTTGTCAACAAGGACATTATAAAAACAATGCTCTTAAGAGCTTATGGAAAGGATGTTGATGAAATGCAAATAAACATTGCTTTTGATGCTGGTTCTGCTTTGCCACTCTACATTGATCCCGAAAACATGGAACTTTGTTTTCTAATAAAGGTGCCACATATGTCATTTAATGATATTTATCAATTGAAAGTTGTACATAATGTGGGTACTTGGAAAAATTATATACATGTACAAATCCAAACCCCAAGTGTGGTGGCATATCAATCCCATACATCTAGTCCGTATTTGGTTCCCAAACTTGAAACTTGTGTTAAGTTTAAGGATCATAATTATTTATGCCCTGGTAAACATTTCTTAAATGATGCTTCAAAGGTACTATGTGGTGTCAGGTTTATGTCACAGGTTCAGGAACAATGTGAAGTGACTATGACTAAGACTGATGACTTGGCTCAAACTAGAGCTGTGTTGGTAAAAGATAAGTGGTTAGTGAGTACAAATCTGAAGAATATGACTGTTACTTACATAATGCATGGTGGGGTTTATACAATACCAATACCCTATAATGTGATGCTCATACAGGTACCTAAAGATCACCTTGTTATATATCACCTTGGTGATATTACTCTTTTTATATTGAATCTTCAGTATTAGATGGTGAAGTAGAAGTGGTAGATGCCTTCCAAGGTCATGAGATTCCTATAGATGCTGAGTTAATGTATCTCCTTAAAAATAAACCTAATCATACTGTAAAGATGAACATCCGCAAGGATGACTTAACTATTTCTGATTTCATGTATCCTACATTTAGTGGCTGGATGTCTCCTTTAAACATTTGGAACCAGAAGATAGGTGCAATTATATCCATTTTTGAATTATTTATTGTAATTTGGAATTGTGGATTAACGATTCTATGGTATAAGAATTTCAAGAGGGGAAGATACCCTCCTCCTCTTAGTCTTCGGATGGTTGACCATAATAATCGCCCATATAAGACAGTGATCTAGACTAATCTCATCCATCCTAGGCGGGGTAAGATAGTCTAGATGAGGGGGAATATGTCATGAATTTTTCATGACAGAACAGACTCCATGTTGTTTTCTTGTTTTAAGCTTAACCAGGGCTCAGCTATTATTACATTGAATTTTGTTTTCCTCAGTCTTGCTGACTGAGAAGTTTCATATCAATATGTTTTCCATTATTCAAGGTAGTTTACTTGCTTAGACCCCAGCTAGTCGCTTATTTCTGTAAATAAGTGCAGTTTATAACCTTGATTGTAGTTTAGGAATGTTGGGGTAAACATAAATATAATAAGTATTTTTCTAATATTTTTACCCTATATGCGTGAGCCATCTACTGTTAGAACAATAATATTTCATCTAATTAATTTTATGTTAATTAATGATTAAAATATTATAATTAATGACTCCTCCTAGATGAGAGAATGGGAATATATAGGGTCTAGCCCAATGGGAGGGGGTGGTTTTCCTGGATTTTTGGAACTGGTCACATAATTTATGGAGTTGGTAATTTGCTAATCAACTACAGAGGTCCGAGATTATTGGATTATAACTGCTGAGGCTAGTTTAGCCTATTCGGACAGACCTACGACCTGACAGTTTGATTCCTGTCTGCAAAGGGGGAATTTATTTACTTTGGTGATGTATGAAAGAAAGTCACTTTAAATGTTAATATCATTAAGATTTACATTTATGTAAAATACCTTTGTCTATTTAATAAGGTAAATTAATTAATTATTTTATAGCTTTTTGTTTTCCTTATAAAAATTCCTACCACCTGGTCTTATTTTCGACAATAACACCGGGTGAATCAGGAATTAGGATAGATTATCATCTGACGGTTTGTCATAATTATTAATCTACCTGATTCTCCGCAATTACCTTAGAGGGTTTATAATCAAATATTTGGTTCCTATCATCATGCCAATGTTTGTGTTATTTTGAAAATATGACTTAATCATCTTTATAGTTTAATCTCTGTATTATTCTGTTTTCCTTGCTATTTGGAGTTATGTTATCGCGTTAGTGATTATTATAGAACTGTAGATTATATCTCTGTAATATTTTGATTGCTTAAGTTTCTATTAAATGCTAATTATTAATAACAAAATACTTTATTAAAGCTAATTTTTGTTACTCATCTGGTGTCGGTATAATTAATAGACTGATAGCAACTAAAAGGATTCAGATTTGTTTATTACCTTTCATAACTTATAGAAAAATGTGTCATTTAAAATTGCACCATTTCACATAATATACTTTTATAGATAAAGGTAATATTCATAACAAAGTATACTTCCCCTACAGAGTTATAATTAAAAAGGTGTCATATCAAACACTTTTCCACTATTAGCTGAAAATCTCTTAGTCCTTTCCATTAAAGGAAAGAAAAAACACATATGCCACACAGAAAGCTGCCTTTTATGGCCCTGTTTTGAATCAGCCAATCTGCAGTTTCCTACACTTCCTTGTTTTAAATTTCAAATTGTAGCCTTGATATCGCAGTTTTAGTCTCATCATTTAATTTATTAAAATTGGGGTCTTTTTAAAATGTATTTACAATGCTCAAGGCAATCTCAACCTCAATTTAAATTTTATCCTATCTTCTATTGTTCCTTTAATCATCATGTCCTTTAAGCCAAGTGAGCAAGCTGAAAGATTCTCATTCCATTCATTCACAAAATTATCTCCCTCATTATCCTCCTTTGTGCTTGGCCCAGGGTCAAGATGCTGTCTGAAGCCCTTAGGTGCCATCTTATTTTTAATATAGTTAGATAAACTCGAATTTTCAGCTCTTATTTTCACCTGTGTATTCTGAAAATATCTATACTTCTTAAATGTTGTAAATACATTAAGATCCTCAGATTCAGAGAGGTCTCCCCCCAACTCTGATTTAATAATAATAATAATAATAATAATAATAATAATAAAAGGGTTGGACAATTCCTCAGGCTTAAGAGGAACTGTTTTTCAATAAGAAAATTTGATAAGCATTGCTCTCAATTGAGTGAAAGATTTTTGAAGAGGGTTTATTCAAATAAACTACCTAGCTAAAATAAATACAAATTTACCTAAAAAATATATTATCCATCAGGAAACAAGGTGGAAAAAGCTCTGAAGAGGGCTAGAAATATGAGGAGAGACAATCTGTTTTATACTGAAAAGGTGGGGGGAAACAAAATGTATGCTTACCAGATAAATTCCTTTCTTTACTGCAGGGAGAGTCCACAACTTCATTCCTTACTGTTGGTAATATCAACACCTGGCCACCAGGAGGAGGGAAAGACACCCCAGCCAAAGGCTATAAATATCCCTCCCACTTCCCCTATCCCTCTAGTCATTTGGCCGAAGGAACAAGGAAAAGCAGGAAAAACATTAGGGGTAGAGGTGCCAGAGGATAAAAAGAGGAATCAGCCCAAAGTACTTTGGGTGGGGTGGTGGACTCTCCCTGCCAGGAAATAAAGTAATTTATCTGGTAAGCATACATTTTGTTTTCTTACCAATGGCAGGGAGAGTACACAACTTCATTCCTTACTGTTGGAAACCAATACCCAAGCTATAGAGGACACACAATAGAAAACAGGAGGGTAAAAAAAAAGAATAGGCAGACCCAAATCTGAAGGAACCACTGCTTGCAACACCTTTCTCCCAAAGGCAGCTTCAGTTGAAGCAAAAACATCAAACTTGTAGAATTTTGAAAATGTATGTAAGGAAGACCAGGTAGCCACCTTACAAATCAGATCCCCAGAAGCTTTGTTCCTAAAAGCCCAAGAAGAGGATACTGCTCTAGTGGAATGAGCCGTAATCCTCTCAGGAGGCTGTTGACCAGTCTTCTCATAGGCCAAACGTATGACACTTCCCAGCCAAAAAGATAGAGAAGTCACAGTAGCCTTCTGACCATTGCATTTACCAGAATATAACACAAACAAAGAAGAGGATAGTCTTAAATCCTTAGTCGTTTGAAGATAGAAATTTAAGGCACGAACCACATCCAGATTGTGGAGCAAACCTTCCTTCGAGGATGAAGGATTAGGACAAAAGGAAGGAACAACAATCTCCTGATTGATGTTGCAATCCAAGACCACCTTAGGTAGAAAACCTATTAGAATTGCAGGGGCTTGCTCCTGCTTGATGCGAGTGATGACACGAGGCAGAAGAGTCAATTGAGAAACCGATACATGAGCTTGAACCTCCAAGGAACTAATGCATCCACTAAATCCGCCTGAGGATCCCTCAATCTCGACCCGTACCTGGGTAGCTTGGCATTGAGCCGAGAAGCCATGAGGTCGATCTCCGGTACCCCCCACCTGAGGGTTATCTCTGAAAATACCTCTGGGTAAAGAGACCACTCCCCCAGGTGAAAGGACTGTCTACTTAGGAAGTCCACTTCCCAGTTGTCCACACTTGGGATGTGACTTGGGATGTGGATCGCAGAGAGAAGACAGGAGTGAGATTCCATTCCCTGGAGAATCCGAGACACTTCCTTTATCGCTAGGGAACTTCTTGTTCCTCCCTGGTGATTTATGTAAGCAACTGAAGTTATGTTGTCTGATTGGAATCTTATACACCGGACAGAACAAAGCTGGGACCATACCTTTAGAGCACTGTAAATGGCCCTCAGTTCCAGGATATTGATAGGAAGAGACAATTCTTCCTGAGACCAAGTCCCCTGAGCTTTCTGGGGACCCCTGACTGTTCCCCAGTCTGAAAGGCTGGAATCTGTAGTCACAATCTCCCAGGATGGTGTCAAGAAGCCTTGGGACAGGTTATCTAGAGAGAGCCACCAAGAGAGAGTCTCTCGCCAGCTTGACCATAACTATTTGTTGGGACAGGTCTGAGTGATTGCCGTTCCATTGCCTCAGCATGCGTTGAAGATGGAAGTGAGCAAAATGAATAATGTCCATGGAAGACACCATGAGAACAATTACCTCCATGCACATAGCCACCGAAAGATTGCCTGAGACACAGAAGAGACTATGTGTGATATCTTGCCAAATGAAAAGATGGAACTTGAACCAAGATATCATCCAGGTAAAGAGCCACAGCAATACCCAGAGATCTGACTTCCGCAAGGATAGCTCCTAATACTTTGTGAATATACTGGGAGCAGTAGCAAACTCGAGCGGCAGAGCTATTAATGAAAAATTTTGATCCAAAAAGGCAAACCTCAGTAACTGAACATGATCCTTGTGGATCGGAACATGTAGGTATGCATCCTTGAGGTCGATTGTCATCATAAACTGACCCTCCTGGATCAACAGAAGAATGGATCTGATAGTTTCCATTTTAAAAGGCAGTACTCTGAGGAATTTGTTGAGATATTTTAAGTCCAGGACTGGACGAAAAGATTTCTCCTTTTTGGGAATCACAAACAAATTTGAATAAAAACCCAGACCCCTCTCTGAAGGGGACACTGGAACAATCATTCCCAGAGAGAAAGTTTCTTGTACCAAATTTATGAAGGCTGTTCTCTTTTCTGGTTTTGTGGACACCCTTGAAAGTAGAATTCTGCCCCTTGAAGGGCGAGATTTGAACTCTATCCTGTATCCCCGAGAGACTACGTCCACAACCCAAGGGTCTTGAATGACTTGAATCCAAACCTCTGAGAAAAAGGACAATCTGCCCCCTACTCAATCCATCCCCGGATCGGGAGCCGCCTCTTCATGCATATTTGTTATCTGTGGACATTTTGGCCTGTTTGGATTCGTTCCAGGACTGGGCTTCCATGTCTCCTTAGACTGGACAGGCTTGGAGGAGGAATGTGTCCTCTGAACCTTGTCTGAACTAAAGGAACAAAAATTATATGGTTGCCGGCCCTTAGATTTTACCTTCCTATCCTGGAGAAGGAAGGATCCCTTCCTACCAGTAACCATGAAAATGATTCCATGCCTTGACCACACAGAACCTTCCCCTTGAAAGGCAGGGAGGAGAGTTTAGTCTTGGAGACCATATCTGCGGACCAAGACTTTAACCAAAGGGCCCTGCGAGATAGTACTGTGAAACCTGAAAACTTAACATTCAGGTGGATAATCTGCATGTTAGCGTCACAGATGAAAGAATTAGCTATCTTGATATGATCATGGATCTCTTCTAGAGGTGATTCAACCTCAATTATCTCAGATAAAGAATCACACCAGTATGTTGATGCACCTGCAACGGCAGCCACTGCTGCGGCAGGTTGAAAAAGAAAACCCATGTGCTGAAACATTCTCCTTAAGTAACCCTCTAACTTCCTGTCCATGGGGTCTAGTGGAATAGTAGCTCTCTTAGCAAGAGTTGGAATGGCTCCATCCACCTTAGGGATGGAAATTTCAAAATTGGAGTCTGGAACTGGGAACATCTTTTTAAATGTTAGGGGAAAAAGGAGTCCCAATTCTTTCCCATTCCTTCAAAATAATGTCCGCCATCCGGGCCGGAAAAATCTCCAGAAGTTTTCTTGAATTCATATACCCTAATAATTTAGGGATCTTGGGTTCGCCAGACTGCTTGAAGACATGACATCCTTCAGCAGGAAACTGAGGTGTGTTCTAATTTAAATCTGAAGTTAGATTCCTCAGGGATAACAGATTTCATCTCTAAAACCTCAGACTCTGAAAGTTTAACCTCAGAAGCTATAGAAGTCAGTTCATCCTCAGAGGGGTGAGACAAACTAGTTAACTCGGAATGAATAGAAGGATTAACCCCCAAATCAATAGAAATAGGTATAACTTTTCTTTTACGTTTACCAGAGGTAGGAATAGAATTTAGCGCAGCTGAGACAGCGATTTACAGTTGAGAAGCAAAATCTGCACCATGGGGCACGGTTTGTGAAATAGGATTAAAGGGGACAGCGGCAAAAATAACGGCATATCTTGGACAACAGGGTCCTGAGCGGTGGAAGGCTCAGAATGCATAAATTTACTAGAGGGGGGGGGGGCAGACTTAGACTCCTTCTTGGCTAGTAATACTGAACTTAGGCATGTAGAACAGAATTATGCAGGAGGACAAACCATATTTTCCTCACAAAATAAACAAGTATTACATACATTAATAGGGAACCCCTCAGAGGGGTTAACATTAGTATCCTCCATAGTGGTGGGAATGCTGTCTCAACAGTAAGAAATAACAGCAAAAATCTTTTAATATAAAAATGGCACCTCTGCCCTGCAACTTTAGCTGGGGCACTTACTCTTACTCTTACTTACTCTTACTTACTCTTACCCTCAAGCGGTATCGCTGAAGTAATCAGGAGTATATTGTCACTCATGCAATAGAGGCTTCCAACTAGCCGAACACACCGGTCACATGACTGCAACTAAAGAGACCACAACCATATCGGAGGAAAAGCTCACAAGCTGAATTGAAGCTGCGTAGCGCTTATGAGCCCCAGCAATAGTAAAAAAATCCATCATGAGCCATAAGTGACTAAGTCGCACCTCTTCATCAAAAAACCCACACAAGTTCTCCAGTGTTAGAAGGAGCAAAGCAGCACATATACACTTCCCAACTGCTCAATTATCTAACCTCCATACCGGAGGTGTTAAGAAATATAACCTCATTTAACTGTCAATGGAGGATATTAAATTGTCTCTATCCAAAAACTAGCATCTCCTTCAGTTAGATGATAAGTTAAAAGAGGTGGTTGGAGACTTTCCACTTCTAACGGTTCGAAAAGCCATAAGTTTGAAGGACATACTTGTCCAGGACAGATATGTCAGATGTTTGTCTCCTGCGAATTAGCTGATTAAAAACAGGGACATAAAAGGCAGCTTTCCATGTGGCAAAAGTGTTTTTTGTCCTTATGTGGAAAGGACTAAGATATTTTCAGCTAATAGTGGAAAAGACTTTGATATAAGACACTTTTTTTTTTCCCCAAAAGTAATTTTTATTGTAAAATAAACTTGTTAATAACAACAGCAGGTTCATCAATTTCTTTTACAATCATAGGTCTGACAATAATCGCTCAGTAAACACAGTAAGAATGTCCTCATGGACAATCAAAAGATTATGTCATACATACATAAAGTCTCCTTAATTTAGGAGATCATACAAAATGAACAATAGTTATCAATAGAACTTAAATGTAGAGACTAGTGTAATACAATAGTCGCAGATATTGACTAAACATCATGATGGCTTCGGGAAGTCAGCCAAAAGATAGCTTTTAACATACTTCTTCCAGTAGCCCTAGAGCACATCTCCAGACGGGGGAAGCAGCTCCAGAAGAGGTGAGACAAGAAAAGGATAAGAGGTAGGGCGGGGGTAACAGGTTGCATATTATAGGGAGGAGAGAGGGGGGAGAGGGGGAATAGAGAAGGAGGGGGGGTACGAGCCAAAATTTAAGGATAAGAGGGAGTAGGTGAGGGTCCTTAGCTAGGTAGCAGATTAACATCAAATTGCAGAACTAAATTACACTAATGGGGGTGTCTAGGGACCGCATCGTGTCTGCGAGTTTGTCTTCCTGATAGCTAAACCAGGGTTCCCAAATCTGCCAATAGAGGTCCTCCTTGTCCATACAAAAGTAAAAGCTTTGTTCCATCTTGGCATATATCTGCATTATAGAGGTGACAGCTGTTATATCTGGGGGTTGGGACCGCTTCCATGCTCTAGCTATCGCCAACTTCGTGGCCGCGAGAATAAAGATTATCAGCTTAGACAGGGGAGTAGGGACACTTTGTGGGAACATGTGTAGTAAAGCGAGCTCAGGGGTGAGCAAGACAGTCAGCCCAAGAGTAGAGCAAAGGTTAGATATTTGATTCCATATGGGTTTTAATTTTGGGCAGTCCCACCATATATGTATATCTGAGCCTCTCAGTTCGCATTCTCTCCAACAGAGAGGGGATGTTGTAGGAAACATCTGCGAAAGTCTGGAAGGGGTATAATACCATTTCAGGAACAGTTTCATGTATGATTATAGGGTGTTTGCACAGTGTACAGTCTTCTTAGTTAACATCATAGCTATATGTAGGTCCTTGTCCGTGATTGGTCTGGATAAGTCTCCCTCCCAGGCCCTAAGTTGCCAGGGTCTGTCCTTGTTCGTGGACGTCTGTAGTAAATTATAGTGGAATGATATAAGTCTAGGAGTCTTGACATGGAGCTGCCACAATTTTTCCCAGTTGGTCAGGGGTCTATTGGAAACTTTAGGGAATCCCCAAGATATCAAGAAGGCATACAGTCTGGAATATTCAAAAGTGGCCCATAGAGGGGGGTCTTGAATGACAGATCCTATATTGTTCGGAGTGAGCAGAGTGCCCGAGGGGTATAAGTGGGAAACCAGTCTCAAGTCCCACTCACCCCATTGTAGCACATGCGTATCAGGCAGGGCTGCAAGCAAGGCTGGTAAAGAATGTATAGGAGATGGATGCGGGGCGACCTCAGGTTGATTCCTAAGATTATAACAAGCTTTTAAATTTTCTCTAACAATGACATTCTTAATTCCCAGAGAATCTAACCGGTAGTCAGGGATCCAGGGTAAGTCAGCTAAGCCCAAACCCACGGGAAGGTCAAAAGCCTCTATATGCTCTTCCACCCTTGCGGTTCTCCTTTGTCCGCCCATGCTAAAATGTGAGAGAGCCTGGCAGCTTCGTAGTAACCGCGTATGCTAGGCATAGCTACCCCTCCCTGCTCATATTTTTTCTGGAGTATTTTCGCTGCAATACGAGGTTTAGACTTACCCCAGATATAATTTTGACCAAGAGATTGGAGCTTATCTATTAGGGCACTAGGCACATTAAGAGGAATACAGCGAAAATAGTAGAGAATTTTGGGTAGGACCGTCATTTTAAAAGATGCTATACGGCCTAACCATGAGATCTCCTTAAGACTCCAGGAGGTGGTGAGCTCAGTGACTTCTCTAATAATATCTGAGTAATTTATGGAAATTACTAACTGCGGGTCCGGGCCTAGCTGCACTCCTAAGTGTTGAAAGGTGTTTTGTGACCACTGAAAGGAATACGACGTTTGCAGAACATCCAGTTCAAATGTAGGGATACCAACAGACAAAGCCTCAGTCTTGGAAACATTGACCTTGTAATAGCTATGGGCACCAAACTTGGAAACAAGGTCAAAGAGAGCGACCTGATCAGAGTGTACCACCTTCGGGAGCAGGCTATTGAGGCGATTGGCCCAAAGTTTTGCATACAACTTTACATCGCCATTGATCAATGAGATCGGTCTTTAACTGGTACACTGTGAAGGATCTTTGTTCGGCTTAGAGATAAGTAGAATTATTGCCTGCAAAAATTCCCTGTGGAACGAACCTGACTCTCGGGCCTCTGAGAAAACCTTGAGGAGGATCTTATTTAACTCTGTCTTGAATAGATTGTAAAAGGCCACCGGATATCCGTCTGGACCAGGAGCCTTATTATTTTGGGTGTGTTTAATGGCTAAGTTAAGTTCAGCCAAAGAAAATGGGGCCCCAAGCACCTCCTTATCCCCCTCTGGTAAAGTTGGCAGGTTTAGGTTTCGTAGGAAGTCAACTATATTTTGTACAGAGGATTCTCTGCCAGCCATTGAGGGTTGGAGATGATATAGTTCGGAATAATAGGCGGCAAAAGTTTCTCCGATTTCCTTAGGCGAAAAGACCAATATAGTCCCCCGTTTGAGTGACAGTATCCTGGCTGCCGCGGTTCTACCTCTCAATTTATGAGCTAGAAGTGTCGAGGCCTTATTGCCCTGACAGTACATTAACTTCCTGAATCGAGTGTAGGATTCCTTCACTCTCTCTAGTTCTCTGTCTGCCAGTTGTGCTCTAAGTTTTTTTAATTTTGTCAGCTAGAGGCATGGATGGAGTTTTTATTTTCTTGTTCTACAGATCGTAATTCAGCCATAAGAAGGCCTAAGGGAGCTCCTGCTTGACGTCTAAGCATTGCCTGTCTCCTAATACATATCCCTCTCACGTATGCTTTTAAAGTAGCCCATACTGTTTGAGATGACATATCTGGGGATTCGTTTATTCTCAAGAACTCAGTTATAGAGTTCTGGAGGGAGGTCTTGGAGTGCTTGTTTCGGGAATTTCCAACTAGGTCTAGACATTTTGGTTAAATCAGTGGAGAGGGTGAACGTAAGGATATCATGGTCTGACCATGAGCAAACCCTAATATGTGACGTTAAAACTCTGTAAAGTGACCATGAGTCAGTGAAAAAATGATCAAGTCTTGAGTAAGAATTATGGGGTGTGGAAAATTAAGTATAGTCTCTGTCGTTGTGATGATGTGCCCTCCAAATGTCATATAAATTGTGTTGGATTATGTACTGACAAAATTAGTTGGCAGTATCTATGGTGTATGAGTCAATTTTTTTCCCTCTTGGGACTTTCTTGTCAACTAGGGGGTCCCACACCATATTAAAATCTCCACCCAGGACTATAGTTCCGACTTTATGTTTCTCAACTTTAGACAGTATCCCCTTCAGGAAATTGGATTGTGATTGGTTCGGGGCATATATATTAACCAATGTGAATAAAATACCATTTAGTTCACATTTGAGCAGGAGAAACCTCCCCTGTCTTTCTCTACATTGATGTGTTCAAAGTGTATAGATTTGTGTATGGCAATGGCTACACCATTAGACTTCTCAGAATGGGAGGCTAGAATCACTATAGGGTAATCTGGGGTTCTGTACGGATTCTGGGATGATGCTAGCCAGTGAGTTTCTTGTAAAAATATAACTCGCATTTTTAGAGCCTTCATAGTGTTAGTGAGCATACTTCTTTTTTCCTGTGAATTAAGTCCCTTAACATTTAATGTTGCGAAAGAGATGTTATTGGGGGTTGTCGCCATTGTGGGCTTAGGAAGAGAGGAAGATGTGAAGAGGAAAAGGAAAGGAAGAGGGTTTAGGTATTCAACTCACCCCGCCTGGATCTGCGCACCTGAATGTGACTCCCGGTGGTCTTAGATCTGTATCATCGGATCAATGGTCAGAAAAGCCACAGGGGATCAAGTCCCGAAAGACCTATAGTTTTCACTTAGAAAAAGGAGCAAAATGAACGCAAAAGTAAACTGTGCAATATAACAAATACAATATATATCATTAAGTTTGAACCAGACGAATTATGTATTAACTACTTAAGACGTGAGTACATTAACAAGTATGGTGAACCACTGGATTACCAAAAGGAGAAGTTTATCTAGGAATTAGACTGACTTCTCCAGTCCCCTTAAAAGGGGATAACACAAATACAATTTGCGTAAATGAGGGGGGGGGGGCGGTACAAGTAAAGCAACTTGTATGAGTGGATTGACTATCTATGGGTGAGTGTGAACTATTAGACAACAATGGTGTCTCTCAAGTGAACTAACGAAATAACATAACTTTACATTCAGTGCAATAGGTCTAATTTATTCTATATCAATACTCTTACATTCTAGTTGTTACTATAAACAATTCTGAACAAATTTTACTAAATGCCTGATAAAGATTATTCAACCTAAAATATTTAAAGGAGTTGAGGGTACCCATGAGTCTCAGCTATTGAGAAAAGAGTATTTAAAGGGTAGAGGCAAAATGCTTCTAGGTAGATTTACAACCTCTTGTGAGAAGTCCCGAATCCCTCCACTCCTTACACTAAGCAGGCATCTAGTCATAGAAAAAATATAATTAACAAACCACATAAATACACGTATATTATATGAAGAAGTGTTATCATATCATATTCAGTCCAGCAAAGAAGCAGGAGATATTTATTGTCATGTAGTGGGCCGTTGTGGCCTAGGGGTGAAATCAGGAGCCACAGCTCGAATTTTAGTGGCTAGAGGAGCTTCCACTGCACTAGACCGTTGCAGCTGTAGGGCCAAACGTGAAACCTCAGAACTATTCTTAGGATGCATAGAGTCAGTTGTTGTTCGGGACTCAGCCGAGACTAGACCCCATTCCTTTAACAAATCAAACCCTTCCTGGGGGGCTATGATTGTATGAGTCTCTCCATTCTATGAAACTATTAGCTTTGTCGGATACCCTCACCTGTATCTAATATTTTCCGTTCTCAAAATTTGGGTGATGTTTCTGAAGGTGATGATGGAGAATTATCAGACCCTCAGCTCTCTAGGTAATAATTTATATAACTCTACAGGGAACCCTGACACCCCGGAACTCGGAGCCGGCTTTAAACAAACTAATAACCCCTGAGGAACCACCGGGTTACCCCATCCAGAGCAGACTTTGCACCACAGGTGATGCAATCACAGTCATATCCAAGGCACCTTGGACACTGAACTCTCACGTAAGTGTCCCAGACACAGATTGCTTAAAAGACACCCACAGCAGGATACAACTCCCAACTTAAAGGGTGCGAGGCAATGATCAAAGCCACCCAGCTACTCTGGTTGACCCTAAAGGCTCTAGGGATAACACCCACCAAGTCCAAAGACTAAGGTAAACGTACAAGGGAACCGAGCTCAACCCTTAGAAAATCTGGATTGAGAAGACAACAGTAGTCTCCAAGATCCTCTCAGAATCATCTTCCCGGAAACCCCTACCACTCGAGGAATTAATGAATGAACGAGCATCCTAAACCCTGGTGGATGAAAACCCAAGACGCCTAAGCAAGGGCAAACACAGGGAAAAAAAGGAGACAACCTAATCTGCAACCTCTAAAAATATGGGAGCAGACGAGATCCCGGAAGTAGAAAAAGGCCAAAAGGCCCTAACTTCCTGAAACAGATTACCAGAAGGCCAACCCCAAGGAAGGGAACAAAAGGCCCATCAGCCTCGACCCAAAGGAAGAGGTATTGTCATCAAGGAAACAGAGTCCAAGAGGACAATCCCAAAGGAAGCCTCAAAAGAGAAGACGAGGATACGACACCAGAAACTTTTTCCATGGAATCCTCTGAACCTCCAACCCACTGGGAAGGAGAAAAACTCTAGCACCTGACCCAGTAGCCTACAGAGTACGCCGTAGCAGGATCCGAACCTTGGAAAACCTGCCAGCTAAGAATGCAAAGGCCAATGAGGACTGAGCACAATCCCCTCTGATGCCCCCAGAAGAACAAATATGGACCAGCCTGACTTCTAGGAACAAAAACGCCACCTATAACTTGTAACTAAACAAAAAAACGAAACTCAACACAAGAGTGAGCCAATCGGCATCCCAACTGGACCAGATACAGGGGGCACCCAAGAAACTGTCCAAGGCCACAGGTAGTCGCCACCCTAGAAGGGATAGACAAATTAAACAGACAAACGATAGACATAATATGTCCTAACTTTTCACATAACTTCCGTAGAAGCTGCCAATGCGACCACAAAATCGCTAGTATCAAATTCCAGAAAAGAAAATGTTTCCAAAGGAAAAAAATTATAACAGACATGAGCTTCCAAAATTAAATTAAATACAATACATCATAACCGGATCAACATAAAATAAGGGCAACACCTGCAGGTTAACGCCCAAGAAGAACGGACACACTAACAGGACCAGCCAGTCAGAGATCAAATTCTTCCAAAGCTCAAAAATGGAAGAAGATACTCAAAAAAGAAAAAGGAGACGACAAGGAGATTGACTTCATCCCTATTCGTCTAACCCTGCTTGCCGTCTGGAACGAAAGACCGAGGATCTACCAACCTAATAGGACTGGAATTCTGCAGCACTGCCAAAACATACCTCAGCAGGACACGAAGGCGCGCCAGTCTATAGCGAAAGGCAAGACTTACATCCACTGAGGCAACTGATGACCCTGGCCCTGAGGATTGAACCCCTGAAGCCTCAGAGGAAACCGCTTCCCCAGAGGGCTGATCTGGACCAGACGATTCCACGCCTGACGAGCCCTTGTTAACAGAACACGGACAATATCTCCCTGGAAGATGTAAATGCGCCAGCGCAATAGATATGGCCATGCGGAACCGTACAGTAACCTCTGGAGGAAACAAGCTGACTTCCGGAGAAGGATAAATGGCATTTGGGACACCTGCGTAGCAAAAGAAGGTTCTAGGGCATGCGCCTCGCGGATGTGGAATCCTCAGGGGCGGATGGCTCAGCAGACTCTAAGTTTCCCATTTCCGGAGAATAGAGCACGCTAAAGCGGCATTCGGAACACAACTGATGGGCATGAATCACCCGGGCCAATTCATATTCTTCCCAAGAAGTAGAATCTGTATCAGAGACTTCCGTCTCCAAAAAAAATCAGAATCCTCCATAACTTGGAGATTGTAAATATGGACAGAAAATAAACAGCACCTTACACCCCCAATGGCTGGGGCACTCACCACCTCCTATGACCCAGACTTTATTGAAACAGACTCTCTCCATCACCATACGGTCAGGAATACAGAAATGGAGGACAAAAACATGACCATGCCCAGTCACAAGGTGTACCGTGCAGTCCAAGAAAAAGCGTGCAAGCCCGTAAAGACCGCGCAGCCTGCAAAAAAGGCTGGTATCACTACACTTTAGCAGACAGAATAACATAACAAACATGATTAAAGTCCCCCCCTGTTCAATAACCCCCCTCAGGAGATATTAACCCTTGATTCCAAAGATAAAAGGAGTCCCACTGAGACCCTGTCTTCATTACACTACATTTCCATATTGAAAGTAAAATGAAGCAATCTTACCAGAATCTACGCCGTGGACCAGGAACACAGCCCTTCAAGTGTGACAGATAGTAGCATCGCTTCTGACATCGACTTGAGAGAAGAAAGCAGGCAGCGAAACTCGTCAATGCGGTTTGCTAATGGAGCTGTTAATATGAGTCGGGATGGTTCCACGAAAGACTCTTCCTGCATCTCCGGACTCTAACTTTCAGCTATGCTCTCACTGAGAGGCTGACAGGACTACTTAAAACTCCAGTCCCATTCCAAAGAGTACGACACTCCATAAGAGACTAAACCGAAATCTTCTGACACTTCTCTGCCAACGAGAGGCAAAGAATGACTGGGGGATGAGGGAAGTGGGGGAGGTATTTAAGCATTTGGCTGGGGTGTCTTTGCCTCCTCCTGGTGGCAAGGTTCTGAATTCCCAAAAGTAATTAATGCAGCTGTGGACTCTCCCTGTTTATGAAGAAAATCTACTGCTTTTATGAAATTCAGAGTAGGTGTTATTGTATTGTCTTGTTATTATGTACATGTTAATTATGCAATTCTACTGTATTTATTGGTCCTTTAAAGCACATCTCACAACAGTGAAACAACATCTGCTTACTGAAACCCATTTGGACAATCTGTCAGCTCTACATCCACATAAAAGCTAAGATAAAGCTAATGGCCCTGTAGGTGATTTGTCACATGATTCCTCAGATCAGACCCCTCCCGCCGCAATCTCATAAACACCTGTACTGCAACACTCCTGTCACACCCATGCTCAAGTCAGACTAGAAAATATCTTCCTAGGTCAGCTGATCAAAATTGGTCTTCATTTTCTTATCCATGGTATCATGAAATGAACTAGAACCAGTCATATCAAACATAATTTTCCTCTATAATAATGTAATGGTGGCATCAAGTATAGGGAGATGATCCACATTAGCATAAATCAAATGTAGGATTTTATATGAATGACCAATTTATAAGGAATCTGCAAATGTTGCTAAGCTTTTTACCATTTGGTGTGAAACATCTCCATCAGTGACAGAGAAAACAGGAAACCCAGGTATTTTCCTAAATGATGACTAATCAGCAGTGGCCAATGTAATATGATCAGTCTCATGAATAAGGGTGCATGCAGCATTGTTAAAATGCAGAAACAAAGATAGAGCAAAGGAAATAAATTCTTTAAAAATGCCTATTTCCAGGATCAAACTCAATTAATAATGGAGGTAACTAGGCTTCTTATATTCAGATAGAACATATGAATCCGGCTCCACATAACTTATCAGGAGGAGGTTGAACATGGTGATCAATAGAGTTATTAATGGAACTACAGAAACACCTGTCTCTCCAGATCTCTCTAGTGCATAAAGAACATATGGAATCAGCATCTTTAGTAGTTAAGGCACTTGGATTTCTAAGAGTTGTAATGAGTAAGATATACAATTAACACTATTCATATATCTATCCAATAAAATCTCAGACATATAGACTAAAAGCAAAATAAATATTGCGTGATAAATGTGGCTAAGAATGGCGGTATTAAATAAAAAAAATACTATCCAGGTCCCATATAACAGAAAGCAGGCAACTCTAGTTACTACAAGTAACACATAAATAAAGTGTTCAGATATTTGTACCAGTTAATAAATAAATTACCACATAATAGTCCTAACTGTCCATTTTATTAGGAGAGAGGAACAAAAAGAATACCATCAGGTATCAGGAGAGGTTCTTTACTAATGTCCATCCTCCTTAAAAGAAAACAACTCTTTGTTGGTGAGTGCTATTAGGGTGAGCCAAGATATTTGGTCCACAGCAGATCAATTTACTAAACAAGAAATGTTACTTTATAGTAAACTGTCACTGTAGGAATTTACTACTCACCTTTGGTAATTGGAAAACTGCTCACATACGGCTCCTCTCTATGCTCAATCTTTGTAACAAGTAAAGGTTTCATATGAACATATCCTGTATGGACAGAAATAACAGGTTATGTTAGATAGAAATCAGTAAAAAATTATTTTCACACCTGCTGCTGAAATTTAGTTTAACTTAACCGCAAATAACTTTTGAATAAAAGAAAAATTTATAGAAAAAAAAATAGATTTGCAATTATGCTTCCCACACCTAGAACTATTATGAAGAGCCTATGACTGGGCACTCACTGTGTATTATGACATCACACACAGTACACAAACAGAAAGAGAAGCAGTCTGCCAGGAACAAACAACAGCTCAGTGGTTTGTTCTATGGCCCAGTTACCACCTGAGTGTAGCTTCTTTTAGCCCAAATTGTGCTTTTCACAGAGGAAAAAAGTTCCTGATGTAAATCAGTCTGATCCTGCCTAACAAGGTCAGTCCAGCCCTGAAATACCAGGCAATTCTCCTCTGAATAAGGGAAATAGCAACCCCAGATGATTGTTTTAGCTTCCTTTGAGCCTCATCAATGAGGTGCAGCCATATCCCTTTAAGCACATTGAGCAAGGAGTCCATGTCTCGTTTCTCCCATCGCACTTAGTGAGACTTTGCCAAGGGTCATAATACTAATAAATACAGAACGAGAAGCATCTGCCACACACATGCATGACAGGATCACTATGGGCCAGTAGCACAGTGTGTGATGTATAAATGGTTATGGGACCTCAGCTAGATGAACAAGCAGGGAGCAGTGCAAGGGAAGGTTACACAGGGCTGTGTATCTCATGAATAATTTTATTAACCCTTTGAGTGCTAATGACGGCTCTGAGCCATCACAGAGTTTCCCACTCTGGTGCTAATGACGGCTCAGAGCCATCACTAGCACTCTCCCACCTTGAGGGAGATCTGGGTGCTCCCACCCACTCTTACCCCGGCGATTGTAACTGTAGAGTGACAGGCACCGCCGGGGCTTCCCGTTTTGCGTGGTGACATCACGCGCAATAACTTGATGACGTCACCGCGCAACTTTATTTATACTTAACAATGTTAAGTATAGGAGCAGGGGGCATGCTGCTTAGAAGCCTGTATCTCAGGAATCTAAGCAGCTACAGTTAAAAAAAAATTAAAAATTCTTAGCACCCAGGTGGGAAAGTGCTTAGCACTCAAAGGGTTAAGCAAAAAATTCCTGTTATTACCAACTCACAGATTTTATAGATAACAAACATAAACAGGGGCGTCACATGGCCAAGTACAGTAGGATCTGTGCTATTAGATGATATAACATAAATTAATGCACTCACGTGTAATGTTGCACCAAAAGCGAAAGGTGCACATCAGACAGGCTGGATTCTTACAGTCATCAAGCAGACTGATCTACTGCAAAACACCAATAACGTTATCAGTAATCCCCCAGCAGACTTATGTGTCAGGGGAACGATGAGTATACAGCAAGTTTTAAAATCAAAACTACATTTATTGAAAACAATGAGGTAAAAAAAGTAGCTATATACTCATCGTTCCCCTGACACACACACAAGTCTGCTGGGGGATTGCTGACAATGCTATTGGTGTTTTGCAGTAGACCAGTCTGCTTGATGACTGTGAGAATCCAGCCTGCCTGATTTGCACCTTTCGCTTTTGGTACAACATTACATGCGAGTGCATTAATTTGTTATATCATCTAATAGTCCAGATCCTACTGTACTTGGCCATGTGAGTCTCTGTTTATGTTTGTTATATACAGATTACTGATTCTGGGAGATGAACCTTATCCCACTACAGTGAGCAGCCTGGGCTTGGACTCATCTTCAAACTTATAAGACTCTGCACATTTTATACTCAGCCCACTGACGCATTAGACATTGTTTGCTATCGCTATTGGGACGGTTTGCTTTTGTAACCATAAGCTTATTTCTTGCTTTCTTCTTATGAGGGCGCCCTATAATTTTGTTGTTTGTACCCAGATTGTATACCTGTTTAACACAAGCCCAGCTTATGTGTCACTTATATGTGTTTTCCTCTTTGTCCCATCCCCTGTAGAGTTATATAAATTATTACCTAGAGAGCTGAGGGTCTGGTAATTCTCCATCATCACATCCTTATAAAGCTCTTTTTGTTCTTCAGCTAAACAGCCCCACTCCTCCTCCGAGAAATAAACTGCAACTTCATCAAACTCCATTTGTTCCTTAAAATAAAAAAATCTCAAACCATAAAAACAGGATTCATATTGTAAAGTATAAACCACACAGACTGTGTCAATGACCAAATCCAGAGATTGTCTGATGACCCTGGGGTATTGCTGTGTGTGTTGTATAAAGGTCGCTCAGCACCAGACGATCACCCATATACGCATAAGGCAATTTCAGTGGTGAAACAGTCAATAGAGAACAATCTGAAGAATCACAGACAAGAACCAGGAGAAATGTTTGGGGATATCAGAAATGTAGAGGATCAGATACAGGAAACTGAGACAGGAATTTAAATAATGATATAAACAGAAGAGGACAGATGGGAGAAGCAATTAGGCCAACTTAAGTTATTCTGGTCTCAAGGAACAAAACAGGAGAGCAAGAGAAGAAATTGAGTTTTCTAAAGAAACAGCTGACAGAGCTGGAGTTCTCAACTTAAATAAAAAAATGTAAGCATGTTTGTTTGCACTGCATTTTTATTATGTAATGTGTACTTTTAGTTTTAAATACAATGACTATTTTTAAGTTGTTTAATAATTAAAGTGAATGTCAATTTTGATGAATTAGTGTCCGGTTTTTAATAATCCTATAAAAACAAGGGCACTTTAGTTAATTTAAATTGATATTTCACCCGTTTTCTTCAAAAACTTACCTTTTAATCCTGGCAGCGCTCCAGCACTTCCTCCACCTGTCGCAAGCCGTCTTCGCGGGTCCAAAATTATGAATCCGGCTTCCTCCAATTACGGCATTGCATCAGGCCAAGATTCCCCCGGGGGGAGCCGTGATTGGAGGAAGCCGGATTCGTCATTTCTGACGTCACAGAGGCTTACGTCTAGGGGATTCGCTGGAGCGGCTGCCAGGATCAAAAGGTAAGTTTTTGAAGAAAACTAGTGACATGTCAATTTTGATGAATTAAAGTGCCCTTGTTTTTAATAGGTTTATTAAAAACCAGGCACTAATTCATCAAAATTGACATTCACTTTAAGTTTTAAATATGCCAATATTTAGAATGCATAGTTAAAGGGACACTAAACCCAAATTATTTATTTAATGATTCAGATAGAGCATGCAATTTTAAGCAAATTTCTAATTTACTCCTATTATCAATTTTTCTTCATTCTCTTGCTAATGTTTTTTAAAAAGCAGGAATGTAAAGCTTAGGAGCCGGCCCATTATTGGTTCAGAACCTGGGTTTTGCTTGCTTATTGGTGGCTAAATGTAGCCACCAAGAAGCAGGATCTATCCAGGGTGCTGAACCTAAAATGGGACAGCTCCTAATCTTTACATTTCTGCTTTTTAAATGGTTAAGTGATTTTTACCATAGACTAAAAATATAAGTAATATTACATTTATAATTCCAGATACATTAATAACCACACACAACAGCAGATAAGTGACAATATGACTTATCATCCTCACCTCCCCAGTCAGCATGTACAGTAGATCTCTGAGGTTTGGTTCTTCTCAGTCGTCTTCTTGTTGGTCACACGTGAATTAGCACCAATGCTCCAATAACTGGTTTTGATCCTTAATGTCACTGAACAACAGGTATTCACCTTGTCAATGAGAGTAACATTATAACTAGAGAGGAGGGTGTAAATGTCACATATTAATGTACAGATCTGTTTCTACATCACTCAAACCTTACTTATGTCTCAATAATTCAGGAAAACTGCAGAATGCGCTACATACATGTTTAATTTCCTTTTTAATGACATTTCTGTAGATTCTTTAAGACTCGAAAATCCTCTCTGCTCTCTCTAACGTATATTGTTTGAACTTAATTACAAGAATCTGAAAAGGCTAATAAGCTCTCACATGTCCTGATCCCTGCTACGCCCAATGAGTTATTACAGTATTAACAAGGTGAGGCCAGATGAGACAGTCCTAAACCCCTTAATAAAGGGATCAGTGAGAAAAATGTTATACCCTGAGTGGGTTTTATTGACCTCTGAGACACTCAGCACTCACCCCAGTAGCAACAGTGTGAGTGACCCTAATAAACAATTTACATACACTGGTGGGGTCTAAAAATACCTGTGGTGCTCGGTATTCTGGTAAAACTAAACCCTAAAGGTTTATACCCCAATGCCCGATACACACTGTATAAGCACACTGTGTGTGAGGCAGAGGGTACCTCTCTAAAATATTATATACCTGTACACAGTCCCCTCCCCAATACCTTATATATAGATATATAATTATAATAGAGAGGTTTCCTCTGACACACACAAACACACCCCTCCCCAGTACCTTATACATAGATATATAATATTGTAGAGAGGTTCCCTCTGCCTCACACACAGTCCTCTCTCCACTACCTTATATACAGATATATAATATAATAGAGAGGTTCCCTCTGACACACACAAACACACCCCTCCCCAGTACCTTATACATAGATATATATAATATTGTAGAGAGGTTCCCTCTGTATCACACAAAGTCCTCTCTCCAGTACCTTATATACAGATATATAATTATAATAGAGAGGTTCCTTCTGACAAAGACAACACACCCTCCCCAGTACCTTATATATGGATATATATAATATTGTAGAGAGGTTCCCTCTGCCTCACACATAGTCCCCTCCCCAGTATCTTATATATAGATATAATATTATAAAGAGGTTAGCTCTGCCTCACACACAGTCCCTTCTCCAGTACCTTTTATACAGATATATAATTATAATAGAGAGGTTACCTCTGACACACACACAACACACCCCTTCCTCCCCAGCACCTTATATAAGGTGTACATTATAGAAAAGTTGCCTCTGACACACACAACACACCCCTCCCCAGTACCTTATACATAGATATATATACTATTGTAGAGAGGTTCCCTCTGTCTCACACAAAGTCCTCTCTCCAGTACCTTATATACAGATATATAATTATAATAGAGAGGTTCCTTCTGACAAAGACAACACACCCTCCCCAGTACCTTATATATGGATATATATAATATTGTAGAGATGTTCCCTCTGCCTCACACATAGTCCCCTCCCCAGTACCTTATATATAGATATATAATAGTATAAAGAGGTTACCTCTGCCTCACACACAGTCCCTTCTCCAGTACCTTTTATACAGATATATAATTATAATAGAGAGGTTACACAACACACCCCTTCCTCCCCAGCACCTTATATAAGGTATACAATAGAGGTTGCGGTAAAATCTGATATTAGCTGTCTAAATTATTTCCCTGGCCATACAGCAATATTTTACTTTGGTAAAATTGGTCTAGGGGTTCAGATGAGTGACTGCAGTGTTTGTGTCTCCAGTAACAAAAAGTAACAAAAAGGGAGGCCATATTTTGGGGTATAAAGTCCCTGCTTTCCCGATAGACTTTCCCCAGCCTGCTCTGCTCACCTACATGGATACATTGCATCAAACCCTCAGCCTACAGGTTTTTATACATTTGTAACTGTTTACTGTACACAGACACTTAAAGCAGCCCTGAAAGTACCCACTGTACAAACTGCTGAGAAAATAATGTTCCCACAGCACAGCCTTAAAGGGCAGTTCACCGCGTGATCATATAGTCTTAATGTTACAGGCAAAAACCCACAAAGTCTTTAAAGGGTCAACTAGCACCACATGCACACCATCTTAAAGGGACAGATCACAGTAATGTTCACACGGCACGGTCTTAAAGGGCAGCTCACCGCCTGGTCACACAGTCTTAAACTAAAAGAGACAGGCAAAAAACACACAGCCTTCAAAGGGTAAACAAGCACCACACGCATAGACAGTATTAAAGGGACAGATCACAGTAATGTTCAAACAGTGCAACCTTAAAGGGCAGTTTGGCACCTGCTCACACAGTGTTAAAGGGGCAAATGTGTCAAAAAATGGTCCTCAGCACTTTTTATCAATTCAGGCAGTTTATTCACATATAATAAATAGCAATTTTTCGGGGTCGCAGCCCCTTAATCATGCTTGATACACTTATGTTAACAAAGTGGCTTTTTAAATACTTTCCATTTGGCGCCATTGCCCCAAGAGTGGAGACCTTGCTCCTTCTATTGACAACTTATTAATATTACACCCATACAAATCCTAAAGTGCCTATAAAGTTATTTATTACTAACTTTTATTATAAACATTAAAAATAACTCATTGAGATTAAAAAACTGAACAGAGATGCAGCTATGATCTCTAGATATGCATAGTTAAGGAAAAAATGCCTTTAAATCATGGCATTTTTTAGAAATAAGACAGATCATACTCTCTATTTAAGCCCTTAGGTGTCAATGGGGCATATGTATCAAGCTCCGAATGGAGCTTGATGCCCCGTGTTTCTGGCGAGCCTGCAGGCTCGCCAGAAACAGCACTTATGAAGCAGCGGTCACAAAGATCGCTGCTCCATAACCTGTCCGCCTGCTCTGAGCAGGCGGACAGACATCACCGGGAATCAACCCGATCGAGTACGATCGGGTTGATTGACCGCGAGTCTGCAGGGGGCGGCGTTGCACCAGCAGCTCTTGTGAGCTGCTGGTGCAATGCTGAATACGGCAAGCGTATTGCTCGCCGTATTCAGCAATGTCTGTCGGACCTGATCCGCACTGTCGGATCAGGTCAGACAGATATTGTTAACTAGAGGCCTATGTGTCCAATTTATGGATCCACCACATTTCTTTTTGTTTTAAGAGGCGTTCCCTATCCAGACCACTCCTATTAGGTTTAATATGGTCTATGATTTGCCACCTAAGTTGGCTTATATTATGTCCTTTTTCAAGGAAATGTCTAGAGAGTGAGGCCTCAAGATCCTTACATCTAATACTCGAGCGGTGTTGGCTCATACGGTCCCTAGATTTACGAATTGTTTCCCCGATATAGACCATTGGTCCTACGTGCACCCCTCCAGAACTGTGCTGTTCTCAATCTTTCCTTCTTTGAGTGTTAAAGGGGCAGGCACACACACAAACTTATTGGGTAAACTCACACCACACGCACAGTCTTAAAGAGGCAGGCACACACAACCTTTAGTGGGTAAAGTCACACCACATGCTCAATCTTAAAGGACCAGTAAGTACCGTAGATTTGCATAATCAACAAATGTATGATAAAAAGACAATGCAATAGCACTTAGTCTGAACTTCAAATGATTAGTTGATTTTGTTTTGACAAATTTCAACATTAAAGGGACACTCAGGTAAAATAAACAACTTTCCAATTAACTTTCAATAAAAAAAAATGCACAGTCTTTTATATTTACACTTTTTGGATCACCAGCTCCTACTGAGCATGTGCAATAACTCAGACTATACATATATGCATTTGTGATTGGCTGATTGCTGTCACATGGTACAGGGGGAGTGGAAATATACATAACTTTTAAATTTGTTAGAAAAAAATCTACTACTCATGTGAAGTTCAGACTAAGTCCTATGGCATTGTCTTTATGCAAATCTACTGTGTTTACTGGTCCTTTAATTCTATTTCCACTCCCACTGTATCATGTGACAGCCAACAGCCAATCACAAATGCATATACTTATATTATGTAAATACTTGCAAAAAGTGTAAATATAAAAAGACTGTGCACATTTTGTTAATGGAAGTAAACTAGAAAGTTGTTTAAAATCACATTTTCTATCTGAATCAAGAACGTTTTATTTTGACTTGACTGTCCCTTTAAAGGGAGGGATAACAGTATGTATCCGCTTGCAACACCACAAATACTTAAAGGGACACTGTCTTAAAGGGACAGGGCACATGTATACACACACACACACACAGCACTCGCAGCCTTTAAAGGGACAAGGCTATTTTTACATTTTTGCGGTGTTTGTGTTTAGCTGTAATTTTCCTCTTACTCTTTTACTGTACCCACACATATTATATACCGTTTTTCTCGCCATTAAATGGACTTTATAAAGATACCATTATTTTCATCATATCTTATAATTTACTATAAAAAAATTTAAATTATATAATATGAGGAAAAAATGGAAAAAACACACTTTTTCTAACTTTGACCCCCAAAATCTGTTACACATCTACAACCACCAAAAAACACCCATGCTAAATAGTTTCTAAATTTTGTCCTGAGTTTAGAAATACCCAATGTTTACATGTTCTTTGCTTTTTTTGCAAGTTATAGGGCCATAAATACAAGTAGCACTTTGCTATTTCCAAACCACTTTTTTTTTTAAATTAGCGCTAGTTACATTGGAACACTGATATCTTTCAGGAATCCCTGAATATCCCATGACATGTATATATATATATTTTTTAGAAGACATCCCAAAGTATTGATCTAGGCCAATTTTGGTAAATTTCATGCCACCATTTCACCGCCAAATGCGATCAAATAAAAAAAAAAGTTAACTTTTTCAAATTTTTTTTTACAAACTTTAGGTTTCTCACTGAAATTATTTACAAACAACTTGTGCAATTGTGGCATAAATGGTTATAATTTTTTCTCTGGGATCCCCTTTGTTCAGAAATAGCAGACATATATGGCTTTGGAGTTGCTTTTTAGTAATTAGAAGGCCGCAAAATGCCATTGCGCACCACACGTGTATTATGCCCAGCAGTGAAGGGGTTAATTAGGGAGCATGTAGGGAGCTTTTTGGGGTAATTTTAGCTTTAGCGTAATGTAGTAGACAACCCAAAGTATTGATCTAGGCCCATTTTGGTATATTTCATACCACCATTTCACCGCCATATGCGATAAAATTAAAAAAAACTTTAAATTTTTCCAAATTTTAGGTTTCTCACTGAAATCATTTACAAATAGCTTGTGTAATTATGGCATAAATGGTTGTAAATGCTTCTCTGGGATCCCCTTTGTTCAGAAATAGCAGACATATATGGCTTTGGCGTTGCTTTTTGGTATTTAGAAGGCCGCTAAATGCCGCTGCGCATCACACGTGTATTATGGCTAGCAGTGAAGGGGTTAATTAGGTAGCTTGCAGGGTTAATTTTAGCTTTAGTGTAGAGATCAGCCTCCCACCTGACACATCACCCCCTCCAGATCCCTCCCAAACAGCTCTCTTACCTCCCCCACCCCACAATTGTCCCCACCATCTTAAGTACTGGCAGAAAGTCTGCCAGTACTAAAATAAAAGGCATCCCCCCCCCCCTTTGCATATTTACATATGCTGTGTAGGATCCCCCCTTAGCCCCCAAACCTCCCTGCCCCCCCAAACAGCTCTCTAACCTCCCCCTCTACCCTCTTGGCAGCCATCTTGGGTACTGGCAGCTGTCAGTACCCAGTTTACACTATATAGTCTCTTTTTTACTTGTTATTTTATTTTTTTTGTAGTGTAGCTGTAGTGTAGCCCAAGACCAACCCCCACCCCCTCCCAGATCCCTTAGATTACTTTTTGGGGGCATTTCTTCCCCCCTTCCTCCCACTTATACTTGATAATTTTCTGTAGTGTAGTGGTTCCCACCCGCTCCCTCCCCGTGCACGCGCCCGCCCGCCGCCCCCCCGTGCACGCGCATTGTGCGCGCGCCCAACTGTCCCGCCCCCGATCCCGCCCCCCTGTGTCTTAGAACCCATCGATGGCCGCCCACCCGCCTCCCACTGTAGCTCCCACCCACCAACGAATGCGGCCATCGATGTCCGGTGTAGAGAGGGCCACAGAGTGGCTCTCTCTGCACCGGAGGGGTACAAATTGTTATTGCAGGATGCCTCAATATCGAGGCATCCTGCAATAACCGGAAATCAGCTGGAAGCGATCAGGATCGCTTCCAGCTGCTTTCCAAACTGAGGACGTACGCCATACGTCCTCAGGCGTTAACTGTATTTTTTCTGAGGACGTATGGCGTACGTCCTCGGTCATTAAGGGGTTAAAGGACAGCTCTGTCTGATCACACAGTCTTAAAGAAGCAAACACACAAAACTTTAGTGTGTAAATTACATCAAACGCACATCATAAGTCTTAAAAGGAGCAATAACAGTATGCATCAGCACGCAATGCACACAACCTTAAAAGGATGCTCTGTCTTAGAGGGACAGGGGCACCTACACACACAGTGCACATGTGTGACGGTCCCCAGTGTATAGCACATGTGTGACGGTCCCCAGTGTATAGCACATGTGTGACGGTCCCCAGTGTACTGCACAAGTGTGACGGTCCCTAGTGTACTGCACAAGTGTGACGGTCCCCAGTGTATAGCACATGTGTGACGTCCCCTAGTGTACTGCACAAGTGTGACGTCCCCTAGTGTACTGCACAAGTGTGACGTCCCCTAGTGTACTGCACAAGTGTGACGTCCCCTAGGGTACTGCACAAGTGTGACATCCCCTAGTGTACTGCACAAGTGTGACGTCCCCTAGTGTACTGCACAAGTGTGACGTCCCCTAGTGTACTGCACAAGTGTGACGGTCCCCAGTGTACTGCACAAGTGTGACGGTCCCTAGTGTACTGCACAAGTGTGACATCCCCTAGTATACTGCACAAGTGTGACGGTCCCTAGTGTACGGCACAAGTGTGACGTCCCCTAGTGTACTGCACAAGTGTGATGGTCCCTAGTGTACTGCACAAGTGTGACGGCCACTAGTGTATTGCACAAGTGTGACGGTCCCTAGAGTATTGCACAAGTGTGATGGTCCCTAGAGTATTGCACAAGTGTGATGGTCCCTAGAGTATTGCACAAGTGTGATGGTCACTAGTGTATTGCACAAGTGTGATGGTCCCTAGTGTACTGCACAAGTGTGATGGTCACTAGTGTATTGCACAAGTGTGATGGTCCCTAGTGTATTGCACAAGTGTGACGGTCACTAGTGTATTGCACAAGTGTGTTGTCCCCTAGTGTATTGCACAAGTGTGATGGTCCCTAGTGTACTGCACAAGTGTGATGGTCCCTAGAGTATTGCACAAGTGTGATGGTCCCTAGAGTATTGCACAAGTGTGATGGTCCCTAGAGTATTGCACAAGTGTGATGGTCCCTAGTGTACTGCACAAGTGTGACGGTCCCTAGAGTATTGCACAAGTGTGATATCTGTATATAATGTATTAGGAAGGAGGCTGTGTGTGTAAGACAAAGGGAACCTGTCTATTATATTACAGTATATATCTGTATATAAGGTATTGGGGAGGGGCTGCATGTACGCAGAGGGAAATGCTCTATAATATGTATGTTATGGGAAATTGTTATTATATGACTGATATTATTACTCATAATTCGCACAAATTATTAGAATGATATTTAAAGTGATGGAAAATGTTCCCCTTTGTATAAACAGATCAGGAATGTTGGTTAATATTTTAGATGGAGTTTAATTCCTCAGTTGTAATGAAGATGCGCTGTAACTTATTTTTTAATATAGCAGTAGTAGTAATTGGAGAACAGTTTGAACGTTAAAGGGACGGTCTACATGAAAATGTTTATTGTTTAAAAAGATAGATAATCCCTTTATTACCCATTCCCCAGTTTTGAATAACCAGCACGGTGATATTAATATACGTTTTACCTCTGTGATTACTTTGTATCTAAGCCTCTGCAGACTGCCCCTTTGGGTAGATTTATTATGGGTCGAGCGGACATGATTTGCTGTAGTGAATCATGTCCGTTGGACCATGCTACTGTAAATGCCGACATGTACTGTCGGCATTTAACATTGCACAAGCATTTCTGCTGAAATGCTTGTGCAATGCTGCCCCCTGCACATTTGTGGCCAATCTGCCGCTAGTAGGGGGTGTCATTCATCCCGATTGGATCAGGATGATTGAAGTCCGCCACCTAAAAAGGTAGCGAACAAGTTAAGGAGCAGCGGAGAAAGCAGCATCCGCTGCTTATTAAATCTCCCCATTTATCTCAGGTATTTTGACAGACTTGCATTTTAGCCAATCCGTGCTGACTCATAAATAACTACATGGTTATCTACATGGCACACATGAACTAGCAATGTCTAACTGTGAAATCTGTCAAAATGCACTGAGATTAAGAGGCTTCAATGGCTTCAAAATCAGTTTCAGCTCTTTTACACACACAGCCTCCCTCCCAGTACCTTGTATAATATTATACAAATATTCACTCTGCTAACACAAACAAATTATACCTATTACATTATAAACAGAAGTATAACACTATAGAGAGTGTTTTAAGTCTCTTTATATAATACACACAATCAGACCTTCCTCAAAACCTTATACACAGACATATAACACTAAAGAAAGGTACCACCTGCACACGCTCAGCACCTTATACACAGACAAATAACACTACAGAAAGGTACCACCTGCACATGCTCAGCACCATATACACAGACATATAACACTACAGAAAGGTACCACCTGCACTTGCTCAGCACCTTATACACAGATATATAACACTACAGAAAAGTACCACCTGCACATGCTCAGTACCTTATACACAGACATATAACACTATAGAAAGGTACCACCTGCACATGCTCAGCACCTTATACACAGGCATATAACACTATAGAAAGGTACCACCTGCACACGCTCAGCACCTTATACACAGGCATATAACACTATAGAAAGGTACCACCTGCACATGCTCAGCACCTTATACACAGACATATAACACTATAGAAAGGTACCACCTGCACATGCTCAGCACCTTATACACAGACATATAACACTACAGAAAGGTACCACCTGCACATGCTCAGCACCTTATACACAGACATATAACACTTCAGAAAGGTACCACCTGCACATGCTCAGCACCTTATACACAGGCATATAACACTATAGAAAGGTACCACCTGCGCACACACACATGCTCAGCACCTCCCCAGCACCTTATACACAGTCAAATAACACTATAGAGAAGTACTATCTTTCTCTCACACACACACCTTATACACAGACATATAATACACAATGATACAATCTATCATACTCACATCACCTCTCCCCACACCTTATACACAGACATATAACACTATAGAGATGTACCATCTATCTCATACTCACATCACCTCTCCCCAGCGCCTTATACACAGACATATAACGCTGTAGAGCGGTGCCATCAGTACAAATACACAGACATAAAACACTACAGAGCTGCACACACAGACACAGGGAATTACACACATGACACAGTTACACTCTGTGCCTGTGAATTACATATATCACATTATGTACTTACCGCACTATAACACACCAGGCAAGCAGGAAGCAGAATCAATATCTCCACCCATTCCCTCCCCTTCCCTTTACCATGTGACACATTTAGGTCCTTTAGCGTCATGGGATCTAGCTGCTACCGGACGGACAACTGTGTGCTGTGCATAGTGAGAACATATTTGAGTTAGCGATTGTGTCTGACACAGGAATCGGCGTGACAGGTAACAGCAGCATCTTATTGTCTGAGGTTGAGGAGGGGACTGTGTGCGACAGTTTACGGAATCCGCTTGTTGTGAGGGAGAGGGGGCTTAGAGGGTGAGGAGGGTGCTTTGCAAAAGAGAGGAGGGTTAGATGGTGAGGAGGGGGCTGTGTGTGTGAGAGAGAGGGGGCTGTGTGTGAGGTAGTGGTAAGGTTAGAGCGTGAGGTCTAGGAAGGGGCTGTGTGTGAGGGGATCTGAGGGGGTGAGGATGCAGTTGTGTGTGAGGGGGGAGAGGGGACTGTGTTTGAGGGTGAGGTGGAGACTGTGTTTAATGGAGAGAGAGATTAGAGGTTGAGGAGGGGGCTGTGTGTAAGGGATGGGGTTTAGAGGGTGAGGACTAGAAGGGGGTGAGGATGAAGTTGTGTGTGAGGGAGGGGTTTATGGATGAGGAGGGGACTCTGTGTGAGAAAGAGGGGGCTAAGGGGGTGAGGAGGGCGCTGAGTGTGAGGGGGAGGTGGGGACTGTGTAAGGGAGGGGGGTTGATGGATAAGGAGGGGACTGTTTGTAAGTTAGAGGGGGCTGAGGAGGGGGCTGTGTGTGACAGCTAACAGAGTCCGCTTGTTGTGTGAGGGAGAGGGGGCTTAGAGGGTGAGGATGGGGCTTTGTAAAAGAGAGGATAGTTAGATGGTGAGGAGGGGGCTTTGTAAAAGAGAGGAGGGTTAAATAGTGAGGAGGGGGCTGTGTGTGAGGGAGAGGGGGCTGTGAGGAGCGTGCTTTTTGTGAGAGAAAGGGGTTAGACGGTGAGGAGGGGGCTGTGTGTTAGGGAGAGGGGGGTTAGAGGGTGAGGACTATGAAGGTGCTGTGTGTGCGGTAGAGGGGGTCTGTTGGGGTGAAGATGTAGTTGTGTGTGAGGGTTAAATGGTGAGGAAGGGCTGTGTGTGAGGGATGGGGGTTAATGGATAAAGAGGGCCTGTGTGAAGAAGGGGGGTTAGAAGTTAAGACAATATCTGTGTGAGGGAGATGGTTAATTGATAATGAGGGGCCGTGTGAAGAAGAGGGGGGGGGGTAGAAGTTAAGTAGTGTGTGAGGGAGAGGGGATTAGATGCTGAGAATGGGGCTATGCATAAGATGGGTTTAGAGGAAGGGGTTGTGTGTAAAAAAGAAGGGGGTGTTAGAAGATGAGGAGGGACTGTGTGTGAGGGAGAGGGTGGCTTAGGGTGTGAGGTTAGAGGTTGAGGAGGCAGCTGTGTGTGAGGGAGAGAGGGGTTAGGTGGTGAGGAGGGGCTTTGTGTGAGGGAGAGGGGGGTTAGAGGATGAAAAGGGGGCTTTGGGAAGGGTTCTGGAGTAAAAGAATGAGGTACAGTCTGTGTTATGAAATAACAAAAATCTGTTAACTTAAAAAGCTTAAATTTAGCTAATCCCTTAAGGTTAGACCCTAACTCCCTAGGGGTCTGAAGAAAGAAATATAATGTATACGTCAGGGATAGCGCTGATAAGCTGTTGAAGGACCCCTCGGGGACCCACTATGGAAATAACAGGATGAATAAATTGTATTATAGATAGAACATAATGAAGACCGTTAATAGGTGTATTCTCAAAGTGTAAATGTGCACAATAGTAGTCTTTAAGAAAATAAAAGCATATAAAGTTTTATATATATATATATATATATATATATACACACACTCTTACGAGAACTAAGCCTAAAACAAAAACAGTTAAAAATAAGATTAAAAAATATATGTATGTGTGCGTGTATATATATATATATATATATATATATATATATATATATATATATACATACATATATTTTTTTAATATACATACACACATACATATATTTTTTAATCTTATTTTTAACTGTTTTTGTTTTAGGCTTAGTTCTCGTAAGAGTGTGTATATGTATATATATATATATATATATATATATATATATATATATATATATATATATATATATATATATATATATATATATATATATATATATATATATATATATATATATTAGAGGTGCGCATCTTCACTTGTCTCACGATTCGATTACGATTATCATTGTAACGATTCGATTCTACGATGCATCACGATTACTGCCCATGATTTTCATTAACAAATTCAAGCAGTCAGAACTCCCTTTTTTATTTTATCTGCTCTAAAAAAAAGGGGATTGCTAAGGGGATGTTTCTAGGATATAAGGTATTATGGTCCTGGCATGTTAAATAATAATTCTGGACTTGCCTCTTTTGTCAGGGAATAATGCACAGTTTATGAACCAAGGTGTATAAATGATTGACTTTTAGCAGAGCAGGTCCCAAATACATAACTAACATAGGATATGTGTGATATAGATTTTTTTTTAAATAAAAATAATGGATTCAGATTTAAGGTAATAGATATGCTTTTAAAAGGCTATAGGTTTATATGTAACATATACATTTATTTATATACACATACAAAGCACAACTATAATACAATACAATGCCCTGCCACATATTACACTTAGATCATAGATGGGCTGTTATTTTGCTCCCTAAGCTCATATGAGACAGTGAGACTAGTATTCTGGGTATTGGAGAGCTTTGAAAGGAATGCATGGTATGTGTGAGCAGTGCAGTGTCACCGTTAATGATTAGGGCTCTTAACTGACATAAAGGGTCACCTAATCAATCATGTAGGCGCTCTAAACATGTTTATTACGGCTCTGTGATGATCTGCAGCTGGGAAGGAATGCTATGTAATTTCCTCTTACCGGAAACTTTATTAACAGCTGCACCAACCACTTACTGAACGGCTTCAATAAGTTGTCCTAGAGGTAAAGGTGCTGGCCGGGTGAATGTGATTAATTAAGCCCTCCTGCTGTGTCGCCTGCTTCAAGACTAGGAGAGATCTGACAGGGCAGAAGCAGTCTGACCAACTGACAGCAGCCTCGTGTAACACAGTGACTATTTCCTTGTATTATCGCTTCCCTGTTAACTGTTGCAGTCTCTGCTGCATGTTTCCTCTTTGTCAGACCCCTAGCCCAGCACCAAACGAGCATTTGAGTGTTGCTATTAGATACTTTTGTAAAACTTGACTTTTTCTATATCTAATAGCAACACTCAAATGCTCGTTTGGTGCTGGGCTAGGGGTCTGACAAAGAGGAAACATGCAGCAGAGACCGCAACAGTGAGTAAACAGGGAAGCGATAATACAAGGAAATATTCACTGTGTTACAGGAGGCTGCTGTCCGCTTGTCAGACAACTGCACTGAGAATGCTGATGTTCAAAAACATAGAATCAATCAATATTTACTCTGTCTGCCATTACTTTAAGCCCTCACATCAGTCAGTGGGAGAGGCGGGGTCACGTGACATTGTGCGATGACGTCACTGACCCTGAATCGATTCTGATCTTGCACCGCATCGATGCAGCATCGTTAATGGCTGCATCGCGATGCATCGCAATGGCGATTATTTTTGACACCCCTAATAAATATATATATATATATATATATATATATATATATATATATATATATATATATATATATATATAAAAACATGGAGGGGAACTGCACTCCAAGACCGGACCAGGTACACATCCTGTGACTCAGCAACATCCAGCCCTGGGTGCTAAATAGCACTCCAAAAAAGCTGTGATGTCACCAGAGCCACAGGCAGTTAACCCCAGTCCGGAATGGGTGCAAGAAACATATTTATCAAGAGCAAAATTTAAAAACAGGAATAAAAAAGTGGTAAAGACAAATGACTGAGTATGTCTTTACCACTTTTTTATTCCTGTTTTTAAATTTTGCTCTTGATAAAGACGTTTAAACGTTGAAACGCGTTGAGCTATTAAACATATTTTTTATGAAAGTTGAAAGACTGCTGACTTATTTCTTCGCTGTATCAAGCCGGATTTTCTGTTTTCAAGGACCAAATAGCAGGCTTCACAGGAACACCACATATCCTACTCTGGAGACATACGTTCTTGGAGCTGAACTGCTGCAGCATATGGAGTGAGTATACTGCACCCATATTTATCTGGTAGCTATATACACCTCAAGCCCTTTTTTCTCTTCATCATTAGAGAAAAAATCATTTTACAGACCAGCGCCATCTATCTTCCTACAACGTTTTATCCACACAGTCCTAGAGGAGAGACTGTAAGAAGGCTGCGGTCTACCCTAAAAGGAGAGTATTAGTTCTTAGTTTGTGAACACATCTGTTTATCCATTAACATTGTATATTTATTTACATTGTGTATACTTTTTGCTTGTATTTAAGATAAAATCACAACTGGAAAGGTTAGTTACCGCATCTGGCCAAATGGGAAAGCTCAGGCACCACGTCAAGGTCCTTTCCATTGCCTGAGTCCCTAACACAGCCACACCATCATGCGAGCTCACAAAGCCAAACAGACTTAGAACAAAGAAGGGGTGCACAGGTGGATGTAATCACCCAGACTGGGGTTAACTGCCTGTGGCTCTGGTGACATCACAGGTTTTTTGGAGTGCTATTTAGCACCCAGGGCTGGATGTTGCTGAGTCACAGGATGTGTACCTGGTCTGGTCTTGGAGTGCAGTTCCCTTCCAGGTTTTGTATTTTCTCTGGGTGATTACATCCACCTGTGCATCCCTTCTTTGTTCTCAGTTTGTTTGGCTTTGTGAGCTTGCATGATGGTGTGGCTGTGTTAGGGACTCAGGCAATGGAAAGGACCTTGACGTGGTGCCTGAGCTTTCCCATTTGGCCAGATGCGGTAACTAACCTTTCCAGTTGTGATTTTATCTTAGCTGTGAGCTAGCTGGTGAGTGCTGGGTGTTTCTATGTGTTGTGTGTGTGTATATAGATAGATAGATAGATATTTGCATAGGAAATTAGCACATATAGGCAAGAATCCCCGCTTGCTTTTCCCCAGAAACACCTCATATACAATGTTACCAATGCACACGAGAATTCTGGGTAAGTTATGCAAATTCTCAGTTTTTTGCTTCAAAAATACTGTTTTAACACAGCTATCCTTTTAACAGGATTATTGCAGCAAATCAGAAATCACTCACTAGACAGCCTGTTTTGTTCTATTTGGAACTCATCAGTAGGAGATAGATTTCTGGTTGCTGCATTGATAAAGCTATTTTCAAGGTTAAACCAAAATTCATTAAAATTATTGGGGGAGATAAAAAAAAACTGAAATTATCCTTGAAATTTGAAATAACCTTGAAGGTTTAACCTTGAAAATAGCTTTATCAATGCAGCAACCAGAAATCTATTTCCTACTGATGAGTTCCAAATAGAACAAAACAGGCTGTCTAGTGAGTGATTTCTGATTTGCTGCAATAATCCTGTTAAAAGGATAGCTGTGTTTAAACAGTATTTTTGAAGCAAAAAAACTGAGAATTTGCATATCTAAATTGCATAACTTACCCAGAATTCTCTTGTGCATTGGTAACATTGTATATAAGGTATTTCTGGGGAAAAGCAAGCAGGGATTCTTGCCTAGATGTGCTAATTTCCTATGCAAATATTTACATTGATTTAATTTTGAGACATTGAGGATTTTAATTTCAGTTTTTTATCTCCCCCCATAATTTTAATGAATTTTATATAGATAGATATAATAGGATCAAATTAAATATCTCTTAAAAGGTTGGGATTACGCTTGTAGTATCGTTTTGATTACTGGTAGGGAGGTCACTGTATTATACAGGTAAATAAGAACATAGTATTACAGAGAAAATAGGATATACTTAACTATTTGTGCAGGGACCAAGTGGTTTATAGCGAAAAAAATAAATAAATATATATATATAATATATATATAAAGAAGAAAAAAAGCCAAAAAATAGACTCTTGACAAAGCCTCGCGTAGCTGAAACGCGTAGAGGTGGACCCTGATTGGCATTCAGTCAAATCGACTAGCAGCTGGAGGAAGAAGCTGGTTTTGAAAATCACTCCCGGTAAGAAACACGTTTTTAGTAGAGGAGAAAATACACTTACTCAAGCGAAATCATCAACTCTATGGAATCATAGAGCAACTGTTATCAGTTCTAGCAAAGACTACAGCTATTCCCTAACTATGGGATGTCATATCCATAATACCGAAGGATGTTGCTAACAAACAGTGACCGTAGGATAAATTTGAACTACCATCTGTATTACAGACCTGAAGTTTTCCACAAAGTCACGTTATAGATTAGAAGAGTGTATTCACGTTACTAATTAATGCCTGATAACTGCAGCATTACTCAATAGCACATGTGCTTGGAAATTTAAAGAGACATCGCATTACTGATCTCTGGATTTATCTGTGCACTAAATTTCTACATTCTTCAGATTGGGATTTGGACATAATCATTAACACCTGGATCATTTGATGAACTATACAGTACACTATTATTGACACATTTTTATTATTTTTTTATATTTTTTGGCTTTTTTTTTTTCTTCCCTTAATATATATATATTTCTCTATATACCACTTGGTCCCTGCACAAAGAGTTTTAAGTATATGCTATTTTTTCTGTAATACTATGTTCTTATTTACCTGTATAATACAGTGACCTCTCTACCAGTAATCAAAACGATACTGCAAGCTTAATCCCAACCTTTTAAGATATATTTAATTTGATCCTATTATATCCGGAGATATATATATATATATATATATATATATATATATATATATATATATATATATATATATATATATATATATATATATATATACATACATACATATTTTTTTTTAATCTTATTTTTAACTGTTTTTATTTTATGCTTAGTTCTCGTAAGAGTATATATTTCATAGAACCTGGGTATATGCTTTTATTTTCATAAAGATTACTATAATTTATTCATCCTGTTATTTCCAGCGCTATCACTAACGTATACAGTCTGTGTGTTACAATTAATGATTTGCATGTGTGTTAGATTAGTGACATTATTGTGAAATGTTTTAAAAACAAATATAGTGATGATTATGCTGATGATATATTTTTATTATTATTAAGGTGTATGAAAGACATTGAGATTAATAGAGCAGAAAAAGGTGATATGAATCATTTTAACTAAATATTACGAGTAAACCTTTTGTCACAGAGCAATGTCTGTATAATGATATGAAGTTGGGAAACAAAAGCACAATCGCATCTGTACAGAGGGTGCTAGGTATAAGGAGCCAGCCTTACAGCAAATGTAGTAATACACCTCTTGGATTTTGTCATTTACTAATCTATGTGACACTTTATTGCCCAGATTTAAGCATCATTATATATTTTATCCTAGGGTTCACTTATTCAGGGGCACAGTCTGAGTGATTCAGAGGCACAGTCTGGTGGGTCAGAAATAGATGAGGAACTGAGAAACACCAGGACAGAGCTCCCAGTTTAGGATAATCTTATAAATTACAGGATAATTGTTCCAAAATATTTAAACAGATTGTTAATCACTTTATTACCAATTCCCCAGTTTTGCATAACCAACACTGTTATATTAATATACCTCTGTCATTACCTTGTATCTAAGCTTTTGCAGACTGTCCCCTTATCTCAGGATTATTTACAGACTTGTATTTTAGACAATTAGTACTGGCTCATGAATAACTCCACGGGAGTGAGCACAATGTTATCTATATGGTACTCGTGAATTTACCCTGTCTGGGTGGGAAAAACTATAAAAATGCACTGAGATAAGAGGCAGTCTGTAGTGGCTTAGAAACAGGAATACATTTATATTTTTAAAGGTTTTATAGTATATTAATATAACAATGCTGATTGTGCAAAGCTGGGGAATGGGTAGTAAAGGGGTTATCTATCTTTTTAAGCAATAAAAAAAACACAATTTATTTAAGAACTTACCTGATAAATTAATTTCTTTCATGTAAGTGGCAAGAGTCCATGAGCTAGTGACGTATGGGATATACATTCCTTCCAGGAGGGGGCAAAGTTTCCCAAACCTCAAAATGCCTATAAATACACCTCCTACCTCACTCACACCTTAGTTTAATGAAAATCAATTAAGTGAGGTGTATAAAAAGCATACAAAAAGAGGAACTGGAAAAATAATGTGCTTTATACAATAAGATCATAACAACAAAAAATAGGGTGGGTCTTATGGACTCTTACCAGGTAAGTGTTTACATAAATTATGTTTTCTTTCATGTAAGTAGCAAGAGTCCATGAGCTAGTGACGTATGGGATATCATACCCAAGATGTGGAAATCCACAGAGTCACTAGAGCGGGAGGGATAAAATAAAAACGGCTATTTCCCCTGAGAAATTAAATCCCAAAAAATAATTGTTTTCTTTTAAAAAAAAAAAAAAAAACTCAAATCAAAGGCATTAGAATCAAGCTGAGACAACTGCCCGAAGAATCTTTCTACCAAAGGCTGCTTCCGAAGAAGCAAACACATATCTTAGAATTAGAAAAAGTATTCAATGAAGACCAAGTTGCTGCTTTGCAAATTTGATAAACTGAAGCTTCATTCTTGAGAGCCCAAGAAGTGGCAAATTATTTAGTAGAATGAGCTATAATTCTCTGAAGTGGAGACTGCCCCGCCTCCAGATAAGCTTTGTGAAACTAAAGTCTTAATAAAAAAAAACAGAGACTTTCTGACTTTTCTTGGAGCAAGAAAAAATAACAAATAGACTAGAAGTTTTTCTGAAATCTTAAGTAGCCTCAACATAATATTTCAAAGATCTTACCACATCCAAAGAATGTAAAGACCTTCTAGAGTATTCTTAGGATTAAGACACAAAAAAGGAACAACAGTTTTCTCAACTTTAGGCAAAAATTCAAATGAAGACTGCATAACAGCTGTATCTTGATGGAAAATCAGATAAAGAGACTCACAAGAGAGAGCAGACAATACAGAAACTCTTCAAGCAGAAGAGATAGTCAAAAGAGAAAACATTTTCCAAGAAAGTAATTAATGTCAAGAGAATGCATAGGCTCAAAAGGAGGAGCCTGTCAAATCTTCAAAATTGAGACTCCAAGGAGGAGAAATAGATTAAAAAAACAAGTTTAATATAAATCAAAGCCTAAACAAAACCAGTGAATATCAGGAAGTTTAGCAATCTTTCTATGAAATAAAACAGAGCAGAGAGTTGTCCTTTCAAAGTATTTGCAGACAAAACCTTATCCAAACCATCCTGAAGAAACTGTAAAATCCTAGGAATTCTAAAAGAATGCCAAGAATAACGATGAGTTGAACATCATGAAATATAGATTTTACAAATCCGAAAATAAATTCTCCTTGAAACAGACTTACAAGCCTAATAACTGAGTCAGAGAAACCTCTATGACTAAGCACTTAAGAGTTCAATTTCCATGCCTTCAAATTTAGAGAATTGAGATTTTGATGGAAAAAACGGCCCCTGAAACAGAAGGTCTGGCCTTAAAGGAAGTGGCCAAGGCTGGCAACAGGACACTCTCTGACGAGGTCTGCATACTGAAACCTGAGAGGCCAAGCTGGTGCTATCAGAAACACATAAGATCGTTCCATTATGATCTAGAGATCACCCTTGGAAAAAGAACCAGAGGCGGAAAAATGTAAGCAGGTTGGTAAAAACCAAGGAACTGCTAGAGCATCCACCATCTCCACCTGAGGATCATTGGACCTGGAAAGGTATCTGGAAAGCTTCTTGTTTAGACGAGAGACCATCAGATTTATTGCTGGAAGACTCCACATCTGTACAAGATGAAAAAAATACATCTGGATTGAGAGCACTCCCCCGGATATAAAGTCTGACGGCTGAGATAATCCCCTTCCCAATTGTCTACACCTGGAATATAAATCGCAGAAATTAGATAACAGTTGGATTCCGTCCAAGAAAGTATCCAAGATACTTCCTCCATAACTGAAGGACTGCGAGTCCCTCCTTAATGTTTTGCATTAGTCACTGTTGTGATATTTGTCTGTTTAAAAACAAATGTAAAAGTTGTCTCTTCAATAGAGACCATGCCTGAAGAGCCCTGAAAATAGCATGGAGTTCTAAAATATTGATTGGTAACCTCACCTCCTGAGGTTTCCAAACCCCTAGTGTTGTCAGAGTCTCTCAGACAGCTCCCCCACTTGGAAAAACTTGCATCTGTTGAGAATACAGACCAGGTAGGATAAACAAATGAGGCCTTCTGAGCAATAAGGTGATAATCCAACCACCAAATCAAAGAGAAAAGTGTTGGGATTTAAGTATATCAGTTGTGATATCTGAAAATAATCCCTGCACCTATGGTGCAACATGCAAAGCTATAGAGGCCTCAAACGAAAAGGAGCAAAGAGGATCACACCTGCTGCTGCAGTCCTGAGACCTAAAACTTCCATGCACATAACCACTGAAGGTTTTAGAAAAATTAAAATAAACTTAATTTGTCTCTAGTCTATCAGAGAAAAAAACCATAGACACTAAAATCCACCTGGAAACCTAAAAAGGTGACCCAAAAAACACTATTGTAATTTGATCCTCCAACCATGTCTTTAAGAAACCACACTAGTTGTTTCAAGTGAGATTCTGCTGCATGAAAAGATTAAAGCTAGTACCAAATACCACCCAAATAAAGAAACACCACAATACCTTGTTCTCTGAATACAGATAGAAGGGCACCCAGAATCTTTGAAAATAATCTCTGAGCTGCCGCTAGCCAAAAAGGACAAGCGACAAATTAGTAATGCTTATCTAGAAAGAATCTCAGAAAACAATAGTGATCTGAAAGAATAGAAAATAAGCGTCCTGTAAGTCTATTGTGGTCATGAAGTAACCTTGCTAAACAGAAAGGGAGAATAGTCGCTATAGTCACCATCTTGTAAGCTGGGACTCTTACAAAACAATAAAAATATTTCAGATCCAGAATTGGATTTTCTTTAGGACAAAGTATAGATTTGAATAGAAAACCAAAACGTTGTTCCTGCAGAGGAACTGAAACCATCACCCCTGAAAAACTCTAAATCTGAAACACATTTCAGAAAAACCTGAGCTTTCACAGAGTTTGGTATAACATGGAAAAGAATCTTCTCATGGGAGGTTTTTATTCTGAAACCTAAACGATACCCCTGAGAAAAATAATATTCAGAATCCACTGATTTGAACAGAAACTGTCCAAAAGTGTTGAAATAAATACAATCTGCCTCACTACCCCCCCCCACCGAAGAACTGGATTAAAGACTGCACCTTTATGCAGTCTTAGGGGCTGAAATTAGTTAAATTATAAGGCTTGGAATTATTCAAATTCAGAAAAAAATCTAAATCAGAGCCAGGGGCCTTAGGGGAATGAAAAAACAAAAGTTTAAAAAATTGCCCTTAGATTTCTAAACTTGGGACAGAAAAGACTCCCTTTCCCCCAGTAATAGAGGAAATAATGAAATCCAATAGAATTACTTTCCTAAAATAATAAGATAGTAATCTAAATATAAACACCAGATATTTAAGCCATACAACTTTTCTAGTAAACATGGCTAAAAATAAAGAATTAATATCAGATAAAATTACATAAAATACAACATCATAAATGAAATGACTAGCATGTTGAAGTAAAAGAACAATGCTTAGACAAATCAAGATCTGATAACTAAACCAATTAAAAAGTTGAAACAGCAACAACATCAGTCATAGAAATGGCAGGTTAAAAAATATGGCCAATATGTAAATATGTTTCTCTTAAAGTGAATGTAAACTCAACAGTGTCGCTTATTGCCATATTATCACTCTCAACAATTTAGATGGACCTTAATTCATAATTTTTTTGTGTGTACTTTCTAATCCCAAATATATATACCTTTTTATCTCATTTTTGGAGCCGAGATTCCTCCACCCGCCATTTGGTCCCTCTATTTGGAAATAATTGACAATAGCGATTGCCAATCCGTTTTTTTACCCCGTGGCGTTCAACCCCTTTTTGTCAACGTCATGCGCTTATTCTGCGCATGCATTAGCTTCTAATCCCCAGCTTCAGAAGTGATGCGTGTCCATGAGACGCGCATGCTCTGTAACACCTTCAATTTCAGACTCTATCAGCGGTATACAGTGAAGGCTACTGTGATTAGTATTGTACAGTGCTGCTAAGGGTACTGTGATTAGATGAATACATATTTTTCGGCTGCATTCGCTATCACAATAGTATTCAATTAACGGATACATTCATTGAATGCTAGATAGTGCTTTGAGGAGGTTGGATGTTAACGCATGCACAGCCTGTCTATCCTACTTTCCCGCTTGCGCACATTAAGTATTTAGTTTTTAAACGCATGCGCAGATTAAGTACAAATGTTTTTCACGCATGCGCAAAGTAAGGGCATCACGGGTGCGTGCATCAGAGATACGTATAGAGTAGGTGGGACCACTCTATACGTCACTCTCTGCAAAACAAGGAAGTGCCTTATGGGAGGAGTTGTGGCTCAAAACGGAGCGAAGTTAGTAATTAAAATATATTATAAATTATTTTTTTTATTTCCTTAAAGTTCACGGTTTGAATAAACATGTGTAATATAAGTATTAGGAGCCTTGAGTAGTTTGTAAATTGACATTCACTTTAAGATAGGAAACAAACTTCCTATCTAAAGGATCCCTAAAAGAAGAAATATCTTTCATAGGATAGAATTGCGTTCAGCAAGATAAGAAATAGCCATAGAAAAAGGACATAACTTTTAAAACCTAGAAGAAAGGTAAAAAGAAGCATTAAGTTTAGAATCCTTGCTAATCATATGATAAATAGCATCTGGAATAAGAAAAACTTCAAGAGTTACCTCAGACGCTTAAAAACCCCAGAATTAAAACATTTGCTATTCTTGTTTTCAAGAGGACTAGATTCCTCAATAATCAAAGTAAACAATACTTCCTTAATAAAGAATGAATACATTCAATTTAAAAAGTTTGAATTAAAAAAATTAAATCTCTGAAATAGGATCCTCTTGAGTCAGAGAAAACCACATCAGCAGAAATACTACAGTATGCTGTCGATCAATACAAACTTCATAGGTATATGAAAAGTTAGGAGATATAGTTTACGTTAATTTAACAGGAAATGACACTATTCGCGTCATAAAAGGCGCAATTGACACGATTTGCGCCAAAAAAATTGCGTCAGCAAAGACGCAAGAAATGACAAATGCAACCTTCGCGCCAAAAAAAATTGTGCCAAGAATGATGCAATTAATAGAATTATTTTGCGCCTTTGCGAGCCTAATTTGCACACACACTATATATACACACGCACACTATATATACACACACACCACATACACCACACCATATACACACACCATATATATACACATCCACACCATATATACATACCCACACACCATATATATACACACACACACTTATTAAAGAAAAAAAAATCTGTAAGTATTTTGGTTGGGTCCTACACTCATAGAATACATTTGTTAAGCCCTGACTTACCTTTTCTGCAATGTGCTGTTACCCTGTACCGCACTGGGGATCAGGAAGTGAGAGGAAATTGAAAAGAGAGGAACGTAGCTAATAGAATGGAACAGTGACACCCGCAGGCAGAAATTAAAAGTGCAGGCACATTTTTTTTTTTTTAACTGCCACTGTCGTTCTTTCTGCAGAGACCCTTCCGTTTCTGCGATAAGAACGCAGATCACACAGTGTTCTGCCTTGGGGACCAGTACTGAAAAATATCATCAGAGGTAATGGTATAGGAGTATAACTTCGATCTGAAAAGGGAGGCAGGAGATGAATCCCTGCAACCGATACCAGAGAACCTTTGAATAGATTTCCCATGGGTGAAACCATAAAATAAACAGGCAATACTCCCTTCACGTCCTTCTGGCAAACACTGTTCTCTGAGAGGAATTGGGCTTCAAAATGCTCAGAAGCGCCTATCATAGAAGAAATGAAGCACAACTTGCTTCACCACCTCCATAGGAGGCAAAGTTTGTAAAACTAAGGTGTGAGTGAGGTGGGAGGTGTATTTATAGGCATTTTGAGGTTTGGGAAACTTTGCCCCCTCCTGGTAGGAATGTATATCCCATACGTCACTAGCTCATGGACTCTTGCCACTTACATGAAAGAAAATTGGTGTAGACTGTCCCTTTAAAAAATCCTGTGATCCAAGCAGCTGCTAAGTATTTTACATCTGCTTCATGATGTGTCATCTTATTCTGCATATTCCTGTATACAGCCAACCTCTTGCTTTTCATGACTTCTGTCTGATGCCATTAACTATTAAATATTATTAAACAGGGGGGAACTTCCAGGCGGCAGCCATGACAGGTCACAAGAGTGTTGGTCTCTTCAAACTACAGCACTAATCTGTTTAAAATCCTCATCCTAACACTACATTGTGCAACTTGCTTGATCAAGGATTCACCTCTAAAGCAAGCTCTCTCACACAATACCACTATTTTTGGTCTTGTTATCAAACTCAGCATGCCGGAGAAACACAAAGGTTGCGGCCTACCACCTAACACCCCCCGGTGGGACACTTCGGTGCTCCTATCGTTAAAAGGCAGTGATTGCCCCAAGGCCCTGTTAGAATATACTGTGAGTAGACAACGCAATTTTACATCGCAGTCATGCTCATTACTTCTGCCTAACGCCTATTACTGAGTTTTTACGATGGAGATCCCTGCGCATTTCTTCGAGGAGCTATGCCGCTTACTTGCCAGACATCATGAGTCTATGGAAGACACATTGGTCATAGCATTCCAAAGCAGTAGTGCTGGTTCTATTCAACAACCCAACCAATTCAGGCCTCACGGAGCGAAATCTGAGGGTGGTGACGTTTTGGGGCCCCGACGTTCACTACCTGACACTAGCGCTGTTGTGGAAGACCTGAACCACCGGGATGCATAACCTGTACTTCGCAGAGATGAGAAGCAGATAAGGTGCACAAAATTTGAGGTAGTGGGCCACACTGCTTTCTCCCAAACCTCTGATTCCGCATCCGAAACAAGCCAGCCACTCTCATCTAAGAACCAAGAGATCATCACCTATACTATGCAAGCCCTTCCAGGGAAAAAAACTGACCACGGAGATGGACACCTGCAGGCCGCGTGCCTCCCTATAGCTGCATCAGGGTTTTTTGAGACCATCCACGCAACTTTACAGTTCTCTAAGTGGGATCCGGGTGATTCACCCCCCCTTGGTCGCAACTGCAAAATAAGTGACATTCGGGACTAGGAGGTTGCTTAGAGCCAAGTACTTTATTATTGTTTCCAATGTTTACCGCTGCAATTGGCAGATAAAGGTCGTTCTGCTGGATTGCACCATGGAACAGACTATATGCTTTGCCACTACCAGCAGGCTGCATGCCTGGCCATTTCCCTTCTCGGACGTATTGCCCAGCTTTCTAGATATCAGCTGTTGTGTACAAATGTTGTGTACAAAAATTGCTTATAATGTGTCTCTTCTTAAGTGCTAGATTCATTTTTGCAAGCTTGAAACCTACAGCCCAATGATGTGTATAATTAGTTCTACCTTAATCAACACTGTTGAAGTATATTGTAATGAGAAGCACGGTGAACGCCGCCAGCCGGTCACACTATTAACCGGAAGTCAATCCAGATACCAAACCGCTGGTACAGAGCGGAAGGAAAAAAGGAGTCCCATAAACTGAATTTCTTCACGCACGGAAAGCCATAGCCAGGTAGCAAGGGATCAGTTTGCCAGAGGTATAGAAATAGAAAAAATACAGCAGGCTCTCAATCCAAAACTGGGGATAAAACTTCAAAATTTATTCAGACAACGTTAAAAAGTGTTGTAGTATATTACTCATTGTGGTCGCTTTTGAATCTGAATTGTAATGCTATTCTTTATTTTACCACTATAACCCTGCAGGTTACTGTTGCGGTCTCCACTTATACTGCCGCACTTTCCGTGCAGGCTGGCCCTGCACCTGTGCTGGTGCCTATGGGGGTAGATTAAAGAGACTAACCAATTTTGCGTATTGAATTGTTAGTGAATGCTATTCGTACCCACAGAGCAAAGCAACTTAGCATATGGGCTTTTACACACATGGCTTGGATCAATGGCATAATTAGGTTAGCCTACCTGCTGGTATAACACCTAGTTTGACTTGTTTCCACACAGTTAGAATCTCAGTTAATGTCCATGTAAATATAGCTAAATTACTACTAGTATACACACTATCAGTATGGCCTACGGTATTCTCTAGCGCACTACTTAGTCTAGCGAACTCATAACTCCTTATTGACATTTGGGAACCACTATAACCCTCTTCAACCTAGCCACACAGCTAATACGTGATTTACTGAATTGTGTTGCATCTATAGCATTGCCTGAAGGATAGAGTATAGCTTATTAAGCCTAGCACATTTCAGTCCCAGATCTAACATGCAAGCCCTATCTCATGTATTATATACTTAATATGGCCTCAATATGCCTTCTGAGCAATCACATTACTCTTCATTAGACTGCATTTTCCCCTTTTTTATGGTAAGAGGGACCTCCTAGTTTTGACTTTGTCTTTAGTTATCTCTTACTTGAATGACAGATGTTTGAGCCTATTTTCTCTATATCTTAGCATTTTATATTTCTCCAACATAGGTGTGTCCGGTCCACTGCGTCATCCTTACTTGTGGGATATTCTCTTCCCCAACAGGAAATGGCAAAGAGCCCAGCAAAGCTGGTCACATGATCCCTCCTAGGCTCCGCCTACCCCAGTCATTCTCTTTGCCGTTGCACAGGCAACATCTCCACGGAGATGGTTAAGAGTTTTTTGGTGTTTAAATGTAGTTTTTATCCTTCAATCAAGAGTTTGTTATTTTAAAATAGTGCTGGTATGTACTATTTACTCTGAAACAGAAAAGAGATGAAGATTTCTGTTTGTAAGAGGAAGATGATTTTAGCAACCGTTACTAAAATCGATGGCTGTTTCCACACAGGACTGTTGAGATGAAGTAACTTCAGTTGGGGGAAACAGTGGGCAGACTTTGCTGCTTGAGGTATGACACATTTCTAACAAGACTTTGTAATGCTGGAATGCTGTCATTTTCCCTATGGGAACCGGTAAGCCATTTTCTTAGTTTAGTATAAGAATAAAGGGCTTCACAAGGGCTTTAAAGACTGGTAGACATTTTTCTGGGCTAAAACGATTACTTTATAAGCATATTTAGTGGATTATAACTATAAATAGTTCTTATAATCTTGGGGATTGTATTAAAAAAACGGCAGGCACTGTATTGGACACCTTTTTCACTGGGGGCCTTTTCTAGTCATAGGCAGAGCCTCATTTTCGCGCCACTAATGCGCAGTTGTTTTTGGAAAGCAAGGCATGCAGATGCATGTGTGAGGAGCTAAGAACCACTGAAAAAGCTTATTGAAATCGTCATTTGGTATCGTATTCCCCTCTGGGCTTGGTTGGGTCTCAGCAAAGCAGATACCAGGGACTGTATAGGGGTTAAATGTAAAAACGGCTCCGGTTCCGTTATTTTAAGAGTTAAAGCTTTCAAATTTGGTGTGCAATACTTTTTAGGTTTTAAGACACTGTGGTGAAATTTTGGTGAATTTTGAACAATTCCTTCATACTTTTTCACATATTCAGTAATAAAGTGTGTTCAGTTTAAAATTTAAAGTGACAGTAACGGTTTTATTTTAAAACGTTTTTTGTGCTTTGTTATCAAGTTTATGCCTGTTAACATGTCTGAACCATCAGATAGACGATGTTCTGTATGTTTGAAAGCCAAGGTTCCTCCCCATTTAAATATATGTGATGATTGTGACATAGTGTCCAAACAAAGTAGGGACAATGATGCCACTGATAATGATGTTGCCCAAGATGATTCCTCAAGTGAGGGGAGTAAGCATGGTACTGCATCATCCCCTTCTGTGTCTACACCAGTCTTGCCCACACAAGAGGTCCCTAGTACATCTAGTGCGCCAATACTTATTACTATGCAACAATTAACGGCTGTAATGGATAATTCTATTAAAAACATTTTGTCCAAAATGCCCACTTATCAGAGAAAGCGCGATTGCTCTGTTTTAGATACTGAAGAGCAAGATGACGCTGATGATAATAGTTCTGACATACCCTCACACCAATCTGAAGGGGCCAGGAGGGAGGTTTTGTCTGAGGGAGAAATTTCAGATTCAGGAAAAATTTCTCAACAAGCTGAACCTGATGTTATTAAATTTAAATTAGAACATCTCCGCGCTCTGCTTAAGGAGGTGTTATCTACTCTGGATGATTGTGACAATTTGGTCATTCCAGAGAAATTATGTAAGATGGACAAGTTCCTAGAGGTCCCGGTGCCCCCCGATGCTTTTCCTATACCCAAGCGGGTGGCGGACATTGTAAATAAGGAATGGGAAAGGCCCGGCATACCTTTTGTTCCTCCCCCTATATTTAAGAAATTATTTCCTATGGTCGACCCCAGAAAGGACTTATGGCAGACAGTCCCCAAGGTCGAGGGGGCGGTTTCTACTCTAAACAAACGCACTACTATCCCTATAGAAGATAGTTGTGCTTTCAAAGATCCTATGGATAAAAAATTAGAGGGTTTGCTTAAAAAGATGTTTGTTCAGCAAGGTTACCTTCTACAACCAATTTCATGCATTGTTCCTGTCACTACAGCAGCGTGTTTCTGGTTCGAAGAACTAGAAAAGTCGCTCAATAAAGAATCTTCGTATGAGGAGGTTATGGACAGAGTTCAAGCACTTAAATTGGCTAACTCTTTTATCTTAGACGCCACTTTGCAATTAGCTAGATTAGCGGCGAAAAATTCAGGTTTTGCTATTGTGGCGCGCAGAGCGCTTTGGCTAAAGTCTTGGTCAGCGGATGTGTCCTCCAAGACCAAATTGCTTAACATCCCTTTCAAGGGTAAAACACTGTTTGGCCCTGACTTGAAAGAGATTATTTCAGACATCACTGGGGGAAAGGGCCACGCCCTTCCTCAGGATAGGTCTTTTAAGGCTAAAAATAAGCCAAATTTTCGTCCCTTTCGCAGAAACGGACCAGCCTCAAATTCTACACCCTCTAAGCAAGAGGGTAATAGTTCTCAAACCAAACCAGCCTGGAGACCGATGCAAGGCTGGAACAAGGGTAAGCAGGCCAAGAAACCTGCCACTGCTACCAAAACAGCATGAAGTGTTGGCCCCCGATCCGGGACCGGATCTGGTGGGGGGCAGACTCTCTCTCTTTGCTCAGGCTTGGGCAAGAGATGTTCAGGATCCTTGGGCGCTAGAAATAGTTTCTCAGGGTTATCTCCTGGAATTCAAGGAACTACCCCCAAGGGGAAGGTTCCACAGGTCTCTAAACAAATTTCTCAGGGTTCCATCGTTCAAAATGGAAACCATTCGAACGATTCTTCCTACCATCCAGGAAGGTCAATTCATGACCACGGTGGATTTAAAGGATGCGTATCTACATATTCCTATCCACAAGGAACATCATCGGTTCCTAAGGTTCGCCTTTCTGGACAAGCATTACCAGTTTGTGGCACTTCCATTCGGATTAGCCACTGCTCCAAGGATTTTCACAAAGGTACTAGGGTCCCTTCTAGCGGTGCTAAGACCAAGGGGCATTGCAGTAATACCTTACTTGGACGACATACTGATTCAAGCGTCGTCTCTGTCAAAGCAAAGGCTCATACGGACATTGTCCTAGCCTTTCTCAGATCTCACGGGTGGAAAGTGAACATAGAAAAAAGTTCTCTGTCCCCGTCAACAAGAGTTCCCTTCTTGGGAACAATAATAGATTCCTTAGAAATGAAGATTTTTCTGACAGAGGCCAGAAAATCAAAACTTCTAAGCTCTTGTCAAGTACTTCATTCTGTTCTTCTTCCTTCCATAGCGCAGTGCATGGAAGTAATAGGTTTGATGGTTGCGGCAATGGACATAGTTCCTTTTGCACGAATTCATCTAAGACCATTACAACTGTGCATGCTCAGACAGTGGAATGGGGATTATACAGACTTGTCTCCGACAATCCAAGTAGATCAGAGAACCAGAGATTCACTCCGTTGGTGGCTGACCCTGGACAACCTGTCACAGGGAATGAGCTTCCGCAGACCAGAGTGGGTCATTGTCACGACCGACGCCAGTCTGGTGGGCTGGGGCGCGGTCTGGAAACCCCTGAAAGCTCAGGGTCTATGGTCTCGGGAAGAATCTCTTCTCCCGATAAACATTCTGGAACTGAGAGCGATATTCAATGCTCTCAAAGCTTGGCCTCAACTAGCAAAGGCCAAATTCATAAGGTTTCAATCAGACAACATGACGACTGTTGCATATATCATCCATCAGGGGGGAACAAGGAGTTCCCTGGCGATGGAAGAAGTGACCAAAATAATTCAATGGGCGGAGAATCACTCTTGCCACTTGTCTGCAATCCACATCCCAGGAGTGGAAAATTGGGAAGCGGATTTTCTGAGTCGTCAGACTTTCCATCCGGGGGAGTGGGAACTCCATCCAGAAATCTTTGCCCAAATAACTCAATTATGGGGCATTCCAGACATGGATCTGATGGCGTCTCGTCAGAACTTCAAGGTTCCTTGCTACGGGTCCAGATCCAGGGATCCCAAGGCGACTCTAGTAGATGCACTAGTAGCACCTTGGACCTTCAACCTAGCTTATGTATTCCCACCGTTTCCTCTCATTCCCAGGCTGGTAGCCAGGATCAATCAGGAGAGGGCTTCGGTGATCTTGATAGCTCCTGCGTGGCCACGCAGAACTTGGTATGCAGACCTGGTGAATATGTAATCGGCTCCACCATGGAAGCTACCTTTGAGACAGGACCTTCTTGTTCAAGGTCCATTCGAACATCCGAATCTGGCTTCCCTCCAGCTGACTGCTTGGAGATTGAACGCTTGATTTTATCAAAGCGTGGGTTTTCAGATTCTGTCATAGATACTCTTATTCAGGCTAGAAAGCCTGTAACTAGGAAAATTTACCATAAAATATGGAAAAAATATATCTGTTGGTGTGAATCTAAAGGATTCCCATGGAACAAGATAAAAATTCCTAAGATTCTATCCTTTCTACAAGAGGGTTTGGAGAAAGGATTATCTGCAAGTTCTTTGAAGGGACAGATCTCTGCTTTATCTGTTTTACTTCACAAAAAGCTGGCGGCTGTGCCAGATGTTCAAGCTTTTGTTCAGGCTCTGGTTAGAATCAAGCCTGTTTACAAACCTTTGACTCCTCCTTGGAGTCTAAATTTAGTTCTTTCAGTTCTTCAAGGGGTTCCGTTTGAACCCTTACATTCCGTAGATATTAAGTTACTATCTTGGAAAGTTTTGTTTTTGGTTGCAATTTCTTCTGCTAGAAGAGTTTCAGAGTTATCTGCTCTGCAGTGTTCTCCTCCTTATCTGGTGTTCCATGCAGATAAGGTGGTTTTGCGTACTAAACCTGGTTTTCTTCCGAAAGTTGTTTCTAACAAAAATATTAACCAGGAGATAGTTGTGCCTTCTTTGTGTCCGAATCCAGTTGCAAAGAAGGAACGTTTGTTACACAATTTGGATGTAGTTCGTGCTCTAAAATTCTTTTTAGAGGCTACAAAGGATTTCAGACAAACATCTTCTTTGTTTGTTGTTTATTCTGGTAAAAGGAGAGGTCAAAAAGCAACTTCTACCTCTCTCTCTTTTTGGCTTAAAAGCATCATCCGATCGGCTTATGAGACTGCCGGACGGCAGCCTCCTGAAAGAATCACAGCTCACTCCACTAGGGCTGTGGCTTCCACATGGGCCTTCAAGAACGAGGCTTCTGTTGATCAGATATGTAAGGCAGCGACTTGGTCTTCACTGCACACTTTTGCCAAATTTTACAAATTTGATACTTTTGCTTCTTCTGAGGCTATTTTTGGGAGAAAGGTTTTGCAAGCCGTGGTGCCTTCCATCTAGGTGACCTGATTTGCTCCCTCCCTTCATCCGTGTCCTAAAGCTTTGGTATTGGTTCCCACAAGTAAGGATGACGCCGTGGACCGGACACACCTATGTTGGAGAAAACAGAATTTATGCTTACCTGATAAATTACTTTCTCCAACGGTGTGTCCGGTCCACGGCCCGCCCTGGTTTTTTAATCAGGTCTGATTAATTATTTTCTCTAACTACAGTCACCACGCTATCATATGATTTCTCCTATGCATATTCCTCCTTTACGTCGGTCGAATGACTGGGGTAGGCGGAGCCTAGGAGGGATCATGTGACCAGCTTTGCTGGGCTCTTTGCCATTTCCTGTTGGGGAAGAGAATATCCCACAAGTAAGGATGACGCCGTGGACCGGACACACCGTTGGAGAAAGTAATTTATCAGGTAAGCATAAATTCTGTTTTACAGTTATGGCTCTACTAGTATTTTAAACTTCTAGTTATTGCATTAAAAACACAATCTAAAACCTGAGGTAAACATAATAAGATCCATAAGAGGTCTTTTTTCCTGAAGACAGCCTCCTGTTACAGCAAATTTTCACTTGATCAGGGGTCCAAGAGTGGCCTTTAACTGAGAGGGGAGGCTTAGACTTTCAGGGGCATGTTCGTATTATTTCTTTATATGGCATTATGTACATAAGTTACTCTGTTGTATTGCTAATTGACTTTGCCTACATCGCCTGTATTCACATTATATTTTCTGTATGATGAGCTCTGTAACATGTTTTCTTTAACAGCAATTGTGGAATGCCTTAATACTTTATTTGTATGCCAAACCTTACCTCAATAAAAGATTAAAAAAAAATATTATTAAATACATGTATCTCCCAAGAAATTTGACACAGGCTTTATAAATATTGTCACATTTTCTCACTGTGTATATTTATTACATGCAGCTGGTCACATGTGTAGTATTAGATTGTGCATAAATAAAATAAACATGTTTAATATCACAAAATCTGCTCTTTACATAATATAAATACAGGAAGAGCTCTGATTATTTCCCACCTCTCATGTAGCCGTTTTCCTTTCTTTTTGCAGGTGTCACACTTATAGCATCTGCTTCAGTCACTGATTATAAACAAGATGAACAAATACAGAAAACAGATGGCAGAGCAGTTCCTGAGTCAGGCCCTGGGCATCATCTGCCTGCTGACCGGAGAGGTGAGAGCTACTGGGAAATGTCATGTGACACTGGTCCTATTTACTGTGCTGCTTCTGATACACCAGACATATTTCACTAACCCTAACTTCATCTCACTAACCCTAACCTCAGCTTATCCAGACCATCTCACTAACCCTAACCTCAGCTTATCCAGACCATCTCACTACCCCTAACTTCATCTCATCCAGACCATCTCACTAACGCTAACCTCAGCTCACCCAGACCATCTCACTAACCCTAACTTCATCTCACTAACCCTAACCTCAGCTTATCCAGACCATCTCACTACCCCTAACTTCATCTCATCCAGACCATCTCACTAACGCTAACCTCAGCTCACCCAGACCATCTCACTAACCCTAACCTCAGCTTACCCAGACCATCTCATTACCCCTAACTTCATCTCATCCAGACCATCTCACTAACCCTAACATCAACTCACCCAGTCCCATCTCACTAATCATCACTTTAAATCACTCAGACTATCTCACTAACCCAAACTTCAGCTCACCCAAACAATCTCACTAACTCAGACTTCAGCTCTTCCAGGCCATCGCACTAACCCCGACTTCAGCTCATCCACCGGCACAACCTACATCCACAAAACTTTCCCCAGCACCCAGGATCCCCTGTACACCCCTACACTGTAAATCCTTCCCAGCATCCCCTGCACAACTTTCCACTGTAAAATCTCCCTAGCACCCAGGGTCACCTAGAAAATCTTCCACTACTAAACCTACCCCAGCACCAATAATCCCATGCGTAACCCTCCATCAAACAACCTCCCCAGCACCCAGTGTCCTCTATACAACTGTTCACTTTAAAGGGATACTAAACCCACATTTTTTCTTTAATGCTACAGATAGAGCATGCAATTTTAAGCAACTATCTAATTTACTCCTTTTATCATCTTTTCTTCATTCTCTTGATGTCTTTATTTAAAAAGCAGGAATGTAAAGCTTAGAAACTGGACCATTTTAGGTTCAGAACCATGGATAGCACTTGCTTATTGTTGGCTGACATTTTGCCACCAATAAGCAAGCATAACCCAGGTTCTCAAACACTCAGGGTCACCCCTGCACTAACCTTCACTGCAAAACCTCCACCACAACCAAGCAGCCTCTTCACTAAAAATTAAACAACCCTAGCACAGGTAAGCTTTCAACTGTGTCAGCATACTTTAGTGCAGCTACGCAGGACTTAAAACACACTCACCCCTCCTCCTCTCTGGACCTCTGATTCTTCTCCCCCGGACTGCAGTATATAACTGCTCCTACCGTGTGGATACCAGCTGCTCGGCACCATAGAGAACAAGACTCTTTCCTCCGGAGCAGTGACTGTGCCTCCATGGCATGCTATACGTCACATACGTTACTTACGGTGTGGTCGGCTCCCATTCATCCATGCAACTGTCAATCTTTATGTCCACCAATCTGCTCACGGAAATACTGGGAGGCTTGTCTAGGGGTGTATCACAGTGTGACAGTCAATATTCACCTGCTTCACTGCTGTACACCGTGGGCATGCTCCATAAGCGGCATCCGTGATCCAAAAAAGGAGACCCCCAACTCCTTGAATAGGTAAGCAATAAAAAGTAAAAGCAGAAAACGAATCCTTGTATAAAAGTTCAAACTTTATTTGCCAACAAAATAGAGATCTCCTATGGCAGTCCCTGTGCCTATTTTTGTTATGTTCCTGTGAGCACTTGCCATTCTGTTTTTAACGTTGGCGAATAAAGTTTGAACATTTATACAAGGATCCGTTTTCCGCTTTTCCTTTTTATTACTTATCCATGGAAAGTGTCTGATTTTCTCTTATATATTTTATAGGAATATGTCATTGTGAAGAAGGGGCCCTCCCTCAGCAGCATTCACCTGCAGAGCGGAGAGGTGAGTACTGCTGGAGAATGTAACATTATATCAGAGTCATGTGACAGTGTCTCCCTTTACCGACTCATCTGGTCCTGTGTGTATTTTCTACCTTCTGTCTGTGTCTCTGCATGTTCTCAGTGACATTATCCTGGCTCTGTCAGTAAAAGTGTGTGACAGAACCAGTCCCTGAATAAAGCAGTTTTTATTGCAACCTGTGCGACTACTTTTTGTATTTACTGTTATTACTGGAGTTCCTGCAGAGATCCTGTAGTCTGCACGCAGAGATGGAGGACACATGTGCTGACCATATTTATGTATCTGAAGTCCCTGTCTCAGTGCTAAGGACCTAATATTTAAAGTTTCTCCAGCTTGGAGAGAAATTGCATTTCACACTTTACAGGGCTGACCTCACTGAATAGTAAAAAGAAAAAGGTCAGAACTCTCCAGCACTGTGAGATCTCTTTCATTTCTATATAGGAGGAGAGACAAGCCCAGTGCAATACATCACTGCGTGATATGAGAGTTATCTTACTTTGTGCTTTGTATTTTAGATTGCTTTACATTTAAGATTGGGTCCTTTCAGTATTATTACATTTAAAGGGATATGAAACCCATTTGTTTTTCTTTCATGATTCAGATAGAGCATGCAAGTTTAAGCAACTTTCTAATTTACTCCTAAATGTAGCCACCAACTAGCAACTGCTACCCAGGGTGCTCAACCAAAAATGGTCTGGCTCCTAAGCTTACATTCCTGCTTTTTAAATAAAGATACCAAGAGAACAAAGAAAATTTGATAATAGGAGTAAATTACAAAGTTGATTAAAGTTGCCTGCTCTATCTGAATAACAAGAATAACATATCCCTTTAATGTGATGGTAAATCCTAGAGTTTGTGAAACACTAGCATTTACCAGTGGAACAAATAAAGGGGACTTCATGCTGAAAGTTCCTTTATTTGTCTGAAGCGTTTGCCTCAGGCAGCTTACGGCAGAATGCTATTTTGCTGTGAGGTGATCTTAGCCAATAGCGTGCTAGCTATCCGGCATGGCACCAGCTGGACGCACGACTATTGGCTAAGAGGTGGAAACGTCACCTCACAGCAAAATAGCATTCTGCCATGGGCTGCCTGAGGAGCTAAGTGCGGTGAACGCTTCAGACAAATAAAGGAACTTTCAGCATGAAGTATATTATACTTCATGACTGAAAGTTAAGTCCCCATTATTTTTTCCACTGGTAAATCCTAGCGTTTCACAAACGCTAGAATTTACCATCACTTTTAAGCTTTGCGCTTTCTCATTTATATTTTAATACATTTAGATTTAGCTCTAGCAGTGATTTTACAAAATCTGAATATGTTTTGAACGTTTCTGTGTTACTTAACAAATTAGGATCATACTTTGTATGTATGTGTGTACACACATATAATGTGTGTGTGTGTGTATGTGATTGATATAGATATAGATATATATATATATATATATATATATATATATATATATCTATATCTATATATATATATATATATATATATATATATATATATATATATATATATATATATATATATATATATATATATATATATATATATATATATATATAGAAAAAAGGTAGAGAGGTAGAGTCCAGCACCATAGAATTCACCAGTTTTCAATCTGTGTGCTCGTTACCAAGGAGTATCAGCCAAACTCCAATGTATACAGTCCATATAGAAAATAAGGCAACAGCACCACAGTACAGGGTCCTTTCTTAAAGGTGAAAAATGTTCTTTATTGAGGTATTACAACCATAAAAGCGATGTTTCGGACCTACATGGTCCTTAATCATGCATAGCTTAAAACCAAATGAACAGACATTAAAAAGGGTATCTGTACCAATCAGGTGTTGGTTCTCATTGTTAATTGATTTAACCTTTACCTGTTCAGGTATCCAATTTTCAACAGCACAGTGACCTCTAGTGGTACCAGAATATATTACATTTTAAAACCATTATAAAAACAAATACAAATCATAATCTCTATTCAGACCATAAAGATGTAATGTATTTAAACGTTTGATCCACCATACTTCTTTTTCTTTCAACTTCTGCTCCCTATTACCCCCTCTTCTGTGATGAGGAATATGATCAATTACTTGGAAGCGTAATTGGCTAACTGTGTGACCCATATTAGTAAAGTGTGCAGATACTGGGAGTGATAAATCCTTTGCTTTAATGGAGGCTTTATGTTGGCTAAACCTATCCCTGGCAAACTGGGTGGTCTCGCCAATATAACAAAGACCACATGGACATTTAAGTAAATAAATTGCATAGTTAGTTTGACATGTATAGAGCCCATTAATAGTATATTGTTTCCTCTTATCATTTTGTGCTAAGAATTTTCCTTTTATTACAGAATTACATTGGGCACAATGTAAACAAGGGTAACAGCCTTTATTTGGTGTAGTTAAATAGTTGATATCAGATGGTTTATTTGTACCCACATCCGCTTTAACAATGTAGTCTCTCAAATTTTTTACCCTTCTATATGATGGCATAGGCGGTAATTTAAAAGATTCAACCTCTGTATTGTATTTTGACAACAGATGCCAATACTTTCTCACTATTTTGAAGACATCATTACTCTTATCACTGTACTCCATTGAGAGTACTAGTCTATCCATGTTTTTCTCTTTTGGGGTATGTGTTTTATCTTGATTTCTATCCAATTCCTGGATGCTTTTAACAATAACCTCCCTTGGGTAACCCCTTTGAATAAACTTATTGCCAATAGATTTTAGTCTTTCCGGCAATATCTCCTGATCCTTAACTATTCTTTTGGTACGGAGTAACTGACTTCTCGGTATAGATTTAAAAACAGTTTCAGGATGGAAACTTTCATATAATGTATATATATGTATATATGTATGTGTGTGTGTGTATATATATATATGTATATATGTATATATATATATATATACTGTATATATGTATGTGTGTGTGTGTGTGTATATGTATGTATATGTATATATATATATATATATATATATATATATATATATATATATATATATTTACAGAATTTATGCAATCAGAGCCTTTATATCAGCCCCAGGGGTTTTCCAGTTAGCTTCTCTCTCCCATGTGAAATTTTGTATCCCATTTAGCTTCTTTACTTTCTATGGAAGGCCTCTGAAGTCTGCTCTATGATAAGAATTTGTAAAATCACAATCCTAACTACACTGCTGTACACAAAATAAAAAACCAAAATAAAAAGTGCAAAACTTAAATGTAATAACGTTTAATCTAAAGTGTAAAGTTATATAATATAGAAAGCACAAAGTGTAAATGCAGCAGAACTGTCACATCATGCAGTGCTATATTACACTGGGTTTGTCTTTCCTTCACATACAGAAATGCAGGGAATGCCCCTTGGAGAAGTAAAGCCAAATCTGCCTTTTGAATATTTCACTAGGGATCTCGCAGTGCTGGAGGATCATTTTAGAATAGCTCACATGAGCAGAGAGGTTTGAATATCAGGGCCTGAATAAGTTGTGTGTGTTTCAGGTGCCTATAAAGTGTGATGATGTTGCTGTGTATTTCTCTATGGAGGAGTGGGAGTATATAGAGGGACACAAGGAGCTTTACAAGGACGTCATGCTAGAGACTCACCAAGCACTAAGGACTATGGAGATCCCAGGAAATGAGAGCTCAGGTAACGCTGTGTAGTAATAAATATCTCACTCAGGAAATGCACAAACACTACTGACAAAGAGTAAATCTACAGTGAATCTATCACATGTGATCTAATGAACTGTCAGATTATAAACATATTTTATACTCGGCAAAATTAATAAATACATATTTAAAGGTTCAAGAGGGACTAATGTTAAAACAATTATATATCAGTTTATAAATGTAAATATTTCAAACGCAAAAAGTAACAATTATTTGTTTTTTTCTTAATTGAATACATTTTAAGATGCCTTTTTATAGTTGCAATAAAAATGGTTTCATATCCATTTTACAAAATAAACAGATTTTATTCTCTATTAGAATCAACGGGTCACAGAGATGAAAATCTAGACACAGGAACACAAGGAGAACTTGTACAGAATATTCAGCCAGTGGAGACCCCATCAGACGTCTTTGCAGGTGATAGATCTATGGCTCTTGTTAATCTTTATTTACAAAGTGAAAACTCAGATTCTGAAAGTATTTAACCCTTACTAATAGTTATGTAAATGATGGACCTGAAGACAGACCAGTTAAAATAATAAAATGATGGGGGCGGAGCTAGCCTAGCAGCCGAGCGGTCGCACTTTCATTCAGCTCCTACAATTCATATACCTAAAATATCGTATTTGGCTGCTCGGCATATCAGACCATAAACTTTTGACACATCTGAGTAATCTGGGAGCCCACTGAGCCAGACAAACTTTATTTGAACCCCAGGAGAGATCATAAATCTTAATACTTATAGGAGGCCTTGACTAGCAACAACTCTATAGCGGCCATCTTGTGGATTATATACTACATAAGCCTTCCGGAGATGGCAGCGATTATAAGTGCCTTGGAAGCCTTTTCAGCTAACATGGATAGGCACTTTTGGGAGCTCAAGCGAGAATTAACTATGTTACAGCGCCAGACCCCAGTGACTCCCGGACAATCTGCAGAGGTAAACTTCCACTTAGAGATCCGGACCGGCACCCAAGAGACACCGACAGAGGCCCACCGCTCTCTGATCACAGTGACTTCAGCGGAGCTTGAGACCAACATGGGAGGTCTAGTAGATTCAGAGGGGAGCCTCTCAGACTGGGTCGCAGTCAGACAACAGCCTAGCAACAGGTCAGCGCTTATGAGACAAGTAAGCACATGCTTACAGGATAACACACGCTGCGACAATCTGAAATACCAGCCTATAGCCGAACCTCCCTCCGCTACTCACATAGAGCTACAGCCTATATCTCAAGCAAAGCTCTTCAGATCGGAACTGCACTCCGTTATTGACATTGCTCCTACCCTGGACCATTGTAACAAGCCTCTCTTACTAAAAATAGCTCCCAAGCTGGGGATCACACATAGCGCACAAAACCTCTTCAGTCACGAACGGAACACCCTACATCTCTTCCTTTCAAAGGTGTCTCATGCCACTTATGGAATCCACTTAGAGACAGCATTTATGAGGAGGACCTATCCAGATCTACCGCATACACCCAGCGTGAATCTTCCACCGACCACGTCAAAACTGGTTGACGGACTGAGAAGTTACAAACTTGGCGCTCCATATAACGCTGGGTGGTTCAGAAAGTTAGGAATAGGTTAAATTGGCTGATAATGTCGTAACCTCTTATATGTATGCCAATCATCTAGATATATCTCCTTTTGTGTATCGAGCATTCCCTAGCATGAGACACATGTAAGGTTAGAAATATATAAAGCACTCACAGCTCTGAGTACATCTATTACAGGGCTCTACACTATTATGGAATGTATGTTAACGTTAAAGGGGGTTAAACCCCCCTCTACATGCTACGTTGTTAGGTTGTGTGCCTATAATGACCCATACCATCCCAATCTAGACACAGACTCATAAATTATCTTAAGTTATACCTAATGTTTTTCTCCATGTATATGTACATTCAGGTTTAACAGTTTTGTACTGACCAAGCTTTGTTTTACCTTTGAAAACTTTTCTTTTTTCTTCAAGGTTTGTTAATTGGGTTAAGCATTTATGATAATTCTGCAGCTTATGTGTCCTACAGACTAGACATGTTTTATTTTTTCATTTCCTCTATTATAAATACCCCTGCAGTGACTAAACCTACAGACCTAGGCAAATTACCAGGTCCCTTATTCAGCCCCTCTTAGAGAGGGATCCACCCCTTCCATGGGTTGCTAAGTTTGTTTATAGTTGCATCCCTCTCCCTCCTGTGTTCTAAATACTTACGCAGTAATGTTCTATTTTATCACCAACCATAGATATTATTTGCTGATTTCTGCTTTAGCTGAAAGTTGTTATAATACATTAAAGGTTACTTAGCTTGACTGATACAGTTTGGCCCTCAGAAGGTGGAATACATTCCTTCATCAATTATATACTCCTTTGTGAAGCCTTAACTGTAGACCCCATATGGAGACATATGATGTATTATGAGCAAGCTTTATTACCCACTTGTATGCACATAAATATGTTCACCTATATTCTGGATACCCCTAATGGGCTAAACATTTCTGTCCTTATAGGGGTTGTATTTGACTTTTATTGAGCCTATAGACTGATAGCTGCGTAATCTCCTAATATGCCCATCGCACTACAGTGTATATAATCTCACTTTAGTATCTATTTAACAGAAGAGGAAACCAATCCATACTTATTTATATTATAAGCTCCACCGCATTGCTTAGAAGGCTCCGCCCCTCCATTTCCCCCTCTTTTATCTGAGCGGCTTTTTGCCCGCTGATATCCCCTTCCCTCCTATATATGTCGGCCCAAGAGTGGCCAACACACATGCTAACTCTCCACAGACTGATACCCTGACTCAGATATGTTATGAAACGTTTTCTATTATGTCGTGGAGATCACTTGCCAGTAATATAATATAAAATGAAGTTCTATTTCATTTCACCTGCACTTTTGTCTAGCACCATGTTAAAATATGAATATACGTTACTCTCTTATTATATGTCAATACTGTTTAGTCACCAACTTTAGATTATAGACAATGTAAGACTCTCTTTGATGTAATATTGTCCTAAAGGTGAATCTTGTTTGTTAATACATATTTCAACTTCAATAAAAAATTTATTTACAAAAAAAATAATAATAATAAAATGATGATGTGTTGTGTAATATTACTACATAATAATGTGTGAGATAACTGCACTTAAAACCATTTACCATAAAACTCATTTTATTGTTTATTAGAACTAACAGGTCACAGTAATGAAAATCTAGATACAGGATCACATGGGGACCTTGTACAGAATATTCAGCCATCAGATGTATCTGCAAGTGAGTGATCTATGGTATAAGCTTCACAGTTTGAAAACTCAGATGCTGAAATGATTTAACCCTATTAATTACTATCGCCTAGATTACGAGTCTTGCGTTAGCCTTAAAAAGCAGCGCTGAGGGGTCCCAACGCTGCTTTTTAACGCCCGCTGGTATTACGAGTCAGGCAGGTACAGGTGTACCGCTAACGTACCGCAAATCCCCTTATGTCAGTTGCATATTCTATCTTTTCAATGGGATTTTCCTAACGCCAGTATTACGATTGCTTGAAAAAGTGAGCGGTAGACCCTCTCCTGTCCAGACTCCTACCGCATTTAAAAGTCAGTAGTTAAGAGTTTTATGGGCTAACGCCGTAACATTAAACTCTTTACTAAAGGGCTACAAAGTACACTAACACCCATAAACTACCTATTAACCCCTAAACCGAGGCCACCCCCCACATCGGAAACACTTAAATAAATATATTAACCCCTAATCTGCGGACCGGGATCGCCGCCACTTTAATAAATTTATTAACCCCTAAACCGCCGCCCTCCCGCCTCGCAAACACTAGTTAAATTTTATTAACCCCTAATCTGTCGTCCCTAACATCGCCGACACCTATCTACATTTATTAACCCCTAATCTGCCGCCCCCAACGTCGCCGCTACTATATTAAATTTATTAACCCCTAAACCTAAGTCTAACCCTAAGTCTAACCCCCCCCCCCCAACTTAAATATAATTTAAAAAACACAAAATAAAATTACTACAATTAAATTATTCCTATTTAAAACTAAATACTTACCGATAAAAATAAACCCTAAGCTAGCTACAATATAACTAATAGTTACATTGTAGCAAGTTTAGGATTTATATTTATTTTACAGGCAACTTTGTATTTATTTTAACTAGGTAGAATAGTTATTTAATAACTTCCTAGTTAAAATAAGTACAAATGTACCTGTAAAATAAATCCTAACCTAAATTACAATTACACCTAACACTACACTATCATTAAATTAATTAAATAAATTACCTACAATTAAATACAATTAAATAAACTAAAGTACAAAAACAAACAAACACTAAATTACAGAAAATAAAAAAAGAATTACAATTTTTTTAAACTAATTACACCTAATCTAATCCCCCTAATAAAATAAAAAAGCCCCCCAAAATAATAAAATTCCCTACTCTATACTAAATTACAAATATCCCTTAAAAGGGCTTTTTGCGGGGCATTGCCCCAAAGTAATCTGCTCTTTTACCTGTAAAAAAAAAATACAATACCCCCTCCCCCAACATTAAAACCCACCACCCACACACCCAACCCTACTCTAAAACCCACCCAATCCCCCCTTAATAAAACACTACCCCCTTGAAGATCACCCTACCAGCCGGGCACAAGTGGACGTCCAGAGGGGCAGAAGTCTTCATCCGATCCGGCCAGAAGAGGACCTCCAGACCGACAGAAGGCTTCATCCAGGCGGCATCTTCTATCGTCTTTCATTTGGAGCGGAGCAGGTCCATCTTGAAGACATCCGACTCGGAGCATCCTCTTCCATCCGACGGCAACTGAAGAATAAAGGTTCCTTTAAGTGACGTCATCCAAGATGGCGTCCCTTCAATTCCGATCGGAATTAAGGTAGGAAAAATCCTATTGGCTGATGTAATAAGCCAGTAGGATTGAAGTTCAATTCTATTGGCTGATCCAATCAGCCAATAGGATTGAGCTCGCGTTCTATTGGCTGTTCCAATCAGCCAATAGAATGCAAGCTCAATTCTCAATTTGTACTTATTTTCTACTAGGAAGTTATTAAATAGTTAATAACTATTTAATAACTATTCTACCTAGTTAAAATAAATACAAAGTTGCCTGTAAAATAAATATAAATCCTAAAATAGCTACAATGTAACTATTAGTTATATTGTAGCTATCTTAGGGTTTATTTTATAGGTAAGTATTTAGTTTTAAATAGGAATAATTTAATTTATTATAGTAAATTTATTTAGATGTATTTAAATTATATTTAAGTTAGGGGGGTGGGTTAGGGTTAGACTTAGGTTTAGGGATTAAGGAATTTATTATTGTGGCGGCGACGTTGGCGGCGGCAGATTAGGGGTTAATAAATTTAATATAGTTGCGGCGACGTTGGGGGGGGGCAGATTAGGGGTTAATAAATATAATGTAGGGTTTGGCAATGTTGGGGGCAGTAGATTAGGGGTTCATAGGGATAATGTAGGTGGCGGCGGTGTCCGGAGCGGCAGATTAGGGGTTAATAATATAATGTAGGTGGCAACTAAGTCGGGGGCGTCAGATTAGGGGTTAATAAGTGTAAGATTAGGGGTGTTTAGACTCGGGGTTCATGTTAGGGTGTTAGGTGCAGACATGACTTTTATTTCCTCATAGGAAACAATGGGGCTGCGTTAGGAGCTGAACGCTGCTTTTTTGCAGGTGTTTTTTTTTCAGCCAGCTCAGCCCCATTGTTTCCTATGGGGAAATTGTGCACAAGCACGTTTTGCCAGCTTACCGCTACCGTAAGCAGCGCTGGTATTACAGTGAGATGTGGAGCTAAATTTTGCTCAACGCTCAGTTTTCTGAGGCTAACGCCGGCTTGAAGAAAACTCGTAATACCAGCGTTGGCTTAAGTGAGCGGTGAGAAAAAAAGGCTTGTTAGCACTGCACAGCCTTACCGACAAAAACTCGTAATCTAGCCGTATGTAAATAATGAGCTTCAGTACAGACAGGTTGCAATGATAAAATCTATTTGGTGCACAAACATACTGTGTCTTCCTTTCTTTCTCACCTTCTATTTTATGCAAATACCTCGTACACACATACTCTTTTCTTTCTCACCGACTGCTTTATGTGAATAGTACATACACATGCCCTCTCTTCTCTCTCTCACCCTCTGCTTTATGTGAATAGTACACACACATGCCCTCTCTTCTCTCTTGCCCTCTGCTTTATGTAAATAGTACATACACATGCCCTCTCTTCTCTCTCACCATCTGCTTTATGGGAATAGTACACACATGCCCTCTCTTCTCTCTCTCACCCTCTGCTTTATGTGAATAGTACATACACATGCCCTCTCTTCTCTCTCACCCTCTGCTTTATGTGAATAGTACATACACATGCCCTCTCTTCTCTCTCACCATCTGCTTTATGTGAATAGTACATACACATGCCCTCTCTTCTCTCTCTCTCACCCTCTACATATAAATAGTACATACACATGCCCTCTCTTCTCTCTCACCATCTGCTTTATGGGAATAGTACACACATGCCCTCTCTTCTCTCTCTCACCCTCTGCTTTATGTGAATAGTACATACACATGCCCTCTCTTCTCTCTCACCATCTGCTTTATGTGAATAGTACATACACATGCCCTCTCTTCTCTCTCACCATCTGCTTTATGTGAATAGTACATACACATGCCCTCTCTTCTCTCTCACCATCTGCTTTTTGTGAATAGTACACACACATGCCCTCTCTTCTCTCTCCCCTTCTGCTTTATGTGAATAGTACACACACATGCCCTCTCTTCTCTCTCACCTTCTGCTTTATGTGAATAGTACATACACATGCCGTCTCTTCTCTCTCACCCTCTGCTTTATGTGAATAGTAAACACATGCCCTCTCTTCTCTCTCACCTTCTGCTTTATGTGAATATTACACACACATGCCCTCTCTTCTCTCTCACTCTCTGCTTTATGTGAATAGTAAACACACATGCTCACCCTTTGGTTTATGTGAATAGTACATACACATGCCCTCTATTATTTCTCACCCTCTGCTTTATGTGAATAGTACACACATGCCCTCTCTTCTCTCTCACCTTCTGCTTTATGTGAATATTACACACACATGCCCTCTCTTCTCTCTCACCCTCTGCTTTATGTGAATAGTAAACACACATGCTCACCCTTTGCTTTATGTGAATAGTACACACATATGCCCTCTGTTCTCTCTCACCCTCTGCTTTATGTGAATAGTATGCACACATGCCCTTTCTTCTCTCTCACCCTTTGCTTTATGTGAATAGTACACACATATGCCCTTTCTTCTCTCTCACCCTTTGCTTTATGTGAATAGTACACACATATGCCCTCTCTTCTCTCTCACCCTTTGCTTTATGTGAATAGTACACACATGTGCCCTCTCTTCTCTCTCACCCTTTGCTTTATGTGAATAGTACACACACATGCCCTCTCTTCTCTCTCACCCTTTGCTTTATGTGAATAGTACACACACATGCCCTCTCTTCTCTCTCACCCTTTGCTTTATGTGAATAGTACACACACATGCCCTCTCTTCTCTCTCACCTTTTGCTTTATGTGAATAGTACACACACATGCCCTCTCTTCTCTCTCACCTTTTGCTTTATGTGAATAGTAATATAGAAAGAGGGAGCGCCAGCAATAGGCAAAAGTATCAGAATAATGTTAAAATATTAAAATATATTTATTACATTCAAATAATCTAGGGTACCCTATGTACATATAACAATTTGATTGAAAACAATTAAAACATTACCCTAGTTTTTGTGAATGTAATAAATGTATTTTAATATTATTCTGATACTTTAGCCTATAGCTGGTGCTCGCTCTTTCTATATTAATATTCATTTTTTTTAGTTTTTAGGGGTCTCACTTTGGGAGCTTGTATCTGTTTGGATGTTGGCGCTGTATATGCACTTTTAAACACTATAGTCTTTTATGTGAATAGTAAACACACATGCCCTCTCTTCTCTCTCACCTTCTGCTTTATGTGAATAGTACATACACATGCCGTCTCTTCTCTCTCACCCTCTGCTTTATGTGAATAGTAAACACACATGCTCACCCTTTGGTTTATGTGAATAGTACATACACATGCCCTCTATTATTTCTCACCCTCTGCTTTATGTGAATAGTACACACATGCCCTCTCTTCTCTCTCACCTTCTGCTTTATGTGAATATTACACACACATGCCCTCTCTTCTCTCTCACTCTCTGCTTTATGTGAATAGTAAACACACATGCTCACCCTTTGCTTTATGTGAATAGTACATACATGCCCTCTCTTCTCTCTCACCCTCTGCTTTATGTGAATAGTAAACACACATGCTCACCCTTTGCTTTATGTGAATAGTACACACATGCCCTCTCTTCTCTCTCACTCTCTGCTTTATGTGAATAGTACACACATATGCCCTCTCTTCTCTCTCACCCTTTGCTTTATGTGAATAGTACACACATGCCCTCTCTTCTTTCTCACCCTTTGCTTTATGTGAATAGTACACACACATGCCCTCTCTTCTCTCTCACTCTCTACTTTATGTAAATAGTACACACACATGCCCTCTATTCTTTCTCACCCTCTGCTTTATGTGAATAGTACATACACATTCTCTCTCTTCTCTCTCACCCTCTGCTTTATGTGAATAGTACACACACATGCCCTCTATTCTTTCTCACCCTTTGCTTTATGTGAATAGTACATACACATGCCCTCTCTTCTCTCTCACTCTCTACTTTATGTAAATAGTACACACACATGCCCTCTATTCTTTCTCACCCTCTGCTTTATGTGAATAGTACATACACATTCTCTTCTCTCTCACCCTCTGCTTTATGTGAATAGTACACACACATGCCCTCTATTCTTTCTCACCCTCTGCTTTATGTGAATAGTACATACACATGCCCTCTATTCTCTCTCACCCTCTGCTTTATGTGAATAGTAAACACACATGCCCTCTCTTCTCTCTCACCCTCTGCTTTATGTGAATAGTACATACACATGCCCTCTATTCTCTCTCACCCTCTACTTTATGTGAATAGTACCTACACATGTCCTCTATTCTCTTCTTTCTCACCTTAAATGGATATGAAATCCCCAAAAAAAATTCATGATTCAGATAGAGCATTCAGATTTACTTCTGTTTTTTGATTTGCTTCATTTTCTTGGTATCTTTTGTTGAAAATCATACTGAGATAGGCACAGAAGCTGGAATCTGGCTGCTGATTGGTGGCTCCAAAATATGAGACTTTATTTCATTGGCTTAACAATTGTGTTCATCCTGCTCCCAGTAGTGCATTGTTGCTCCTTCAAGAAAGGATACCAAGAAAATAAAACAAAATTGAGAATAAAAGTAAATTGGAAAGTTGCTTAAACATGTATGCTCTAACTGAATCATGAAATAAAAATGTGGGGTTTTATGTCCCTATAAGATTCATGTAAATAGTACATAGACATGTCCTCTTTTCCCTCTCTATTCTCTCTCACCCTCTGCTTTATGTGAATAGTACATACTAATATGTGTATATTACAAAAATGCTTCTATTCAAAACTGAAATACATCTATGTGGGATCCAATTTTGTCTGGAATGGCCCTTTAACTCCTTAAAGACCAAGGACGCGCCAGGCATGTCCTACAAAAAGTGTAAGTTACTCACCAAGGAGGTGCCTGGCACATCCTCTGGGGTTTCAGGCGATCACTTCCAGCCACTTTCAAGGTATTGCAGCGATGCCTCAATATTGAGGCATCATGCAATACCTTTTTTTCAGCAAACCGATGCAGAGAGAGACACTCTGTGGCCCTCTCTGCATCGGCCAGTTATGTGCCGATCGTTGGTGGCCTGGGAGGGATCCAAAGAAGGCGGGTGGGTGGCCTATAAAACGCCGCTGTGCACCACACTTGTATGATGCCCAGCAGTTAAGGGGTTAATTAGGTAGCTTGTAGGGTTAATTTTAGCTTTAGTGCAGGGATCAGACTCCCACCTGACATATCCGACCCCCTGATCCCTCCTTGATCCCCCCTCAAACAGCTCTCTTCCCTCCCCCATTCCACAATTGTCCCTGCCATCTTAAGTACTGGCAGAAAGTCTGCCAGTACTAAAATAAAAGGCTTTTTTTTAAAAAACTATCTATTCAGCTGGATCCCCCCCCCCTTATCCCCCAACCACCCTGATCCCCCCTCCAAATAGCTCTCTAACCCTCCCCCACTACCTATTTGCCGCCATCTTGGGTACTGGCAGCTGACTGCCAGTACCCAGTCTGCCCCCCCCCAAAAAAAGTTATTTTTATTTATTAAATATTATTTTTCTGTAGTGTAGCTGCCTTTCCTCTCCCTCCTTCCCATTCACTTACTACATTGGTGGCAGTAGGTGATACACGCGCATGCGCGCGCCCCCCGCATGCTCCCGGCACCCGGCGTGCACATTGCACTTACAGGAACCAGATGCCGAGTAGCGATGGGCCGCCCACCCGCCTCCCTGCTAAGGCTCCCACCCACCATTGATCGGCACCATCGCTACCGGTGCAGAGAGGGCCACAGAGTGGCTCTCTCTGCATCGGTGTGTAAAAAAAATGTATTGCAGGATACCTCAATATCGAGGCATCACTGCAATACCATGAAAGCGTCTGGAAGTGATCAGGATCGATTCCATCGCTTCAAACCCCTAAGGACGTACAGGGTACGTCGCTGGTCGTTAACTGACCTTTTTTTGTAGGACGTACCCTGTACGTTCTTGGTCGTTAAAGGGGCACTGAACCCCAAATTTTTCTTTTGTGATTCAGATAGAGCATACAATTTTACGCAATTTTCTAATTTACTCCTATTATCAAATTTTCTTCATTCTCTTGGTATCTTTATTTGAAAAGCAAGAATGTAAGTTTAGAAGCTGGTCCATTTATGGTGAACAACCTGGGTTGTTCTTGCTAATTGGTGGATAAATTCACCCACCAATAAACAAGTGCTGAAGATGCCTTCTTTTTTCAAATAAAGATAGCAAGAGAACGAAGAAAAATTGATAAAAGGAGTAAATTAAGTTGCTTAAAATTGCATGCTCTATCTGAATCCCGAAATAAACTATTTTAATTCAGTATCCCTTTAAGCTTCAAGTGACTAGTACATACACATGCTCTCTGTTATCTCTCACCCTCTGCTTTATGTGCATAGTACATACACATGCCCTCTATTCTCTCTCACCCTCTGCTTTATGTGAATAGTACACACACATGCCCTCTATTGTTTCTCACCCTCTGCTTTATGTGAATAGTACACACACATGTCCTCCATTCTTTCTCACCCTCTACTTTATGTTAATAGTACATACACATGCCCTCTCTTCTCTCTTGCCCTCTGCTTTATGTAAATAGTACACACACATGCCCTCTCTTCTCTCTCACCCTCTGCTTTATGTGAATAGTACACACACATTCCCTCTCTTCTCTCTCACCCTCTGCTTTATGTGAATAGTAAACACACATGCCCTCTCTTCTCTTTCATTTGCTGCTTTATGTGAATAGTACACACACATGCCCTCTCTTCTCTCTCACCCTCTGCTTTATGTGAATAGTACACACACATGCCCTCTCTTCTCTCTCACCCTCTGCTTTATGTGAATAGTACACACACATGCCCTCTCTTCTCTCTCACCCTCTGCTTTATGTGAATAGTACATACACATGCCCCCTCTTCTCTCTCACCCTCTGCTTTATGTGAGTAGTACACACACATGCCCTCTCTTCTCTCTCTCACCCTCTGCTTTATGTGAATAGTACATACACATGCCCTCTCTTCTCTCTCATTTGCTGCTTTATGTGAATAATACATACATGCCCTCTATTTTGATATTATTGATCAATTTTAATATCCCTCAAATATTAGGTGTAAGGAAATTATAAAGTACCTATTACTAGTTGATTTTGGGGTGAAATAAAACCCTAAACCATGAAACATTGTCTGCATTTAATGTTCTGACAGGTGACTTTAATACTGACGTAGATGTTAAAACAGAAGATCAGCTGGAAGCTCCAATGCAGGAAATGAGTGACAGTGACAATGCAGGTAAGTGCACGTGTGTTATGTGGTTTTTATATCTTATTGTCTGTAAGAACTGTACATTATATCACCAGTCAGGGTGTCGCCTCAATCACACACTGAGTGCCACAGTACAATATAGCCTGATACTCACTGGCTGTTGTCACATTTCTAGTGTTTCTAGCTACGGATACACAGGTAGCACTTTGTAGGAGCATAATGTTGAATTTTTAACTATAGTTCAATGTGTGTCTTTTTTGACTAACACACCACACACTAAAACTGGGATGGAATGTAAAAATTTCATGGTGAGACCGGCAACCTTATTTTCATTTTAAAGATGCATTTTACAGTGGATTGTTTTGATATATCGTAATAACAGACTCATTATGTGTTGTTGTGATCACTCTATACGCTGTCAAGTCTCAGCCAGACCGTCCCACTCACTGACATCACTGATGAGTTCCAACCGATGGCAATTTATGTGCATTATACGCCCACACTAAGACGACACAATCAGTTTCATTTGGCTCTGTGGGGGGGTGTTGCATGCTTCTGGACAGTGATTGGAGGATTAGAGTTTTCATGGACAGTATTTAAAGGGGTGGCACTCGGGCTTCGGCTTGTCCTCATTTACATTGAAAAAGGCCACTAGTTAGGCCGAAATGCGTTTGTGTGTAATTTTAATACTTGTCTCATGTTTATCATCCCTGTCACCTGATGCTGACGACTGCAGATATTGGCCAGGAAACAGGGGGGTGATCTAATGAGTTGATTTTAGTATTTGTTGGCTGGATAGGTACTGTATCTTTTTATATAGAGGGATTACCCTGTTATCTTAATACATATCATAAAAATTATATTGTTTTAACTTATTTCATTTAATCTTAGGGGCTTATCTAGCACTCTTTCCTATCTGTTTCTTCCCTTGTTTCATATTGCATAATTAATTGGGGGTAGCACCGGATTGATATTTAGTATCAGTTAATTTTTTCCTATTTTTCACTAGGTCCTAGTGCCAGTATATTTGCTTTTTTCATTTAATGTAAGGGATGCAGACCACAGGTGAGTGTACGTGTGTGATATGTCCGAGGAATACAGGGCACAGGTGAGTGTAAGTGTGTGACATGTGATGTGTCAGAGGGACACAGGTGAGTGTAAGTGTGTGACATGTGATGTGTCAGAGGGACACAGGTGCGTGTACGTGTGTGACATGTAAGGGATGCATGCCACAGGTGAGTGTACGTGTGAGGTGTCTGAGGGACACATGGCACAGATTGGTGTACGTGCGTGACATGTAAGGGATGCAGGCCACAGGTGAGTGTACTTGTGTACATGTAAGGGACACAGGGCACAGGTGAGTGTACGTGTGAGCTGTTTGAGGGACATAGGGCACAGGTTGGTGTACTTGTGTGACATGTAAGGGATGCAGGGCACAGGTGAGTGTACCTATGTGACATAAGGGATGCAGGGCACAGGTGAATGTACCTATGTGACATAAGGGGCACAGGTTGGTGTACTTATGTGACATGTAAGGGATGCAGGGCACAGGTGAGTGTACCTATGTGACATAAGGGACACAGGGCACAGGTTGGTGTACTTGTGTGACATGTAAGGGATGCAGGGCACAGGTGAGTGTATGTGTGTGATGTGTCTGTGGGAAACAGGGTGCAGGTGAGTGTATGTGTGTGACATGTCTCTGTGAAACAGGGCACAGGTTAGTGTACGTGTGATGTGTCAGAGGGACGCAGGTGAGTATGTGTGTGACATGTAAGGGACACAGGGCACAGGTGAGTGTACCTGTGTGACATGTAAGGGATACAGGCCACAGGTGAGTGTATGTGTGTGATGTGTTTGTGGGAAACAGGGTGCAGGTGAGTGTACGTGTTTGACATGTAAGGGACACAGTGCACATGTGAGTGTACGTGTGTGACATGTAAGGGACACAGTGCACATGTGAGTGTACGTGTGTGTGACATGTAAGGGACACAGGGCACATGTGAGTGTACGTGTGTGTGACATGTAAGGGGCACAGTGCACATGTGAGTGTACGTGTGTGTGGCATGTAAGGGACACAGGGCACATGTGAGTGTACATGTGTGTGACATGTAAGGGACACAGGGCACATGTGAGTGTACGTGTGTGTGACATGTAAGGGACACAGTGCACATGTGAGTGTACGTGTGTGTGGCATGTAAGGGACACAGGGCACATGTGAGTGTACGTGTGTGACATGTAAGGGACACAGTGCACATGTGAGTGTACGTGTGTGTGGCATGTAAGGGACACAGGGCACATGTGAGTGTACGTGTGTGTGGCATGTAAGGGACACAGGGCACATGTGAGTGTACGTGTGTGACATGTAAGGGACACAGTGCACATGTGAGTGTACGTGTGTGTGGCATGTAAGGGACACAGGGCACATGTGAGTGTACATGTGTGTGGCATGTAAGGGACACAGGGCACATGTGAGTGTACGTGTGTGACATGTAAGGGACACAGTGCACATGTGAGTGTACGTGTGTGTGACATGTAAGGGACACAGTGCACATGTGAGTGTACGTGTGTGTGACATGTAAGGGACACAGGGCACATGTGAGTGTACATGTGTGTGACATGTAAGGGACACAGGGCATATGTGAGTGTACGTGTGTGACATGTAAGGGACACAGTGCACATGTGAGTGTACGTGTGTGTGACATGTAAGGGACACAGTGCACATGTGAGTGTACGTGTGTGTGACATGTAAGGGACACAGGGCACATGTGAGTGTACATGTGTGTGACATGTAAGGGACACAGGGCATATGTGAGTGTACGTGTGTGACATGTAAGGGACACAGGGCATATGTGAGTGTACGTGTGTGACATGTAAGGGACACAGTGCACATGTGAGTGTACGTGTGTGTGACATGTAAGGGACACAGTGCACATGTGAGTGTACGTGTATGTGACATGTAAGGGACACAGGGCACATGTGAGTGTACATGTGTGTGACATGTAAGGGACACAGGGCATATGTGAGTGTACGTGTGTGACATGTAAGGGACACAGTGCACATGTGAGTGTACGTGTGTGTGACATGTAAGGGACACAGGGCACATGTGAGTGTACATGTGTGTGACATGTAAGGGACACAGGGCATATGTGAGTGTACGTGTGTGATATGTAAGGGACACAGGGCACAGGTGAGTGTACTTGTGTGACATGTAAGGGACACAGGTGAGTGTACTTGTGTGACATGTCTCTGTGAAACAGGGCACAGGTAAGTGTATGTGTGTCTCTCACTTTTAGAGCCACTTCTCCCGCCCAATAAAACACATAGATGGAAATCCACCTGTTATTTGTGGTGATTGTGATATAACTTATGTAGGGCTGAATTCTAAATACAATGAATGCAAAAGACTGAACACCGCTTCAGCACAAGGGTATGAAATGGCTCAGCACTTAACATTTTCATAATTTCTATTAATTTTCCTCTTTTATTTACGAAGTAGAAAATACTTTTGTCTTGAATCATATAAATCTCTTTATATATCTGCTGTTTCTATCATATCACTGTGGTACATTCTCTCCCCCAGGCAATGCATGTTAACATAATTAAATGGGCTATAGTGAGGTTTAATAAGCAATGGAAAATATATGTTATTGTTAAACCTTGTAACAAGTCTCACATAGGAATTCTGATTGGTTACAATGAGGCTGTATTTGCAGCTGATCTAACTTGCTTTACTGCTTGACACATAAATTTACTGTTGTGCTGATGTCATTATATGGAATGTTTCTTACGGATGTGACTGCTAGTGATGAAGGCTGAGGTGGATTTAACTTAATTTACACAAATTTTCCCATTCAGTTTTAAAAGATTTTTTGAAAAGAGACAACAGAAATTTTAATTTTTTTCAGGTGAAAATGATGCTAAGATTTCATGTAACACAGAACAAACAGAAGATCAGTGGCTAAGTAATATGCCAGGAGCTGCAGAGCAGGACACATGTGACAATATAAGTACAGGTGAGTGTGCGTGTGTGATGTGTCTGAGGGACACAGGGTGCAAGTGAGTGTACGTGTGGGATGTGTCTGAGGGATACAGGGTGCAGGTGAGTGTACGTGTGGGATGTGTCTGAGGGATACAGGGTGCAAGTGAGTGTACGTGTGTGAGATGTCTGAGGGACGCAGGGTGCAGTGTGAGTGTACGTGTGTGATGTGTCTGAGGGACGCAGGGTGCAAGTGAGTGTACGTGTGTGACGTGTCTGAGGGACGAAGGGTGCAAGTGAGTGTACGTGTGTGACGTGTCTGAGGGACGCAGGGTGCAAGTGAGTGTACGTGTGTGACGTGTCTGAGGGACGAAGGGTGCAAGTGAGTGTACGTGTGTGACGTGTCTGAGGGACACAGGGTGCAAGTGAGTGTACGTGTGTGATGTGTCTGAGGGATACAGGGCACAGGTGAGTGTACGTGTGTGACATGTCTGAGGGATACAGGGTGCAAGTGAGTGTACGTGTGTGACGTGTCTGAGGGATACAGGGTGCAAGTGAGTATACGTGTGTGACGTGTCTGAGGGATACAGGGTGCAAGTGAGTGTACGTGTGTGAAGTGTCTGAGGGACGAAGGGTGCAAGTGAGTGTACGTGTGTGACGTGTCTGAGGGACGCAGGGTGCAAGTGAGTGTACGTGTGTGACGTGTCTGAGGGACACAGGGTGCAAGTGAGTGTACGTGTGTGGTGAGTGTATGTTCACTAATAAAATTTATTTTACATATTATATATTACCTTTTTATATAAAGTGATAATCTGGTCTTCATTACAAGTACAGAATATATGGCATAAATCCAACATTAGAAAAATAAATAAAACGGAATGTTTTGTGCACATAAGCAATAATCATTTAAAGGGGCACTCAAAACAAAATAAACTTTTATGATTCAGAAAGAGCATGCAGTTTTAAGTTACCTTCCAATTTACTTCCATTATCAAACTTTGCAGTCTCTTTATATACACACTTTCTGGGGAACAAGCTCCTACTGAGCATGTGCACAAGCTCACAGGGTATGCGTATAATAGTCTGTAATTGGCTGATGTCTGTCACATGATAAAGGGAGTGGGGGGAAAAGGGAGAAAAAATTAATTTGTTAATTTGAGAGAACAAAATCTACTGCTTATTTTAAATTCAGAGTGTTTTTGCATTGTCTTTTTTTTTTTTCCAAATTTTTTATTGAGTGATAATCAAAACATTACAGGCTTTCAATTCACAATCATTAAGAGCATTGCAGTTTTACATCATCAATCAAACAAACTATGGGGGAAACCAAATCATAAGGGAACAAAATAAATTTTGATCAAAAAGGATGAGCACACATTCATGTAAGGTATAAACAGAAAAAAATGAATAAAGTGAGATCATTATACTTTAAGGTCCATATAATTAATATAATTGTTAACATTGACCCATAGACAGACTATGTTCTTTGCCTATTAATATATTTTGTATTATGTAATGTAGAATATTCCTCCCACAAAAAAGAGAAATAACAAAGTGATACTTTTCTAGTAATATTGTAGAGGATACCACCTCTCTCCATTTTTCCATGGTGGGGGGCCTAATTTGCTTCCAGTTCTGGGATATTATCCTTTTTGCACTATTAACCATGATATATAATAGCTAGAGTCTAAGTTTGCAATGTACCTTAGGGAATTTATTAAATAAGAGTACCACTGGATCAAGTGGCAGTGTGATTCCTATGACCTTTTTAATTGCATCTATGATATTATCCCAGAATGGGGCCATGAGGGGACAATCCCACCATATATGTATAAAGGTACCTGGGTACCCACACTCTCTGTATTCTTAAATATTGTGGATAATCTAAATGGTGTGAAGTACCACCGACATTGAAGTTTGATGTTCATCTCTTGAATTTGCACTGAGGAAGAGTATCTGTTTTGAAAAATGTACTTCCAGTCCTCATGTGTAGGGTGATTTTGCAATTCCATATCCCATTTACTTGTGTAAGTTGGTAACTTCCCAGAGTGGTGTTTCAAAAGGCGTAAGAGGCCGAAGTATATTGTCTTTACATGGTTATTGATGTAGTATGTGAGTTGGTGGTATCTAAACCAATGACAAAATATCCCCCCAAAACAATCCGACAGTTCCGCCCTGGGTTTTATTTTCTTATTTTGTAAGACGTCATAGCATTTGGGTATATCGGATAATGTGGTAAAGGGTTTTGAAGTTGGGGCCAATGGTATTGGTAAACCGGGATTATTAACCAGAGGGGTCATTGGTGAGGTGCTTGAGGAGATATTCAGGATCTTTGTAGGGTGTTTGTCCCATATTTTATATGTCTCTAAAGTCATTTTAGGAGTATTCTGTCCTAATTGTCGGTTTTGAGGGGGAATCCAACAACTCCCTCCCAGTTGCAAAACAGTAGCCAGATTATGTTCCAGCACAACCCACTCTTTGTGTGAGGAGTGCCTGCACCAATCTACTATCCGAGTGAGGAAAACGGCCCATCTATAGTATTTTAACTGCGGAACCCCCAAACCACCATTGTCTCTCGTACGGTACATAGTGGACCTAGCTATCCTTTGTCTTTTATTTTGCCAGATAAATGTATTGATGATTTTTTGTAGCGCACAAATCTGGGAATCTGAAATATTTATAGGGATAGTTTGACAAATATATAATATCTTTGGTAATATGGACATCTTAACCACATTTATCCTTCCCACCAAGGACAGGGTTTTATTTTGCCAGGAACGTAGTTCCTGTTGAATATTTTTGGTAAACAAGGTATAATTAAGCGTAAGAAGACGTTGAGGGGAGGTGGAAAGAGATACCCCCAGGTATTTTGTAGATATCTTTTGGTGTTTAAATTCTTAAAGTCTTTTCTATATTGTCAATTTCAACTTGAGAGAGACCCAAACCCAGAAATTCAGACTTACTTGCATTTACTTTAAAATTGGAATGCAATCCGTATAGTGTTAGTTCCTCAATAAGAAATTTAATTGAGCTGTTCGGGGATGACAACGTTAGGAATATGTCATCTGCATATAGGGTAATTTTATATTCCCTAGTACCTATTTGGATACCTTCAATATTGACATTTTGTCTGATTCTAGTGGCCAAGACTTCCATCGCCAACACAAACAACAAGGGTGAAAGCGGGCATCCCTGCCTAGTGCCATTTAATATCGGGATCGAGGGTGATAGGTCATTATTTAATGCAATTTTAGCACTAGGTCGGCTGTAAAGGGCAAATACTTTTTCTATAAATTTGGCGGGGAATCCGAATTGTATGAGAGACTCTCTAAGGAATGACCAGTCTAGCCAGTCAAATGCTTTTTCTGCGTCCATTGACGCAAATACAGATTGGATCTTGTGTGAGGACGCATATTCTAGCAATGTGATTATTTTCGTAGTGTTATCCCTGGCCTCTCGCCCTGGTGTAAATCCGGCTTGGTTTATGTCTATCAAGGAAGGAAGGATTTTGTTTAGGCGATGTGCCAAAATTTTCGCCTATATCTTAACGTCAACATTTAATAGGGAAATAGGTCTAAAATTAGATGGGCTATCTGGGGGTTTGCCCGGTTTGGGAAGAACCGTTATATATGTGCTTCAGTGACCTGACTAGACGTCAAGTTAAACAAATGCAACAGATGAGGAAGGAGAATTGGCTGAAAGGCTTGGTAGTATCTGGCCGTGAGGCCATCTGGACCCGGACATTTCCCTGCATTCAACAGTTTTATCGCTGCAGATATCTCTGAGGGGGTTATTGGGGAACTTATATCTCTGATCTGATCATCCGTGAGTTTAGGGAGCCTACAAGTTTGAAGATATTCCGATAGAGTGGTGTTAACCGTGTCCCTATTTTCCTGTGAGTTAATGTTATATAGCATAGAATAATATTCATGGAACTGTTGCAGAATTTCAGGAGTGGTCCTAACCTTAATATTATTTGGTAGTTTAATCTCATGAATATATGATTTTAATCTTATCTTCTTAAGGGCGCGTGCCAAGAGTTTGCCCGCTTTATTCCCTTCATAGAAATATAGTTGTTTAGTTTTCATGTGTGATTTTTGGTGCTCTATTGACAAGAAATCATTAAGTTGAGTACGTAGAGATTTCATCTCAGTTAGGGTTTGGGAGTTTGAGGGATCTTGTTTATGGGCATATTCAGCTTGGGTCAGCTTAGAAGTTAAGGTGTTATATAGTTGTCTAGCTATTTTCTGTGTGTGGGATTTAAGCTTGATGAACTCTCCTCTAATGGTGCATTTATGTGCCTCCCAAAGTATATAGGGATCTGTGACTGAGTTTGTGTTTATTTCAAAATATTCAACCAGTATTTTAGTTAAGTTCTCTAAATTCGTGGAATTACTTAAGAGGTAATTATCGAGTCTCCAGTTTATAGGAGTATGATGCGTATCTGGCCATTTAAATCTAACCTCTACAGCCGAGTGGTCTGACCAAGAACTCGGCGTAATATTACTTGTGGTTATCAATGAAAGGCCTTCTTGATTTGTTAGTACATAGTCTATCCTACTGTAGGATTGGTTTGGGTGAGAAAAAAGGTATAATCCCTCTTGTTTGGATTTACAAATCTCCACACATCGTACAGGTGGTGGTCTTTGAGGGCCCTCCAGAGGAAATTTGTGGTCTTTTGGGAGATCATAGTGTTGGGGTTAGAGGAATCTGATTTTGGTTCGAATGGAAAGTTAAAATCTCCTCCCAAGAACACTATACCTTATAACAGGTCTAAATACCTTCGGGACAGTGATTTAAAAAATGGTAGTTGCTGTGAATTGGGAGCATAAGCGTTCAGGAACGATACTTTTCTACCATATAATAGTCCTGATATTCCAACATATCTATCATCTGTGTCCCTATCAAGCTTTTGAAGTATAAATGGTATCGTCTTCCTTATAAGAATACTAACCCCTCTTTTCTTGACCCCTGCTGAGCTATGGTAGTGTTGAGTGTATTGAGCCCCAAAATATACAGGTTCTTTGTGCTTTTTAAAATTGGTCTCCTGTAAAAAAAGAATATCTGCACCCCTTTTAGCTAGGTCAGATAGCGCTTTATATCGCTTACTAGGGGAGTTAAACCCTTTAACATTTTAAGTAATTAAAGTTATTCTACGACTTTCTGGATCCATACTGTGTGTGTTAGTGTGGTTCTCTTTACTATCTGTCTGAGTGGAGCATAATGAAAACCATGAATATAGCCCAACATAATAATCAACAATAGTACAATAAAAACAATTTAACATAACAGAGCCAGGTACCAATGACCTGTAGTGATGCCGAGGGCAGACAAAGCCACAAGGGCCATCTCCATCCTCCCCACCACTATTCTGAGAAAAATAAATTCTTCTTTCTTTTAACGGGATGAATGATGGCAACAATATTTAAATTCAATAGAATGAAATGGTAGCGGGGACCATTTTTGAATAATTATTTGAATTGTAAAAGACAAGAAAATACATAACATAACAGAACAGTCAGCATTTCTCGAATAATAAACTAAACAGGCATTCAACAGCAATAAAACATATCAGAACCGCATAACTAAATCCAGTCCCAGTCCCAATCCCAAAAAGGATAGAGAAACTGTAGTATTATCCTAGTAGTTACCTTCCAGTTCTTGACCTCGGAGATCTAGGTTGCAATAGTCTTTGGGTTTTAGGATCCTGAGCATGAACTTGTTGCAATGGGGAGGTCTTCTTCTGTTGGTTGCTTACTGTCCTCCATTTTTGAAAAGCATCTGAGGTTCCTTGGTCTTGCTGTAGTGATGTTCCTTCTAACAATTGGGGTGTTGTAGGTGCCTCTAGGTTTAGAGCTTTACAAAATTCCCCTATCTCTGAGACATCTTTACAGATATGCTGTTTATCTTCATGAATTACCATAATATGGGTTGGAAAACCCCACCTATAGGGAAGTCTTTTGAGGCGGAGGAGTTGTGTCAGAGGGCCAAAATCCCTCCTTTGCTGGGGGGTTCTTTGAGACAGGTCTGCAAAGAATTGTAGAACTGTGCCTCTAAACCTTATTGGTTGATTCTTCCTAGAGAAACCAAGTAGTTCAGGAAAGAGAGCGGCAGGCACTACAAAAACCAAGCGGGCTGACACTAAAGTTTGAAAAATCAAAAAAAAACTTTAATGAAAGTTATCTCAAAAGTTAACAGTTAAGGCAGAACACAAGTACAGGGGGGTGAAAAAAATGTGACAAGGAAGGCCTGACGCGTTTCGCGCCCCCTAGTGGCGCTTAATCATAGGCTACAGCACTAGGTAAGAGATACCTATTTAAAGGGAAAACCATTAACCCTAGACGTGCAGAAAATAATTTAAAAACATTATAAATTGTTAAAAACATTTGCACACTTACAGTGGGAATAATATACAAGATTGTATATATATATATACAGGTTTCTATAATACAACAAGCAACAAGGTTTGAACTTAGACTGCCTGAATTAAAAGATGATAACGGATGTTAATATACGGAGAGGAGTTTAGTAAGAACTAGTATACTATATGCTTTTTAACTAATATGGTCAATTCGCTTAATTTTTATAATGAAGACAAGCAATGAAAAAAGCAGTATATAGATAATAAATATATTATATGTATATCCAACAGAACTTAGTTGTCTATTAGGTAATTCACATCACATTCTTTGTTCATTCCAAAGGGTTGCCGTGTATTTAGCTTTATTATCCAAAATATTTCCTTTTTATCTAGTATATGTTGTCTGTTACCTCCTCTAATAGGAATTCTAGCTATGTCTATAATTTGGACGGACATATCTGCCAAATGTGTGAAATGTAAACCATTAAAATGACTTGCTACTGCAGAGTCCTTACAATAGTTTTTGACATCTCTCATATGCTCTCCAAACCTTGTTCTGACTTCACGTGAGGTTTTTCCCACGTACTGACATTTACAAATATTACAAGTCAGAAGATAAATAGCAAACTTAGTTTTGCAGTTAGCATAAAAGTCTATAACATATTTCCCATGATCTACACTCGAGGAGAATTGAGTGCCTTTAATAAGGTTAGGGCAGGTATGACAATCCCTACTACCACATTTGTGAACACCCTTTCTAGATAGCCAATCCCCTGACGGGGTACTTTTTGTGTCCAAGACCAGACTGGGAGAAAGTACCTTCCCCAGTGTCTTGGGTTTTTTTGGGACAAACCTGAAATTTTTTACCAGAGGTTTAAGAATGTCATCTCCCAATAATAAATGGGAATGTTTCTTTAAGATTTTAACCACAGCATTGTAATGCATTGAGTATTCTGTGGTGAAAATAATACTCTCATTAGTGCCCAATTTAGACTCATTTTTGTTGTTAATAGGTTTATTCTTATACTTTTTTACTGCCAGTCTCGATTGTTCGAGTTTTCTTGGATTGTAACCTCTCTTAATTAACCTCTCTTTCAATTCTAGAGACTGTGTTTCATATATAATGGGTTCATATATAATGGGTTTGCAATTTACAGGTGAATTAAATGGGTTGCAAATCAACTACTTAGATTTAACATTGAAAATTATAGACAATCAAATTGTGACCCAAACGTACAGGAAACCAGTAGCAGGAAATACCATTCTGCATGCCGCATCACAGCACCCAGAACATGTAAAGAAAGCCATACCAAGAGGGCAGTTTATTAGGCTTCGCAGGAACACCAAAAGCGATCTTATATATGAAACACAGTCTCTAGAATTGAAAGAGAGGTTAATTAAGAGAGGTTACAATCCAAGAAAACTCGAACAATCGAGACTGGCAGTAAAAAAGTATAAGAATAAACCTATTAACAACAAAAATGAGTCTAAATTGGGCACTAATGAGAGTATTATTTTCACCACAGAATACTCAATGCATTACAATGCTGTGGTTAAAATCTTAAAGAAACATTCCCATTTATTATTGGGAGATGACATTCTTAAACCTCTGGTAAAAAAAAATTTCAGGTTTGTCCCAAAAAAACCCAAGACACTGGGGAAGGTACTTTCTCCCAGTCTGGTCTTGGACACAAAAAGTACCCCGTCAGGGGATTGGCTATCTAGAAAGGGTGTTCACAAATGTGGTAGTAGGGATTGTCATACCTGCCCTAACCTTATTAAAGGCACTCAATTCTCCTCGAGTGTAGATCATGGGAAATATGTTATAGACTTTTATGCTAACTGCAAAACTAAGTTTGCTATTTATCTTCTGACTTGTAATATTTGTAAATGTCAGTACGTGGGAAAAACCTCACGTGAAGTCAGAACAAGGTTTGGAGAGCATATGAGAGATGTCAAAAACTATTGTAAGGACTCTGCAGTAGCAAGTCATTTTAATGGTTTACATTTCACACATTTGGCAGATATGTCTGTCCAAATTATAGACATAGCTAGAATTCCTATTAGAGGAGGTAACAGACAACATATACTAGATAAAAAGGAAATATTTTGGATAATAAAGCTAAATACACGGCAACCCTTTGGAATGAACAAAGAATGTGATGTGAATTACCTAATAGACAACTAAGTTCTGTTGGATATACATATAATATATTTATTATCTATATACTGCTTTTTTCATTGCTTGTCTTCATTATAAAAATTAAGCGAATTGACCATATTAGTTAAAAAGCATATAGTATACTAGTTCTTACTAAACTCCTCTCCGTATATTAACATCCGTTATCATCTTTTAATTCAGGCAGTCTAAGTTCAAACCTTGTTGCTTGTTGTATTATAGAAACCTGTATATATATATACAATCTTGTATATTATTCCCACTGTAAGTGTGCAAATGTTTTTAACAATTTATAATGTTTTTAAATTATTTTCTGCACGTCTAGGGTTAATGGTTTTCCCTTTAAATAGGTATCTCTTACCTAGTGCTGTAGCCTATGATTAAGCGCCACTAGGGGGCGCGAAACGCGTCAGGCCTTCCTTGTCACATTTTTTTTCACCCCCCTGTACTTGTGTTCTGCCTTAACTGTTAACTTTTGAGATAACTTTCATTAAAGTTTTTTTTTGATTTTTCAAACTTTAGTGTCAGCCCGCTTGGTTTTTGTAGTGCCTGCCGCTCTCTTTCCTATTTTACCTTTGGGCGATCTTGAGTCATATCGCTGGCTACGGCACTCTCTCAGCCACTCTCATTGGAGGACTTGGTGTGATCTTCGTATGTGCCGGTTCCGGTTCCGGATGCAGCTACACCGCGCTTACCTTGGTTAAACCAAGTAGTTCCTCCTTGTCCCTAAAGTTTTTAAATGTAATAATTATATCCCTGGGGGGTGCTGTAGCTGGTGGTTTCGGGCGTAAAAGCCCTGTGTGCTCTGTCCCATGGAAAGGTTTCTGAAGATTTGTCACCTTTCAAATGAGCGAACAAGGCTGGCAGATAGGTGGGGAGATCTTTAGGCAAAACAGACTTTGGGATCCCACGAATTCTTAAATTTTTCCTCCTACTCCTATTTTCCAAGTCGTCCACTTTGTCATACAGCATTTCCATAGAGTTTTGTTGGGCATCATAACATGCCTGTAGTTGGGAGAATTCTTCCTTCATAGACTCAGTACCATCCTCCAATGTTCTACCCGAAAGCCTAGTGCATGTACATCTTGCTTAAGATTTTCCAATTCTTCTCTGACACATGCATGGACAATATCAGCTATATCTTGCTTAGATGGGAGGGAGGAAAGAACATCTGCCGGAACTTGTATTAATTCCTGTGCATCATAATCTGGTTCCAGAGCTGAGGCTTTTTGAGTGTCAATTGCCCTTGGCAATGTCATTATGTACTGTTTGTTCTGCTGCACTAAAGTAAGATGTGACTGATTGATTCTGACTTGGCTGAGGTTTGCTTGACTTTTCCTGTCTGGGTTTTTGTTTAGACGCCATATTAGAGGTATTTAACCAGGCCGAGGCCTAGTACACAGAAATTGAAGTTTGGTGGCTGTCTTGTGTTAGTTTGTAGTGAATCAAACACTTCTGATTGGCTATATTAGCCGAGAACCCAGTGACAAGATTACTTATTAATGCAGATCTTGCAGCCCAAGTCTCTCCCACCAGTTCCTTCTAGAATATATTCACCATAATAAAAATGGTAATGTCCCAAGCCGTCTCCCCTTGCAATGAGAGTGGTCAGTATAAGTCTGCCTGTGTAATATCTTTTATTTGTCTGGTTTCTGGTGACTGTTTTTTGAAAACGTCAGTATTTGCATTTGGATATATTTGAGTAACCTGCCGGAACAATCCTGTCAGACCCACAGTGAGCTCAGCTGTTTCTGCACAGTCTAATGGGATTAGAAAAGGGGTTAAAGGTTCCCCCTGCAACACTCACCGCTGACTGCTTGAATCTGTTAGGACACAGGAGCCTTGGTGTGGCCTCCCGGAGCTGGGTATTATGCTTCTCAATTCCCACTGCGCAATAGGCTTTAGGTGCAGTCAGGCCTCACAACGGGTGGGTGCGGTAACGGCTCTTGGCTGCTCTGATTACGCTCTTTGTTACCGGAGGTGATCCCTGACTCCTAGATATAGTGAACCCTCTTATCTATGCTGGTTAGTGCTGCTCAGTCCCCTGCTTGGTGAAAGTGATTATTGTGCCGTCCACTGAGCTCGGAATTACGCCGCCATCTTGGTTGCACCCGGCTCCGCCCCTGCATTGTCTTTTTTTTTTTATTGTGCGTTTGGTAATTATGTCATTGTATTGTATTTAGTGGCTCTTTAATTTGCATAATAACCCTCTTTCATGTGATATAAATGCTCTTTGCCTTTTTTTAAGTAAACACATTAACTGTGGTGCTTTGATGTTATTTTGGAAATGTTTCACAAGTTGATATGCTTTTAGTTTAGCTATATTGGGGACTTTAAGCCTTTTCAGCTAAATACTCCTCATCATCAATATGGTATAAGAGAATTACCTGAGTAATACAGTTGGCTTGGGAGCTGCTGATTATCCCAGAAGGTGTTGTTGACTTGTGAGTGAGATTCTTCTCTCTGATGAAGATTTCTTTCATGTAATTGGCAAGAGTCCATGAGCTAGTGACGATGGGATATACAATCCTACCAGGAGGGGAAAAGTTTCCCAAACCTCAAAATGCCTCTAAATACACCCCTCACCACACCCACAATTCAGTTTTACAAACTTTGCCTCCCTATGGAGGTGGTGAATTAAGTTTGTGCTTGATTTTCTTCTGTGACATGTGCTTCTCAGCATTTTGAAGCCTGATTCCTCTCAGAGTACAGTGAATGTCAGAGGGATGTGAAAGGAATATCGCCTATTTGATTTTATGGTTTTCCTCACGGGAAATCTTTTCAAAGGTTCTCTGTTATCGGTCGTAGAGATTCATCTCCTACCTCCCTTTTCATATCGACGATATACTCTCATATTCTATTACCTCTACTGTTACTGTTTCAGTACTGTTTGGCTATCTGCTATATGTGGATGGGTGTCTTTCGGTAAGTATGTTTTCATTACTTAAAGGGACACTGAACCCAAATTTGTTCATTTGTAATTCAGAAAGAGCATGCCATTTTAAGCAACTTTCTAATTTACTCCTATTATCAATTTTTATTTGTTCTCTTGCTATCATTATTTGAAAAAGAAGGCATCTAAGCTTTTTTTTGGTTTCAGTACTCTGGACAGCACTTTTTTATTGGTGGATGAATTTATCCACCAATCAGCAAGGACAACCCAGGTTGTTCACCAAAAATGGGCCGGCATCTAAACTTACATTCTTGCATTTCAAATAAAGATACCAAGAGAATGAAGAAAATTTGATAATAGGAGTAAATTCGAAATTTGCTTAAAATTTCATGCTCAATCTGAATCACGAAATTAAATTTTTGGGTGCAGTGTCCCTTTAAGACACTCTCAGCTATGGTTTGGCACTTTATGTATTTATATAAAGTTCTAAATATATGTATTGTACTTAATTTATATTTGCCATGAGTCAGGTTTATGTATATTTCCTTTTTTCAGTTTCAAAGTGGGAAAACCATATTTAGGAAGTTATTTTTTCTTACCTGGGGTATAGTCTTTTTTTCAAATTGACTGTTTTTTCATTAATTTCTGCGGGCAAATTAGGCTTGCGAGGTTGCAAAATGCTGAAATTTATTGCGTCATTCTTGGCGCGATACATTTTTTGGTGCAAAGGTACGTTCAGTATCGCAAATTCGTCATTTCCGGCATCTTAGTTGACTCCAGGTTTCCTTGCACAAGGTTGCGTCTGCCATGACGCAAGTTGCGTCATTTCCGGATGTTGTTAGCGCCAAAAAATTTCATTTTGCGTTGTTTACTTCCTATATGCCTCATTTTTTTCCATTCCTGAAACTGCCATTTAAGGAAATTGATAATTTTGCTTTATGTTGTTTTCTTACATTTGCAAGATGTCTGACCTGTCTCAGAAACCACTGTTTGAACCCTGCTGCCAGATAACAGTTCTACCAAAGCTAAGTGCATCTGTTGTAAATTAGCAGAGATTATATCTCCAGCTGTAGTATGTAAATATGTAGTATGTCATGATAAGCTTTTACATGCAAAGAATGTATCCATCAATACTAGTACCATGCCTGTTGTTCCTTCAACATCTAATGTACATGATATCCCTGTGAATACAAAATATTTTATTGCTGATGCGATTCAGAAGGATTAGTCTGCTATTCCGCCTTCTAATAAACGTTAAAGGTCTTTTAAAACTTCTCATAAAGTTGATGAAATTTCAAATGACCGACAACATACTGAATTATCCTCCTCTGATAAAGATCTATCTAATTCAGAAGATCCTACCTCAGATATTGACACGGACAAATCTACTTTAAGATGGAGTATATTCGTTTATTGTTAAAAGAAGTGTTAATTACTTTGGATATTGAGGAAACTAGTCCTCTTGATACTAAAACTAGTAAACGTTTAAATTCTGTTTATAAACCTCCTGTGGTTACTCCAGAGGTTTTTCCAATTCCTGATGCTATTTCTGATATGATTTCAAAGGAATGGAATAGGCCTGGTACTCTTTTTATTCCTCCTTCTTCTAGGTTTAAAACGTTGTATCCTTTGCCAGCAGTCAGATTGGAGTTTTGGGAAAAAATCCCCAAAGTTGATGGGGCTATTTCTACTCTTGCCAAACATACTACTATCCCTATGAGAGATAGTACTTCCTTTAAGGACCCTTTACATAGGAAACTTGAATCTTATCTAAGGAAAGCTTATTTACGTTCTGGCTATCTTCTCAGGCCTGCCATTTATATGACTGCTGTTGCAGCTGCATCAACTTTTTGGTTGGAAAGCTTAGTGCAACAGGATGTTCGCTTGCTTCAACATGCTAATCATTTTATCTGTGATGCTATTTTTGATATAATCAAAATTTATGTTAAATCAATGTCTTTAGCTATTTTAGCTAGAAGAGCTTTGTGGCTCAAATATTGGAATGCTGACATGGTATCAAGTCTAGATTACTATCTATTTCTTTCCAATCTAACAATTTATTTGGTTCTGAGTTGGATTCAATTATCTCAGCTGTCACTGGGGGGAAGGGAGTTTTTTTTACCTCAGAATAAAAGAGCTAAGGGTAAATCTAAAGCTTCTAATCGTTTTCGTTCTTTTCGACAGAATAAGGAACAGAAACCAAATCCTTCCCTCAAAGAATCTGGTTCCAATTGGAAACCTTCAAGTTGGAATAAATCCAAGCCTTTTAAGAAACCAAAGCCAGCCCCCAAGTCTGCATGATGGTGCGGCCCTCATTCCAGCTCAGCTGGTGGGGGGCAGATTAACATTTTTCCAAAACATTTGGGCAGAGTCTGTCCAAAATCAATGGATTCAGAGTATTGTCTCTCAAGGGTATCGAAAAGGATTCAGAGTAAGACCTCCTGTGAGAAGATTTTTTTCTCTCACGCGTCCCAGCAAATCCAGTGAAGGCTCAGGCTTTTCTGGAGTGTGTTTCAGATCTAGAGATTTCAGGGTAATCATACCAGTTCTGTTTTAGGAACAGGGTCTGGGGTTTTATTCAGATCTATTCATTGTCCCAAAGAAAGAAAATTCATTCAGGCCGGTTCTGGATCAGAAAATTTTGAATTGTTTTGTAAGAGTGCCAACTTTCAAAATGGTGACTATAAGGACTATTCTGCCGTTTGTTCAGCAAGGTCATTATATGTCCACGATAGAGTTACAGGATGCGTATCTTCATAGTCCGATTAATCCAGACCACTGTCGCTCTTCCATTTGGCCTAGTGACAGCTCCAAGATTTTTTTCAAAGGTTCTCGGTGCCCTACTCTCTGTAATCAGAGAACAAGGTATTTTGGCGTTTCCTTATTTGGACGATGTCTTGGTACTAGCTCAGTCTTTACATTCTGCAGAATCTCACACGAATCAACTAGTGTTTCTTCAAAGACATGGTTGGAGGATCAATTTACTGAAAAGTTTCTTGATTCCTCAGACAAGGGTCACCTTTTTAGGTTTCCAGATAGATTCCGTGTCCATGACTGTCTATAACAGACAAGAGACGAATACAATTAGTTTCAGCTTGTCAGAACCTTCAGTCTCAATCATGCCCTTCAGTGGCTATGTGCATGGAAGTTTTAGGTCTCATGACTGCAGCATCAAACGTGATCCCCTTTGCTCATTTTCATATGAGACCTCTCCAGCTTTGTATGCTGAATCAATGGTGCAGGGATTATACAGATATCACAATTGATATCCTTAAATCCCAATGTTCAACTTTCTCTGACTTGGTGGTTAGATCACCATCATATAATTCAAGGGGCCTCTTTTGTTCTTCCAACCTGGACTGTAATCACAACAGATGCAAGTCTTTTAGGTTGGGGAGCTGTCTGGGGATCTCTGAAGGAACAAGGGGAAATCTCAAGAGGCGAGGTTACCAATCAATGTTTTAGAACTCTGTGCTATTTTCAGGGCTCTTCAGGTTTTGCCTCTGTTGACGTGAGAACCATTCATTTGTTTTCAGACAGACAATCACAACTGTGGCATATGTCAATCATCAGGGTGGGACTCACAGTCCCCTAGCTATAAAAGAAGTATCTTGGTACTTTCTTGGGCGGAATCCAGTTCTTGTCTAATTTCTGCGGTACATATCCCAGGTGTAGACAATTGGGAAGCAGATTATTTCAGCCATCAGACTTTACATCTGGGGGAGTGGTCGCTCCATCCAGATGTGTTTTTTCAGATTGTACAGATGTGGGGTCTTCCAGAAATATATCTGATGGCTTCCCATCTAAACAATAAACTTCCCAGGTACTTGTCCAGGTCCAGTGATCCTCAGGCGGAGTCGGTGGATGCGTTAGCAGTGCCTTGGTTTTACTAACCTGCTTATATCTTCCCGCCTCTAGTTCCTCTTCCAAGAGTTATCTCCAAGATCATCATGGAACAATCGTTTGTGTTTCTGGTAGCACCAGCATGGCCTCACAGGTTTTGGTATGCAGATCTTGTTCGGATGTCCAGTTGCCAGCCTTGGCCACTTCCTCTAAGACCAGACCTTCTGTCTCAAGGACTGTTTTTCCATCACAATCTCAAATCATTAAATTTGAAGGTATGGAAATTGAATGCTTAGTCATAGAGGTTTCTCTGACTCAGTGATTGATACTAATGTTACAGGCTCTTAAATCTGTCCCTAGGAACATTTATTATCGAGTTTAGAAGACTTATATTTCATGGTGTTCTTCTCATAAATTCTCCTGGCATTCTTTTAGAATTTCTAGAAGTTTACAGTTTCTTCAGGATGGTTGGATAAAGGTTTGTCTGCAAGTTCCTTGAAGGGACAAATCTCTGCTCTTTCTGTTTTATTTCACAGAAAGATTGCTATGCTTCCTTATATTCACTGTTTTGTACAGGCTTTGGTCCGTATGAAGTCTGTCATTAAATCAATCTCTCCTCCTTGGAGTCTTAATTTGGTTTTGAAGGCTTTACAGGCTCCTCCTTTTGAGCCTATGCATTCTTTGGATATTAAACTACTTTCTTGGAAAGTGTTGTTCTGTTTGGCTATCTCTTCTGCTAGAAGAGTTTCTGAATTATCTGCTCTTTCTTGTGAGTCGCCTATTCTGATTTTCCATCAAGATAAGGCAGTTTTGCGGACTTAATTTAAATTTTTACCTAAAGTTGTGAATTCATACAACATTAATAGGGAAATTGTTGTCCCCTCTTTGTGTCCTAATCCTAAGAATTCTTTGGAGAGATCCTTACATTCTCTGGATGTTGTAAGAGCTTTGACATATTATGTTGAAGCTACTAAAGATTTCAGGAAGACTTCTAGTCTATTTGTTGTCTTCTCTGGTTCTAGGAAAGGTCAGAAGGCTTCTGCTTTTTCCTTGGCATCTTGGTTAAAGCTTTTGATTCATCAGGCTTATTTGGAGTCGGGTCAGGCCCCACCTCAGAGAATCACTGCTCATCCTACTAGATCAGTCTCCACTTTGTGGGCTTTTAAGAATGAAGCTTCAGTTGATCAGATTTGAAAAGCAGTGATTTGGTCTTCTTTGCATATATTTACTAAATTCTACCATTTGATGTATTTGCCTCTTCGGAAGCAGCTTTTGGAAGAAAAGTTCTTCAGGCAGCTGTTTCAGTTTGATTCCTCTGCTTATGTTTTAAGTTTTTGTTTTTTTTCAATTATGAGAAAAAAATTATTTTTTTGGATGTGGATTTAATTTTTTCAGCGGAAAAACATAATTTATGTAAGAACTTACTTGATAAATTCATTTCTTTCATATTATCAAGAGTCCATGAGCTAGTGACGTATGGGATATACATTCCTACCAGGAGGGGCAAAGTTTCCCAAACCTCAAAATGCCTATAAATACACCCCTCACCACACCCACAAATCAGTTTAACGCATAGCCAAGAAGTGGGGTGATAAAAAAAGGAGCGAAAGCATCAAAAATAAGGAATTGGAATAATTGTGCTTTATACAAAAAAATTATAACCACCACAAAAAGGGTGGGCCTCATGGACTCTTGCTAATATGAAAGAAATGAATTTATCAGGTAAGTTCTTACATAAATTATGTTTTCTTTCATGTAATTAGCAAGAGTCCATGAGCTAGTGACGTATGGGATAATGACTACCCAAGATGTGGATCTTCCACGCAAGAGTCACTAGAGAGGGAGGGATAAAATAAAGACAGCCAATTCCGCTGAAAATAATCCACACCCAAAACAAAGTTTAAATCTTATAATGAAAAAAACTGAAATTATAAGCAGAAGAATCAAACTGAAACAGCTGCCTAAAGTACTTTTCTACCAACACTGCTTCAGAAGAAGAAAACACATCAAAATGGTAGAATTTAGTAAAAGTATGCAAAGAAGACCAAGTTGCTGCTTTGCAAATCTGATCAACCGAAGCTTCATTCCTAAACGCCCAGGAAGTAGAAACTGACCTAGTAGAATGAGCTGTAATCCTTTGAGGCGGAGTTTTACCCGATTCGACATAAGCATGATGAATCAAAGATTTTAACCAAGATGCCAAAGAAATGGCAGAGGCCTTCTGACCTTTCCTAGAACCGGAAAAGATAACAAATAGACTAGAAGTCTTTCGGAAATTTTTAGTAGCTTCAACATAATATTTCAAAGCTCTAACTACATCCAAAGAATGCATCGATCTTTCCTTAGAATTCTTAGGATTAGGACACAAAGAAGGAACCACAATTTCTCTACTAATGTTGTTAGAATTCACAACCTTAGGTAAAAATTTAAAAGAAGTTCGCAACACCGCCTTATCCTGATGAAAAATCAGAAAAGGAGACTCTCACAAGAAAGAGCAGATAATTCAGAAACTCTTCTAACAGAAGAGATGGCCAAAAGAAACAAAACTTTCCAAGAAAGTAATTTAATGTCCAGAGAATGCATAGGTTCAAACGGAGGAGCTTGAAGAGCCCCCAGAACCAAATTCAAACTCCAAGGAGGAGAAATTGACTTAATAACAGGTTTTATATGAACCAAAGCCTGTACAAAACAATGAATATCAGGAAGACTAGCAATCTTTCTGTGGAAAAGAACAGAAAGAGCAGAGATTTGTCCTTTCAAGGAACTTGCAGACAAATCTTTATCCAAACCATCCTGAAGAAACTGTAAAATTCTAGGAATTCTAAAAGAATGCCAAGAAAAATGATGAGAAAAACACCAAGAAATGTAAATCTTCCAGACTCGATAATATATCTTCCTAGATACAGATTTACGAGCCTGTAACATAGTATTAATTACTGAGTCAGAGAAACTTCTATGACTGAGAATCAAGCGTTCAATCTCCATACCTTCAAATTTAAGGATTTGAGATCCTGATGGAAAAAAGGACCTTGCGATAGAAGGTCTGGTCTTAATGGAAGAGTCCACGGTTGGCAAGTGGCCATCCGGACAAGATCCGCATACCAAAACCTGTGAGGCCATGCTGGAGCCACCAGCAGAACAAACGAGCACTCCTTTAGAATCTTGGAAATCACTCTTGGAAGGAGAACTAGAGGCGGAAAGATATAGGCAGGGTGATACTTCCAAGGAAGGTTACCCTTGTCTGAGGAATCAATGAACTTTTTGGTAAATTGATCCTCCAACCATGTTCTTGAAGAAACAATACAAGTCGATTCGTATGAGATTCTGCTAAATGTGAAGACTGAACAAGTACCAAGATATCGTCCAAATAAGGAAATACCACAATACCCTGTTCTCTGATTACAGACAGAAGGGCACCGAGAACCTTTGTAAAAATCCTTGGAGCTGTTGCTAGGCCAAACGGCAGAGCCACAAACTGGTAATGCTTGTCTAGGAAAGAGAATCTAAGAAACTGATAGTGATCTGGATGAATCGGAATATGTAGATATGCATCCTGTAAATCTATTGTGGACATATAATGCCCTTGCTGAACAAAAGGCAGAATAGTCCTTATAGTTACCATTTTGAATGTTGGTATCCTTACATAATGATTCAATATTTTTAAATCCAGAACTGGTCTGAAGGAATTCTCCTTCTTTGGTACAATAAAGAGATTTGAGTAAAACCCCAGCCCCTGTTCCAGAACTGGAACTGGCACAATTACTCCAGCTAACTCTAGATTGGAAACACAATTCAGAAATGCTTGAGCCTTCACTGGATTTACTGGGACACGGGAAAGAAAAAATCTTCTTGCAGGAGGCCTTATCTTGAAGCCTATTCTGTACCCTTGTGAAACAATGTTCTGAATCCAAAGATTGTGAATCGAATGGATCCAAATTTCTTTGAAAAATCGTAATCTGCCCCCTACCAGCTGGGCTGGAATGAGGGCCGCACCTTTATGTTGACTTGGGAGCCGGCTTTGGCTTTCTAAAAGGCTTGGATTTATTCCAGACTGGAGATGGTTTCCAAACTGATACCGCTCCTGTAGGGGAAGGATCAGGCTTTTGTTCCTTATTGTGACGAAAGGAACGAAAACGATTAGTAGACCTAAATTTACCTTTAGATTTTTTATCCTGTGGTAAAAAAGTTCCTTTCCCCCCAGTAACAGTTGAAATAAGGGAATCCAACTGTGAACCAAATAATTTATTACCCTGGAAAGAAAGGGAAAGCAAAGTTGACTTAGAAGACATATCAGCATTCCAAGTTTTAAGCCATAAAGCTCTTCTAGCTAAAATAGCTAGAGACTTATACCTGACATCAACCCTAATGATATCAAAGATGGCATCACAAATAAAATTATTAGCATGTTGAAGAAGATTAACAATGCTATGAGAATTATGATCTGTTACTTGCTGCGCTAAAGCTTCCAACCAAAAAGTTGAAGCTGCAGCAACATCCGCTAAAGATATAGCAGGTCTAAGAAGATTACCTGAACATAAGTAAGCTTTTCTTAGACAGGATTCAATTTTTCTATCTAAAGGATCCTTAAAGGAAGTACTATCTGCCGTAGGAATAGTAGTACGTTTAGCAAGAGTAGAGATAGCCCCATCGACCTTAGGGATTTTGTCCCAAAACTCTAATCTGTCAGATGGCACAGGATATAATTGCTTAAAACGTTTAGAAGGAGTAAATAAATTATCCCATTCCCTGGAAATTACTTCAGAAATAGCATCAGGGACAGGAAAAACTTCTGGAATAACTACAGGAGATTTAAAAACCTTATTTAAACGTTTAGATTTAGTATCAAGAGGACCAGAATCCTCTATTTCTAATGCAATTAAGACTTCTTTAAGTAAAGAACAAATAAATTCCATTTTGAATAAATATGAAGATTTATCAGCATCAACCTCTGAAACAAAATCCTCTGAACCAGAGGAATCATTATCAGAATCAGAATGATGATGTTCATTTAAAAATTCATCTGAAAAATGAGAAGTTTTAAAAGACCTTTTACGTTTACTAGAAGGAGGAATAACAGACATAGCCTTCTTAATGGATTTAGAAACAAAATCTCTTATGTTAACAGGAACACTCTGAGTATTAGATGTTGATGGAACAGCAACAGGTAATGTAACATTACTAAAGGAAATATTATCTGCATTAACAAGTTTGTCATGTCATTCATTACAAACAACAGCTGGAGGAACAGATACCACAAGTTTACAGCAAATACACTTAACTTTGGTAGATCCAGCATCAGGCAGCGATTTTCCAGAAGTATCTTCTGATTCAGGAATCAATCTGAGACATCTTGCAATATGTAAAATAAAAAACAACATATAAAGCAAAATTGATCAAATTCCTTAAATGACAGTTTCAGGAATGGGAAAAAAATGCCAGTGAACAAGCTTCTAGCAACCAGAAGCAAATAAACAATGAGACTTAAATAATGTGGAGACAATAATGACGCCCATATTTTTTGGCGCCAAAAAAGACGCCCACATTATTTGGCGCCTAAATGCTTTTAGCGCCAAAAATGACGCCACATCCGGTAACGCCAACATTTTTGGCGCAAAAACGTCAAAAATGACACAACTTCCGGCGACAAGTATGACGCCGGAAATAACAAAGAAAAATTTTTGCGCCAAAAAAGTCCGCGCCAAGAATGACGCAATAAAATGAAGCATTTTCAGCCCCCGCGAGCCTAACAGCCCACAGGGAAAAAAGTCAAATTTTAAGGTAAGAAAATTGATTATTCAAATGCATTATCCCAAATAATGAAACTGACTGTCTGAAATAAGGAATATTGAACATCCTGAATCAAGGCAAATAAATGTTTAAACACAAATATTTAGAACTTTATATAAAAGTGCCCAACCATAGCTTAGAGTGTCACAAAAATAAGACTTACTTACCCCAGGACACTCATCTACATGTAGTAGAAAGCCAAACCAGTACTGAAACGAGAATCAGTAGAGGTAATGGTATATATAAGAGTATATCGTCGATCTGAAAAGGGAGGTAAGAGATGAATCTATACGACCGATAACAGAGAACCTATGAAATAGACCCCGTAGAAGGAGATCATTGAATTCAAATAGGCAATACTCTCTTCACATCCCTTTGACATTCACTGCACGCTGAGAGGAAAACCGGGCTCCAACCTGCTGCGGAGCGCATATCAACGTAGAATCTAGCACAAACTTACTTCACCACCTCCACAGGAGGCAACGTTTGTAAAACTGATTTGTGGGTGTGGTGAGGGGTGTATTTATAGGCATTTTGAGGTTTGGGAAACTTTGCCCCTCCTGGTAGGAATGTATATCCCATACGTCACTAGCTCATGGACTCTTGCTAATTACATGAAAGAAATGGCTGTTTTTATTTTTATCCCTCCCTCTCTAGTGACTCTTCTGTGGAGTTCCACATCTTGGGTAATATCCCATACCCTTATATATTATCCCATTATCCTTTTTTGATGCTTTTTACTCCTTTTTTTATTACCCCACTACTTGGCTATTCGTTAAATTGAATTGTGGGTGTGGTGAGGGGTATATTTATAGGCATTTTGAGGTTTAGTAACTTTTGCCCCTCCTGGTAGGATTGTATATCCCATACGTCACTAGCTCATGGACTCTTGCTAATATGAAAGAAATGAATTTATCAGGTAAGTTCTTACATAAATTATGTTTTTCTTTGTTTTTGTTCTAAAGTAAACCTTGTTTTAACCACAAGCACATGAACAGTAGTTCTAAAGATTAATTTATGGTTGAAATAATTAATAAAAGTTTCTGTGAACACAATTTTAAAATAATTAAATATATTAGGTAGAAAAACATTAATTTCAATTAAGTTAAGTCTTTGACTTAGTGTGAATTCTCATGAAATGTCCCTAACGTCCAGTAAACCTAAGCCTTTGCATAGAAACTGAGAAAGGTCTAGTTGTCACAGTGTCTACTACAAGTGTAGGGGACTGACTAAATCAGGACAGTTTATATGTTTTCATGCTAAAATAATTATGTAATTAATAACATTACTCCTATTGTGTTTCTTATTGACAGATGAATTCACAAACTGCAATAATCCTAGTCATGATCAGAGTGCAGATGCTTCTTTACATCTTCTGCAAAATCAAAGAAGCCACGTGGGAAATATATGTTATGAATGTGGGAAATGTTTTTTTAAGAAATAACATCTTTGTAAACATCTAAATATTCATACAGGAGAAAAGCCATTTTCCTGTCCTATATGTGGTAATTTTTTTAACTATAAAAAGAATCTTGCTGCTCATCAGAAAATTCATACAGCAGAAAAAGGATTTTTATGTTCTGACTGTGGGAAATATTTTACTCGAAAATCACATCTTATTGATCATCAGAAAATTCACACAGGAGATAAAGAATTTTCATGTTCTGATTGTGGAAAATGTTTTATTCTGAAATCAAATCTCATTAGGCATCAGAAAATTCATACAGGAGAGAAAGCATTTTCATGTTTTGACTGTGGGAAATATTTTACTAGAAAATCACATCTTATTGATCATCAGAAAATTCACACAGGAGATAAAGAATTTTCATGTTCTGACTGTGGAAAATGTTTTACTCAGAAAACAACTCTTATTAAGCATCAGAAAACTCATACAGGAGAGAGAGCATTTTCATGTTCTGACTGTGGGAAATGTTTTACTCAGAAATCACATCTTCTCAGCCATCAGAAAATTCATACAGGGGAGAAAGGATTTTCATGTTCTAAATGCGGGAAATGTTTTATTCAGAAAACAACTCTTATTAACCATCAGAAAACTCATATTAAAAGAAATCGGAGTTTAACCTCCTAAGTACAGAGGGTGGTATGTAGTCATCACCCACACAATACCAAGTGCTGATGATGACTGCATGTAACTCCCTGGGGCATGCAGTTTTGGAGCTCTTTGAGGCCCCTTCTGCACCTCAAGCATTTATGGGATATGAGAAATATCAAAAGTGTTCTCGGGGACACAATTGAAAGAATGTACTTGAATAGCACTCAACAGCAAATAGTCAATTGGTGGCCATTGATACCCAAGGTAAAGAAGCCTAAAGTGGGGCGGATTTAAAACTTAACTTTTAATAGCTTCATTAAAATACAAAAAATTAAAAATCACAGACAGTGTGAAGGTGAAAGAATGCAGCTCCTAAGGAGAATTATCAATATAATTCCCAGTATGTTCTCCAGAGGATGCGTTCTCTATTTGTAAGGGTACTATATATATCTCTCGTGTGGTGCCCTCTATGATAGGGTCCTGTGTTACATTCGAGATATAGTGACCCACTAATCTTGTGCTATCCTCTGTGGGGAGGGTGAGAGTGATAATAATCACTTTTAGAGAACCCAGATTATAGATATCCCCATCAGCTAATAAAATATCAGTATATCTTTTTGGATAAATATATGATATACTCTGTATTATCCCACGGGTGTCTTATTACTCAAAGACGATTTAAACAATATTATTTACTGCAGTATTTGTACACCAATGGTGGAAAATAATTGCACAGTTCAATATTTATTTTGAGTGTCACGTGGTCTTAGAAAAATAGAAAGGCAGTTAGAATGCCTGCCAGGGTTTTCTATACTTACTAAATAGAAAGATACGAATATGCAATCTATAACACAGTTATAGTATACTTATATATTCTGTACCAAGTACTAAGCAATTAACACAGTATTACAAAATGATTTTCAATCTAATGTCACATGGACTGCATTGCTCCTTATTATATTGCAGGTTTAGAAGGTAGTCTTGTGTTATTGTTTGTTGTTGTAATCGTACAGTACTCTATTAGTACACAAATAGCTCTGTAAGTTAGTTTATTATATTCCTGATTATGTTGAATAGATCCCACTCAAAAGGTTAAATATGTATTTAAATCTGTTATGGTATCAGTTTATTTATTATAGGATTGTACTGTGCTTGTGCTTAACGTGGCGGTACTTTGGATCCTAGTAAAAACTAATTACAACCGATTCAGGTGGGTAGCTGCTATTAAACAACAGCTGTGGTATCAGGATATTGTTTTGGATGTTTAACGTGTACATAGACCTCCGTTATGACACTACCAGTAACTTTATTCTATACTGCCAAATATATTGCATACGCTCCAATTGAGTGTGCAGGAGTCGGGTAATTAGTGTCTATATTGACACCCGTGCTCAGTCAGGTAGTATGCTTAGTACACAGTTAGGTATGTCCCCTGGATAGCTGTTACATACTGGTCCAGAGTATTTAAATCATATATAATCTTAGTTAGATAGTGACAAAGCTGATATAGAAGACTCCGGTATTAAAATTATTATAGTTAAGTCTCCCCCGGTTTTTTGGATTTACAGGGTCTCTATATATTTGAGACCATAGGAGATCAGAGCTGACTTTCCATAACGTATCAATTTAAAGTACACATACTATACATACTGTTTATAATTTCAGTTCGTAGGGTACTTATATAGATAATTAATGAGAGGTTTGGCGGCTCTGTTACTCCCGTAGGTCACACTCAAACACACACATAGCGTTTTTAAGTTAAATTCTAATAAAGCATTCATGCACCAAATCACACTGCTGTTTTTTAGTTAAAAGGAGAGATATTCTCCGGCTGCCCTGATATGTTTCGCCAAAAAAGGCTTTGTCAAAGGTCATGAATGCTTTATTAGAATTTAACTTAAAAACGGTATGCGTGTGTGTGAGTGTGACCTACGGGAGTAACAGAGCTGCCAAACCTCTCATTAATTATCTATATAAGTACCCTACGAACTGAAATTATGTATAGTATGTGTACTTTAAATTGATACGTTATGGAAAGTCAGCTCTGATCTCCTATGGTCTCAAATATATAGAGACCCTGTAAATCCAAAAAAACGGAGAGACTTAACTATAATAATTTTAATACCGGAGTCTTCTATATCAGCTTTGTCACTATCTAACTAAGATTATATATGATTTAAATACTCTGGACCAGTATGTAACAGCTATCCAGGGGACATACCTAACTGTGTACTAAGCATACTACCTGACTGAGCACGGGTGTCAATATAGACACTAATTACCATACTCCTGCACACTCAATTGGAGCGTATGCAATATATTTGGCAGTATAGAATAAAGTTACTGGTAGTGTCATAACGGAGGTCTATGTACACGTTAAACATCCAAAACAATATCCTGATACCACAGCTGTTGTTTAATAGCAGCTACCCACCTGAATCGGTTGTAATTAGTTTTTACTAGGATCCAAAGTACCGCCACGTTAAGCACAAGCACAGTACAATCCTATAATAAATAAACTGATACCATAACAGATTTAAATACATATTTAACCTTTTGAGTGGGATCTATTCAACATAATCAGGAATATAATAAACTAACTTACAGAGCTATTTGTGTACTAATATAGAGTACTGTACGATTACAACAACAAACAATAACACAAGACTACCTTCTAAACCTGCAATATAATAAGGAGCAATGCAGTCCATGTGACATTAGATTGAAAATCATTTTGTAATACTGTGTAAATTGCTTAGTACTTGGTACAGAATATATAAGTATACTATAACTGTGTTATAGATTGCATATTCTTATCTTTCTATTTAGTAAGTATAGAAGACCCTGGCAGGCATTCTAACTGCCTTTCTATTTTTGTAAGACCACGTGACACCCAAAATTAATATTGAACTGTGCAATTATTTTCCACCATTGGTGTACAAATACTGCAGTAAATAATATCGTTTAAATCGTCTTTGAGTAATAAGACACCCGTGGGATAATACAGAGTATATCATATATTTATCCAAAAAGATATACTGATATTTTATTAGCTGATGGGGATATCTATAATCTGGGTTCTCTAAAAGTGATTATTACCACTCTCACCCTCCCCACAGAGGATAGCACAAGATTAGTGGGTCACTATATCTCGAATGTAACACAGGACCCTATCATAGAGGGCACCACACGAGAGATATATATAGTACCCTTACAAATAGAGAACGCATCCTCTGGAGAACATACTGGGAATTATATTGATAATTCTCCTTAGGAGCTGCATTCTTTCACCTTCACACTGTCTGTGATTTTTAATTTTTTGTATTTTAATGAAGCTATTAAAAGTTAAGTTTTAAATCCGCCCCACTTTGGGCTTCTTTACCTTGGGTATCAATGGCCACCAATTGACTATTTTCTGTTAAGTGCTATTCAAGTACATTCTTTCAATTGTTTTCAGCAATTGACACTTTCTACCCTTTGGTTAGAATCAAGCCTGTTTTAAACCTGTTGCTCCCCCATGGAGCTTAAATTTGGTTCTTAAGGTTCTTCAAGGAGTTCCGTTTGAACCTCTTCATTCCATAGATATCAAACTTTTATCTTGGAAAGTTCTTTTTTTGGTAGCTATTTCCTTGGCTCGTAGAGTCTCCGAGTTATTTGCTTTACAATGTGATTCTCCTTATCTGATCTTCCATACGGATAAGGTAGTCCTGCGTACCAAACCTGGGTTTATACCTAAGGTGGTATCTAACAAGAATATCAATCAAGAGATTGTTGTTCCATCCTTGTGCCCTAATCCTTCTTCAAAGAAGGAACGTCTATTACACAATCTGGACGTGGTCCATGCTTTAAAAGTTTTACTTACAAGCTACTAAAGAGAGACTGCTGGACAGCAGCCTCCTGAAAGGATTACAGCTCATTCTACTAGAGCTGTGGCTTCACTTGGGCCTTTAAAAATGAGGCTTCTGTTGAACAGATTTGCAAGGCGGCGACTTGGTCTTCGCTTCATACTTTTTCCAAATTCTACAAATTTGATACTTTTGCTTCTTCGGAGGCTATTTTTGGGAGAAAGGTTTTACAGGCAGTGGTACCTGCCTTGTCCCTCCCTTCATCCATGTACTTTAGCTTTGGTATTGGTATCCCACAAGTAATGGATGATCCGTGGACTGGATACACCTTACAAGAGAAAACACAATTTATGCTTACCTGATAAATTTATTTCTCTTGTGGTATATCCAGTCCATGGCCCGCCCTGTCATTTTAAGGCAGTTAATTTTTTCATTTAAACTACAGTCACCACTGCACCCTATGGTTCCTCCTTTCTCTGCGTGTTTTCGGTCGAATTACTAGATATGGCAGTTAGGGGAGGAGCTATATAACAGCTCTGCTGTGGGTGTCCTCTGGCAACTTCCTGTTGGGAATGAGAATATCCCACAAGTAATGGAAGATCCATGGACTGGATACACCACAAGAGAAATAAATTTATCAGGTAAGCATAAATTGTGTTTTTCTGGCAATGGGCAGGCACTTCTGATGTGATTGTGGAAACTTAAGGGTTAATCTCCTTCAAGGTAGAAGGAGTTCATCCTAATTTGGGGCTCAGAATTATTTGTATCCCTCTCTTGGCTATATACTAATACTTCAACAGGATCTGTTTATTAGAAAGGACGGGCAAATTTTGGAAATACAAATTTGTCGTTATGCCTACACTAATTATTTAACTAATTGGTATTCCCTTCAGATGTGTCACTAGCCTTTAATAGAGATGTATCTCTATCTTGGGTCACAGTTATAAACCCTTTTACATTTAACATAAATCGGATATCCTTGTAATTATATTACATTTACAATATTACCACCTGTGGTTTTGTACTTTATATATATACTTTACTGCTCACAGCCAGTGGCTGATATTTCTATTAGGCACCCAGTGATCTCCTGGAATTATACCAGTTATCTAACTGGACTTTTTACTTGCTAGCATTTTAGTTTTAATAATACACCCATTGGTTTAAACACATTCTAATAAAGATTTACATTTTAATTTGTGTGACTTTTTTCTAAACTCCATTTTACTTGAGGGTCTTAACTGAGTGCTTATACAGTATAATTTTTTTGTTCAGTTTCTTTAACTGACTGCCAATCAATGTTGTGTTTCTGATACTTTGCACCTATACCACCTATTATCAGTTGTATTTTGAGGCCAATCTAAGTGGTGCCATCATCTCAATCTTTTTCTAAAGTAATTTTTGACCTAGCAATAGGTTTTCTTTGATAGAGCACACTGAAACTAAGCTAAAATCAATATGACCACTACATATGAAATAGACAGACAAAATAGACAACAGAAAAGACTAACTGACCTCAATGAGGTTTTAAATATCTTCAATACTGGGGAATGTGGTAACTTAAATAACCAGATGGAATATACACTAAGAGACCTACATAAGACCTATTATAAACAAGATAAAATATGGTGGAACAAGCATTTCTTCGAAAAATATATTGAAAGAAATTTAAACCAAGGGGCCTAAGAATCCATCTCTTCCCAGCCTTTTAATTTAAAGATCCTAATATCGGTGTGGAATGGGAGGATGCACTGTCTGTGTGCTGCACCAAATTAATGAAGATCCTCATAAAACACGACACTTCAGAGGGGGAGGAGCTTGGCCGTGCAGGAACATGGTCACAAGCTAGAGGAGCTCTGAGCATTAATGGCTCAATAAAGACAGTGAGGACCATAAATTTTGCCCAAAATCACATCAAACACATAGTATGTGAGCTATCGGGGGGCACCTTGGTGAACAGCCAAAATTACAGTGCGGCAACAGCACGCGACCTGCATACTTGAGAGCCGATGCGGCTGCCGTCTTGTATGCCATGCGGTGCAGGACATAAAAGTCACAAGGAGAGGTTTAAATAACCATGAGCCGCCGATTCAAGTGACGATCTTGCCAGCAATCAGATAAGTATTGGGCACATTGCAACTTAGCAGGGCTGACTGAAGCAGTTAAAATTTTCATAACGGGCAGCCATGTGCTTCTTTTTCTTTTCCCTGCAACCTACTGCCACACAATAACATCAGATCAAATGCAGTCACACATGAAACATAGCATATGAACCTTATAGTCACAATATTACCAAAAGGTGCGACAAAATAAATATCTACTTTGTACCTGCATAGGTTAATTTAACCCCACAAAGTCCCTCAACAACAATCTCTGCTTTGACCATCAGGGATTTTTATCATAAAAGATGTAACCAGTGTGGGACTTCTGCTCTGCCTCCTATCACATATGACCAACAAAAGCAAAGATGTATTAAGCATATCTATCAACTAACTGCCCAGTACTGGGCTTGCTTTATAACCTACAAGGTGGACAACCTAACAAGTAGCTATCAAAGCAGTTAATACTAATGAAGCAGCAATAGGTGTACAGCGATCACAAAGTAACCCAGCCACTTTTAAGGGGAAATCTACATTATCATCCTGAGGTATATATTTCTTCTGTTAAGTGTGATCAGTCCACGGGTCATCATTACTTCTGGGATATTACTCCTCCCCAACAGGAAGTGCAAGAGAATTCACCCAGCAGAGCTGCATATAGCTCCTCCCCTCTACGTCACCCCCAGTCATTCTCTTGCACCCAACGACTAGATAGGATGTGTGAGAGGACTATGGTGATTTTATTTAGTTTTATTTCTTCAATCAAAAGTTTGTTATTTTTTAATAGCACCGGAGTGTGTTATTCCTTCTCTGGTAGAGTTTGAAGAAGAATCTACCAGAGTTTTTACTATGATTTTAGCCGGAGTTGTTAAGATCATATTGCTGTTTCTCGGCCATCTGAGGAGAGGTAAACTTCAGATCAGGGGACAGCGGGCAGTTTAATCTGCAAAGAGGTATGTAGCAGTTTTTATTTTCTGACAATGGAATTGATGAGAAAATCCTGCCATACCGACATAATATCATGTATGTATATTTTACATTTGAGTATTCTGGGGAATGGTACTTCACTGGAATTACACTGTGTATATAAGACTTTAGCCTAATTGCAAAGCAACAGGCTTTTTAATAACTTTTAATTTATGTTAAACGTTTTTGCTGGAATGTAAAATCGTTTTCATTTTCTGAGGTACTGGGTGAATAAAATGTTTGGGCACTATTTTTCCACTTGGCAGTTGCTTGATCTAATTATGACAGTTTACTGATCTCTCTCACTGTTGTGTGTGAGGGGGAGGGACCTTTTTTTGGCGCTTTTACTACGCATCAAAAATTTCAGTCAGAAGCTCATTGTTTTTTCCTGCATGTTCCGGTTTATCTCTACAGAACTCAGGGGTCTTCAAAGCTTGTTTGAGGGAAGTAATCTAACAGAGCTGTGAGATTGTAGTTGACTGTGATAAAAAACGTTTATTCTTTAACTTTTTTATGCCATCAGGGTTAGTTATCCTTTGCTAATGGGAACAAGCCTTTGCTAAATTGTGTTTGGTTTTACAAAGTTTATTGATTTCAACTGTTATATATCTTCAGTGCTTCTTAAGCACAGTACGTTTTTTCATTGTATTTTACTTGAATAATATTTCCAAGTTGCAAGTTTATTTGCTAGTGTGTTAAACATGTCTGATTCAGAGGATGAGACCTGTACTATTTGTGCTAACGCCAAAGTGGAGCCCAATAGAAATTTATGTACTAACTGTATTGATGCTACTTTAAATAAAAGTCAATCTGTACAAATTGAACAAATTTCACCAAACAACGAGGGGAGAGTTATGCCGTCTAACTCGCCTCACGTGACAGTACCTGCATCTCCCGCTCGGGAGGTGCGCGATATGGTGGCGCCCAGTACATCTGGGCGGCCATTACAAATAACATTACAAGATATGGCTACTGTTATGACTGAGGTTTTGGCTAAATTACCAGAACTAAGAGGCAAGCGTGATCACTCTGGGGTGAGAACAGAGTGCGCTGATAATGCTAGGGCCATGTCAGATACTGCGTCACAACTTGCAGAACATGAGGACGGAGAGCTTCATTCTGCGGCTGACGGTTCTGATCCAAACAGATTGGATTCAGATATTTCAAATTTTAAATTTAAGCTGGAAAACCTCCGTGTATTACTAGGGGAGGTGTTAGCGGCCCTGAATGATTGTAACACAGTTGCAATACCAGAGAAAATGTGTAGGTTGGATAAATATTTTGCTGTACCAACAAGTACTGACGTTTTTCCTATACCTAAGAGACTAACTGAAATTATTACTAAGGAGTGGGATAGACCCGGTGTGCCGTTCTCACCCAGGGCCGCCATCAGGGGGTGACAGGGGTGACTCCTGTCAGGGGCCCAGTGGACCAGGGGGGCCCCATGAGGCAAGAACTAAAAAAAAAAAAAAATTTAATTTTGGCAGCCACCAGTGGGTACTACAGCAGAGTACTAATTGAGCATGGGAAATGTTTTTACAAGGAGTAAAGTATTAGCATTTGAGAGGATTTCTGAGTGTGCACTAAACCACTATGCACAGTGTGAGACAGACTTGGCACTTTGTACAGTGTGTGTCTGAGTCGGGCAGCAGGTCACTTTCATTTGCAAAGAGGGTAGGATTTATTTAGCAAATGTTTTTTATTTCTTTGTGCAATTTCGGATTGTAACTTCAGTGTGGTAGTAGTTGTATGGTGGGGCCAGGGGTACATAAAAACACATTTTTTTAGCAGCAGTGTATTTATGATTATTTGACAATGCTGTAGAAATTCTATATTTAAAACCATGCAGAAATGTTTCCTCCTCAATACACAAATGGTAGGTGCCCGTTTGGCAGATATACATTTATATACATTATATATATATTACATTCCAGTTTACTGCCACTTTATGCAAGGACTTTCCAGATGCAAGGAGGCATTTTATCTAAGATTTTTGCATCTGTATAAAATGTTATACTCTCAGACTAAGATTGCTCAGTGTTTGAAATGAGACAGGTTAACTTAAAACTGTTCAGTTTACACTACAGCTGACTTAATTTTGAAATACATACCAACAAGCCTAAATCCTGCATTTAACCAGATCTAATGGTATGAGTACCACAGCTTATGGTTCCACCAAGACCATATAAAGTACAGCATTTTCAAAATCCATAAGTACAGCTGACAGATGGGAACATTTGTACACTATATTTGAAGTGGTGCTTTTGGTTGGGGAAAATGGGGAAAAAACAAACATGTGTCAACCTTTTAAAAGTACTTTTCTTCATCTAGCCATCTACCCAGATCATTAATGTACAATTTTGAATTCACAGAATTATTTTTGTTTGTACATTTACAAATATGATTCTTTAAAAAGTGATCTCTTAATTTCTGCATTTTTTTTTTATCATGCATGTCACACAACGTTGATTTAGGGGATGCAAGGTGCATCAATGTTTCCTCCTGTGAGTGTTTCTGTGGGTGTCTGTCTTTATGTCTTTGTGCTTTGGTTTGTGTCTCTGTGTGTATGTATTTTTTTCTGTGGGTCTCTCTGTGAGGGTGGGTGTGTATGTATTTGTGCATTTTCTTTGGATGTCTGTGAGGGTGTGTGCATATGTCTTTGAGCTTTTTCTATGGGTGTCTCTGTGAGGGTGTGTGTATGTTTGTCTTTGTGTATTTTCTCTGGATGCCTCTGTGAGGGTGGGTGTGTATGTCAGTGTTTTCTGTGGATGTCTCTGTGAGGGTGGGTGTGTGTATGTATGTACGTCTGTGTTTTCTGTGGATGTCTCTGTGAGGGTGTGTGTTTTCTGTGGGTGTCTCTGTGAGGGTGTGTGTATGTCTTTGTGTGTTTTCTCTGGATATCTCAGTGAGGGTGTGTGTATGTATGTCTTTCTGTGTTTTATGTGGTTGTCTCTCTGTGTGTGTATGTATTTGTGTGTTTTCTGTGAGTTTCTCTGTGTGTGTGTGTGTCTTTGTGTGTTTTCTGAGGCTGTCTCTGTCAGTGTTTCCTTGGGTGTATGTGCAAGTTTGAGTTTGTGTGTGTGTGTGTCCATTGTCTGTTCCTTTTTAGGACATTTTGACCTTACTAATTATTCACATCTTTCTACAGACTTTGAGACTAATAAGACCTTTCCGGAAGTCACCAATCCATCATTTAACCTTTAAATTATTGTTTAGGCAGTTCAGGGCCCTTCCTTTCAGCCACTGCATGCTGTTGTCATCATTTAGTTGGCATCTTCCTTTACAAAAAGATAATCAGAACTCCATATTTTGTTTTCTAAATCTCCTTTTTTTGTTTACAAAACTTTAGTCTACCTCATTTTTTGTCGGGTCAATGTAAACAAGTGCTGAGTGTCTGTGTGGGAGTCTGAGTGTGTTTGTGTGTTTCTTTGCATGTCTGCTAGAGAGTCTATATGTGAATCCTTATGTGTGAGTGCACTGTGGCTAAAATCCTGGTCAGCTGATGTAACTTCTAAGTCCAAATTACTTAACATACCTTTCAAGGGGCAGACCTTATTTGGGCCCGGTTTGAAAGAAATTATCGCTGACATTACAGGAGGTAAGGGCCATGCCCTGCCTCAAGACAAAGCCAAACCTAAGGCTAGACAGTCTAATTTTCGTTCCTTTCGGAATTTCAAAGCAGGAGCAGCATCAACTTCCACTGCTCCAAAACAAGAAGGGTCTGGTGCTCGCTACAGACAAGGCTGGAGACCTAACCAGTTCTGGAACAAGGGCAAGCAGGCCAGGAAACCTGCTGCTGCCACTAAAACAGCATGAATTGAGGGCCCCCGATCCGGGATCGGATCTAGTGGGGGGCAGACTTTCTCTCTTCGCCCAGGATCCCTGGGCGCTAGAGATAATATCTCAGGGATACCTTCTGGACTTCAAATACTCTCCTCCAAGAGAGAGATTTCATCTGTCAAGGTTGTCAACAAACCAAACAAAGAAAGAAGCGTTTCTACGCTGCATACAAGAACTATTGTTAATGGGAGTAATCCATCCAGTTCCACGGTCGGAACAGGGACAAGGGTTTTACTCAAATCTGTTTGTGGTTCCCAAAAAAGAGGGAACTTTCAGACCAATCCTGGATTTAAAGATCCTAAACAAATTCCTAAGAGTTCCATCATTCAAAATGGAGACTATTCGGACAATTTTACCCATGATCCAAGAAGGTCAGTACATGACCACAGTGGATTTAAAGGATGCTTACCTTCACATACCGATTCACAAAGATCATTACCGGTATCTAAGGTTTGCTTTTCTAGACAGGCATTACCAGTTTGTAGCTCTTCCATTCGGATTGGCTACAGCTCCAAGAATCTTCACAAAGGTTCTAGGTGCTCTTCTGGCGGTACTAAGACCGCGGGGAATTTCGGTAGCTCCGTACCTAGACGACATTCTGATACAAGCTTCAAGCTTTCAAACTGCCAAGTCTCATACAGAGTTAGTACTGGCTTTTCTAAGGTCACATGGATGGAAGGTGAACGAAAAGAAAAGTTCACTCGTTCCACTCACAAGAGTTCCCTTCCTGGGGACTCTTATAGATTCTGTAGAAATGAAGATTTACCTGACAGAGGACAGGTTAACAAGACTTCAAGGTGCTTGCCGCACCCTTCATTCCATTCAACACCCGTCAGTGGCTCAATGCATGGAGGTAATCGGCTTAATGGTAGCGGCAATGGACATAGTGCCATTTGCTCGCTTACACCTCAGACCACTGCAACTATGCATGCTAAGTCAGTGGAATGGGGATTACTCAGATTTGTCCCCTTCTCTGAACCTGGATCAAGAGACCAGAAATTCTCTTCTATGGTGGCTTTCTCGGCCACATCTGTCCAGGGGGATGCCATTCAGCAGACCAGACTGGACAATTGTAACAACAGACGCCAGCCTTCTAGGTTGGGGTGCCGTCTGGAATTCTCTGAAGGCTCAGGGACAATGGAGTCAGGAGGAGAGTCTCCTGCCAATAAACATTCTGGAATTGAGAGCAGTTCTCAATGCCCTCCTGGCTTGGCCCCAGTTGACAACTCAGGGGTTCATCAGGTTTCAGTCGGACAACATCACGACTGTAGCTTACATCAACCATCAGGGAGGGACAAGAAGCTCCCTAGCAATGATGGAAGTATCAAAGATAATTCGCTGGGCAGAGTCTCACTCTTGCCACCTGTCAGCAATCCACATCCCGGGAGTGGAGAACTGGGAGGCGGATTTCTTAAGTCGTCAGACTTTTCATCCGGGGGAGGGGGAACTTCATCCGGAGGTCTTTGCCCAAATACTTCGACGTTGGGGCAAACCAGAGATAGATCTCATGGCGTCTCGACAGAACGCCAAGCTTCCTCGTTACGGGTCCAGATCCAGGGATCCAGGAGCAGTCCTAATAGATGCCCTGACAGCACCTTGGGACTTCAGGATGGCTTATGTGTTTCCACCCTTCCCGATGCTTCCTCGATTGATTGCCAGAATCAAACAGGAGAGAGCATCAGTGATTCTAATAGCACCTGCATGGCCACGCAGGACTTGGTATGCAGACCTGGTGGACATGTCATCCTGTCCACCTTGGTCTCTACCTCTGAAACAGGACCTCCTGATACAGGGTCCTTTCAAACATCAAAATCTAACTTCTCTGAAGCTGACTGCTTGGAAATTGAACGTTTGATTTTATCAAGACGTGGGTTTTCTGAGTCAGTTATTGACACCTTAATACAGGCTAGGAAGCCTGTTACCAGAAAGATTTACCATAAGATATGGCGTAAATACCTATATTGGTGTGAATCCAAAGGTTACTCTTGGAGTAAGGTTAGGATACCTAGGATATTGTCTTTTCTACAAGAAGGTTTAGAAAAGGGTTTATCTGCTAGTTCATTAAAGGGACAGATCTCAGCTCTGTCCATTCTGTTACACAAACGTCTGTCAGAAGTTCCAGACGTTCAGGCTTTTTGTCAGGCTTTGGCGAGGATTAAGCCTGTGTTTAAAACTGTTGCTCCACCATGGAGTTTAAACCTTGTTCTTAACGTTTTACAGGGCGTTCCGTTTGAACCCCTCCATTCCATTGATATAAAGTTGTTATCTTGGAAAGTTCTATTTTTAATGGCTATTTCCTCGGCTCGAAGAGTCTCTGAGTTATCAGCCTTACATTGTGATTCTCCTTATTTGATTTTTCATTCGGATAAGGTAGTTCTGCGTACTAAACCTGGGTTCTTACCTAAGGTAGTCACTAACAGGAATATCAATCAAGAGATTGTTGTTCCTTCTTTGTGTCCAAATCCTTCTTCGAAGAAGGAACGTCTACTACACAATCTGGACGTAGTTTGTGCCCTAAAATTTTACTTACAGGCAACTAAGGAATTTCGACAAACGTCTTCTCTGTTTGTCGTGTACTCTGGTCAGAGGAGAGGTCAAAAGGCTTCTGCTACCTCTCTTTCCTTTTGGCTTCGTAGTATAATACGTTTAGCTTATGAGACTGCTGGACAGCAGCCTCCTGAAAGAATTACAGCTCATTCTACTAGAGCTGTGGCTTCCACTTGGGCCTTCAAGAATGAGGCCTCTGTTGAACAGATTTACAAGGCTGCAACTTGGTCTTCGCTTCATACTTTTTCCAAATTTTACAAATTTGACACTTTTGCTTCCTCGGAGGCTATTTTTGGGAGAAAGGTTCTTCAGGCAGTGGTTCCTTCTGTATAAAGAGCCTGCCTATCCCTCCCGTCATCCGTGTACTTTTGCTTTGGTATTGGTATCCCAGAAGTAATGATGACCCGTGGACTGATCACACTTAACAGAAGAAAACATAATTTATGCTTACCTGATAAATTCCTTTCTTCTGTAGTGTGATCAGTCCACGGCCCGCCCTGTTTTTAAGGCAGGTAATTATTTTTTAAATTATACTCCAGTCACCACTACACCCTTGGTTCCTCCTTTCTCGCTGGTCCTTGGTCGAATGACTGGGGGTGACGTAGAGGGGAGGAGCTATATGCAGCTCTGCTGGGTGAATTCTCTTGCACTTCCTGTTGGGGAGGAGTAATATCCCAGAAGTAATGATGACCCGTGGACTGATCACACTACAGAAGAAAGGAATTTATCAGGTAAGCATAAATTATGTTTTTACAAAAATTGTGTTAAGAAGGTTACTAAATCAGAAAACAAAAAACCTGCTACCCTTACAACTTCGGTTAGTACCTTTTTCCAGCCACAAGAGGTAGCTATAACCTCACACATAGAAGATGACAGAGATCTAAGTAATATCTATTCTGCTCAAGACAATACACAGATCCACATAACACCTGAATATGCTTCACAACTTAAGAGACATTGCCAACCTTCCAACTAAGGTGGACTTTCAGTCACTCAAAGACCTAATCAAATCTGAGCTGTCCATTATGAAAAAAGATATTTCTGAAATAGATAATAGAGTGCTGGACATCGAAGAAACACAGGAAACAGCCAATGAAATGATAGACACAATCACCCATACCTCATCTATACATGACATTCAAATTAACGAGCTCCAACTGAAGATAGAAGATTTGGAAAACAGAGGACGATTAAATAATTTGTGCATAAGGGGCATACCAGAATCAGTAGTACCTAAAGAGTTGGAGGACTACACCCAAAATCTTTTTAAACATCTCATGGGAAATACATCCATAGCCCCCATAATTCTGGAGAGAATACACAGGGCTTTAAGACCTCAGCCAGCAAATACTGCACCTCCTAGGGACGTAATACTTTGCTTCCTGAACTTCCTGCTGTGGAACTAGGAAAAATTACCCCTGAAAGTTCTAGATCTGAAACACATTTCAGAAAGACTTGAGCTTTTATTGTTTTTTTTTGTTACATGGGTAAGAAAGAATCTTCCCAAAGGAAGTCTTATTTTGAATCCTATTCCACACCGCTAAGAAATTATATTCTGAATTCACTGATTTTGGACAGAGTCTGTCCAAACTCTTTGAAATAGCTTTAGTATGCCCCCTACCAGAAGAACTGGCTTGAGGGCCGCACCTTCATATAGATGGATTTATTCCAATTTGGAAATGGTCTCCAATTAGAGCCAGAGGCCTTAGGGGAAGGAGTGTTTTTTTTTGTTCTCTATTCTGACAAAAAGAACAAAAACGATTGGGAGCTTTAAATTTACCCTTAGATTTCTAGTCTTGGGGCAGAAAAACTCTCTTACCCCCAGTAACAGTGGAGATAATAGAATCCAATTGTGAACCAAAAAGATTTTTACCTTGAAAAGAGAGAGATAATAATCTAGTTTTATACACAATGTCAGCATTCCAAGATTTAAGCCATAAAGATCTTCTAGTTAGAATGGCTAAAGACATGGATTTTACATTGATCTTCCTAACATCAAATATAGCATCACAAATAAAATGATTTGCATGTTTAAGTAAAACAATAATGTTAATTCAGAATCTGAAGACAACTGCTGTACTAAACTGTCCAACCAAAAAGTAGAAGCAGCAGTAATATCAGCCATAGATATATCAGGTCTAAGAATATAGCCAGAATGTAAATATGCCCTTCTTGGATAAGATTCAAGCTTCCTATCTAAAGGATCCTTGGCAACAGGTAAAGGATACAATTTCTTAAACCTAGAAGAAGGGTTAAAAGAGCTACCAGGCTTAGACCATTCTTTAGCAATCACATTAGAGATAGCGTCAGGAATAGGAAATACTTCAGGAGTAATAACAGTAGTCTTAAATACAGAATTTAGACAATTACTAGCTTTATCATCAGAAGATTTAGACTCCTCAATACCCAAAGTAAACAAAACATCCTTTAAGAGAGAACAAATATATTCTAACTTAAAATAAAAGATTTGTCTATATCAGTCTCTGACGTGGCATCCTCTGAATCAGAGGAGACCCCATCAGTAGAGTCTACGTTAGTATGCTGAAGGTCAAAACTTACTTCACTAAGTTTAGAAAAGTGTTGCAAAAACCTTTTATATTTATTTGAAGGCAAAATAGCAGTCATTGCCTTCTCTATTGCTGTAGCAATAAAATCTTACATTTTTGCAGTAATGCTATTTACATTTAGACTGAGATATAATAACAGTGTGTGTATTTGTACTCATAGATATATTTAACAATTTGTTAAACAAGAGGCACATAATAGAGCTGAATAATTTAGATCAGCTTAATTACAACATGCATACTTAGCTTTGTTAAATACCTGTTTAGGCAGCTCAAATCCTATGGTAACATCAGAGGTAGGTTCAGTTTTAGACATAATTGCAAAAAAACTAAATTAGAAAAAAATAAATTAATTCTGCACATTTATATCCATGCTCCTATATATGATAAATATATAACAGGCTTGAGAGAATGGGAAACGGAGTGGAAAAAATATAAAAAAGAAAACTGATTCATAAAATACTGCATGAAAGCTCTCTAAGGCCTAGATTTGGAGTTCGGCGGTAGCCGTGAAAACCAGCGTTAGAGGCTCCTAACGCTGGTTTTGGCCGCCCGCTGGTATTTGGAGTCAGTGATTAAAGGGTCTAACGCTCACTTTTCAGCCGCGACTTTTCCATACCGCAGATCCCCCTACGCCATTTGCGTATCCTATCTTTTCAATGGGATCTTTCTAACGCCGGTATTTAGAGTCGTTTCTGAAGTGAGCGTTAGAGCTCTAACGACAAAATTCCAGCCGCCTGAAAATAGCAGGAGTTAAGAGCTTTCTGGCTAACGCCGGTTCATAAAGCTCTTAACTACTGTACCCTAAAGTACACTAACACCCATAAACTACCTATGTACCCCTAAACCGAGCTCCCCCCACATCGCCGACACTCGATTAAAATTTTTAACCCCTAATCTGCCGACCGCCACCTACGTTATATTTATGTACCCCTAATCTGCTGCCCCTAACCCCGCCGACCCCTGTATTACATTTATTAACCCCTAACCTGCCCCCCACAACATCGCCTCCAGCTACTTAAAATAATTAACCCCTAATCTTCCGACCGCAAAGCGCCGCCACCTACGTTATCCCTATGTACCCCTAATCTGCTACCCCTAACACCGCAGACCCCTATATTATATTTATTAACCCCTAATCTGCCCCCCTCAACGTCGCCGACACCTAACTTCAATTATTAACCCCTAATCTGACGACCGGAGCTCACCGTTATTCTAATAAATGTATTAACCCCTAAAGCTAAGTCTAACACTAACACCCCCCTAACTTAAATATAATTTACATCTAACGAAATAAATTAACTCTTATTAAATAAATGATTCCTATTTAAAGCTAAATACTTACCTGTAAAATAAATCCTAATATAGCTACAATATAAATTATAATTACATTGTAGCTATTTTAGGATTAATATTTATTTTACAGGCAACTTTGTAATTATTTTAACCAGGTACAATAGCTATTAAATAGTTAAGAACTATTTAATAGTTACCTAGTTAAAATAATAACAAAATTACCTGTAAAATAAATCCTAACCTAAGATATAATTAAACTTAACACTACCCTATCAATAAAATAATTAAATAAACTACCTACAATTACCTACAATTAACCTAACACTACACTATCAATTAATAAATTTAACACAATTGCTACAAATAAATACAATTAAATAAACTAGCTAAAGTACAAAAAATAAAAAAGAACTAAGTTACAAAAATTAAAAAAATATTTACAAACATAAGAAAAATATTACAACAATTTTAAACTAATTACACCTACTCTAAGCCCCCTAATAAAATAACAAAGCCCCCCAAAATAAAAAATTCCCTACCCTATTCTAAATTAAAAAAGTTACAAGCTCTTTTACCTTACCAGCCCTGAACAGGGCCCTTTGCGGGGCATGCCCCAAGAATTTCAGCTCTTTTGCCTGTAAAAGAATAAATACAATACCCCCCCCCAACATTACAACCCACCACCCACATACCCCTAATCTAACCCAAACCCCCCTTAAATAAACCTAACACTAAGCCCCTGAAGATCTTCCTACCTTGTCTTCACCATCCAGGTATCACCGATCCGTCCTGGCTCCAACATCTTCATCCAACCCAAGCGGGGGTTGGCGATCCATAATCCGGTGCTGAAGAGGTCCAGAAGAGGCTCCAAAGTCTTCCTCCTATCCGGCAAGAAGAGGACATCCGGACCGGCAAACATCTTCTCCAAGCGGCATCTTCGATCTTCTTCCATCCGGTGCGGAGCGGGTCCATCTTGAAGCAGGCGACGCGGATCCATCCTCTTCTTCCAATGTCTCCCGACTAATGACGGTTCCTTTAAGGGACGTCATCCAAGATGGCGTCCCTCGAATTCCGATTGGCTGATAGGATTCTATCAGCCAATCGGAATTAAGGTAGGAATTTTCTGATTGGCTGATGGAATCAGCCAATCAGAATCAAGTTCAATCCGATTGGCTGATCCAATCAGCCAATCAGATTGAGCTCGCATTCTATTGGCTGTTCCGATCAGCCAATAGAATGCGAGCTCAATCTGATTGGCTGATTGGATCGGCCAATCGGATTGAACTAGATTCTGATTGGCTGATTCCATCAGCCAATCAGAAAATTCCTACCTTAATTCCGATTGGCTGATAGAATCCTATCAGCCAATCGGAATTCGAGGGACGCCATCTTGGATGACGTCCCTTAAAGGAACAGTCATTCGTCGTTCAGTCGTCGGTCCGGATGGATGTTCCGCGCTGGAGGTCTTCAGGATCCTGCCGCTTCGCTCCGCATGGAAGACAATAGAAGATGCCGCCTGGATGATGACTTCAATCGGATGGAAGATCCTCTTCTGCCGCGCTTGGATGAAGACTTTGACCGGATCATGGACATCGGAGGAGCTCTTCAGGACGGATCGGTGAACCTGGATGGTGAAGACAAGGTAGGAAGATCTTCAGGGGCTTAGTGTTAGGTTTATTTAAGGGGGGTTTGGGTTAGATTAGGGGTATGTGGGTGGTGGGTTGTAATGTTGGGGGGGGGTATTGTATTTATTCTTTTACAGGCAAAAGAGCTGAAATTCTTGGGGCATGCCCCGCAAAGGGCCCTGTTCAGGGCTGGTAAGGTAAAAGAGCTTGTAACTTTTTTAATTTGGAATAGGGTAGGGAATTTTTTATTTTGGGGGGCTTTGTTATTTTATTAGGGGGCTTAGAGTAGGTGTAATTAGTTTAAAATTGTTGTAATATTTTTCTTATGTTTGTAAATATTTTTTTATTTTCTGTAACTTAGTTCTTTTTTATTTTTTGTACTTTAGCTAGTTTATTTAATTGTATTTATTTGTAGGAATTGTATTTAATTTATTTATTGATAGTGTAGTGTTAGGTTAATTGTAGGTAATTGTAGGTAGTTTATTTAATTATTTTATTGATAGGGTAGTGTTAGGTTTAATTATAACTTAGGTTAGGATTTATTTTACAGGTAAATTTGTTATTATTTTAACTAGGTAACTATTAAATAGTTCTTAACTATTTAATAGCTATTGTACCTGGTTAAAATAATTACAAAGTTGCCTGTAAAATAAATATTAATCCTAAAATAGCTACAATATAATTATAATTTATATTGTAGCTATATTAGTATTTATTTTACAGGTAAGTATTTAGCTTTAAATAGGAATAATTTATTTAATAAGAGTTAATTAATTTTGTTAGATTTAAATTATATTTAACTTAGGGGGGTGTTAGTATTAGGGTTAGACTTAGCTTTAGGGGTTAATCCATTTATTAGAATAGCGGTGAGCTCCGCTCGGAAGATTAGGGGTTAATAATTGAAGGTAGGTGTCGGCGATGTTAGGGAGGGCAGATTAGGGGTTAATACTATTTATGATAGGGTTAGTGAGGCGGATTAGGGGTTAATAACTTTATTATAGTAGCGCTCAGGTCCGGTCGTCAGATTAGGGGTTAATAAGTGTAGGCAGGTGTCGGTGACGTTGTGGGGGGCAGATTAGGGGTTAATAAATATAATATAGGGGTCGGCGGTGTTAGGGGCAGCAGATTAGGGGGTACATAGGGATAATGTAAGTAGCGGCGGTTTACGGAGCGGCAGATTAGGGGTTAATAATAATATGCAGGGGTCAGCGATAGCGGGGGCGGCAGATTAGGGGTTAATAAGTGTAAGGTTAGGGGTGTTTAGACTCGGGGTACATGTTAGAGTGTTAGGTGCAGACGTAGGAAGTGTTTCCCCATAGGAAACAATGGGGCTGCGTTAGGAGCTGAACGCTGCTTTTTTGCAGGTGTTAGGTTTTTTTTCAGCTCAAACAGCCCCATTGTTTCCTATGGGAGAATCGTGCACGAGCACGTTTTTGAGGCCGGCCGCGTCCGTAAGCAACTCTGGTATCGAGAGTTGCATTTGCGGTAAAAATGCTCTACGCTCCTTTTTTGGAGCCTAACGCAGCATTTGTTTGAACTCTCGATACCAGAGTTAATTTTATGGTGCGGCCAGAAAAAAGCCCGCGGAGCGTTAACAGCCCTTTTACCGCCAAACTCCAAATCTAGGCCTAAGTGTTTACTGAGAACACTGAATGAGCTGGGGCAGAGTTTATAACGGCATTTTTGGCGTCAAAAAATGGCACCCTATGACATAAATAGCATCATCACATGCGCGACATGCAAAGCTGAAGAGGATTTCTAAAACACCTATCACTCTAAAAAGCAGGTAAGAATTTTGATTGTATATACAAAAAAACAAAATGTACCAAAATAAAGCCTAATGGATAATGGCTGCATAAAACAAAATGTATGCTTACATGATAAATGTATTTCTTTCTTGAAACAGTGAGTCCAGGGATCATCATCAATTACTGTTGGGAATATCACTCCTGGCCAGAAGGAGGAGGCAAAGAGTACCACAGCAGAGCAGTTAAGTATCACTTCCCTCTCCACAGACCCCAGTCTGATAAAAGGGAGGGCCGTGGACTCATCATGTCAAGAAATAAATTTATCAGGTAAGCATACATTTGTTTTCTTTCTAATGACACGGTGAGTCCACGGATCATCATCAATTACTGTTGGGAATCATTACCCAAGCTAGAGGACACAGATGATATGGGAGAGCAAGACAGGTAACCTAAACAGAAGGTACCACTGCCTCAAGAACCTTTCTCCCAAAAGAAACCTCAGTCGAGGCAAAAGTATCAAATTTATAGAAATTACAAAAAGAGTGCAAAGAAGAATAAGTCGCAGCCTTACAGATCTGTTCAACAGAGGCCTCACTCTTGGAGGCCCAAGAAAAAGACACCGCCCTGGTGGAATGAGCAGTAAATCTCTCAGGAGGCTGCAGTCCAGCAGTCTCATATGCCAAACAAAAAATAATACTTCTTAATCAGAAAGAAGAAAAATGACAGTAGCTTTCTGACCTTAAATTTTCCAGAAAGCAAACAAACAAAGCAAAGGACTGACGAAAGTCCTTGTAGCCTGCAAATAGAACTTAAGAGCATGAACAACATCTAAGTTGTGTAATAAACGTTCCTTATGAGACGGAGGATTAGGTCAGAGAGAAAGAAAAACTATTTCCTGATTAATATTCCAGTCCGAAAAAACATTAGGAAGAAACCAAACTTGGTGCGGGGAACTGCCTTATCTGAATGAAAAATGAGATTCACACTGCAAGCTGAGAGTTCAGAACTCTCCGAGCAGAAGAATAGCAGTAAGAAACAACACCTTCCAAGATAATAAATTAATATCTACGAAATGCATAGTCTCAAACGGAGCCTGTTGTAAAACTTTAAGAACAAGGTTAAAGGGACATTAAACCCCCAAAAAATCTTTCATGATTCAGATAGAGGACACAATATTTAAAACGTTTCCAATTTACTTCTATTATCAAATTGTTTTCATTCTCATGTTATTCTTTGTTTAAGAGATACCTAGGTAGGTAGCGTGCGCATGCCTGAAGCACTACACAACATGAAATAGTGCTGCCATCTAGTGCCCCTGCTAATGTATAACATTGTTGCAAAACTGCTGCTATATAGTGCTGCAGACACGTGCACACGCTTGAACTTACATTTCTGCTTTTCCACAAAGGATAACAAGAAAACTTAGACAATTTGATAATGGAAGTAAATTAGAAAGATGTTTGAAATGTTATGTTCTATCTAAATCATGAAAGAAAAAAATTGTGTTTTATGTCCCTTTAAGACTCCAAGGTGGAGCAACTGCAATAAACGCAGGTCTGATTCTGACCAGGGTCTGACAAAAGATTGTACCTCCGGCACGCCCACCAGCAACTTGTGTAGCAGATGGAAAGAGCAGAAATCTGACCCTTCAGGGTACTGACAGATAACCCCTTCTCAACGTCATCCTGGAGAAAGGATATAATCCTTGGAATCCTCACCTAATCCAAGAACATCCTTTAGTCACATGAAAGCTATTTACACCATATCTTATGGTAAATCCGTCTAGTAACAGGCTTACAAGCCTGAACCATGGTCTCAATAACCAATTCGGAAAATCCACGCTTGTCAAGCATTCAATCTCCAAGCAGACAGCTTCAGAGAAACAATACTCGGATGAAGGCAGGGCCCCTGAAGCAGAAGTTCCTTCCTGAGAGATAGTCTCCACTAAGTAGGGATGACATTTCTACTAGATCTGCATACCAGATCTTGCGAGGCCACGCAGGAGCCATAAGAATCACTGATGCTCTCTCCTGCTTGATCCGAGTGACGACTCATGGAAGAAGAGAAAACAGAGGAAACAGACATCCCAACCTGAAGTTCCAAGGAACTGCCAAAGCAACTATCAGAAAGGCTTGAGGGTCTCTGGACCTCAAAACACCCATTTGGTTTATAACCTGGAGAACACTTCCGGATGGCGTTCCCACTCCCCAGAATGAACAATCTGCTCAGGAATCCACTCCCAATATCCACCCCTGGGTTGTAGATGGCAGATAGACAACAATTGTGAGCCTCCGCCCACTGAATGATTCGAGCCACCTCCCTGGTGGTAGGTAAGCCACAGAGAATATGTTGTCCGACCGAAATTGCAAATGTCAACTGAAGATTGAAAATCGCTCTCCACTCCAAGATATTTATGAGGGGAGCTGACTCGAAACTAGAGTCCCTGCACCGAGAATGAGTCTCAGAACTACCCCCCATCCCAGAGTTTCAAGAGAGCAATAAAGCCCATCCTTCAGGTCTATGTATATTATAAACAGACCCCCTTGAACTAAAGGAGAAAAGTTATAAGGGCAAAACCTGACTTTAGGTAATACCTAGAACCCTTTCCTAGTCTGGGACTAGAATTATTACTCCTAGATTGCAGATACTCCAAAAGGGGAAACTGTCTCTAGGAGGAATATTAAAGTTGGATAGATCGCATAAAGAGGAAATAAAAACTTCTCTTGGCGAAAGAAAGAACCTCTCTTCGAAAAGTCAGAGGATGTGTCTGCCAGGCCAATATTAAACCTTGAAAGAAAAAACGCCAGAGGCGTAGATCTGGAGGAACATAGGAATTGAATCTGAACAAGATCTCAGTCACAGTGCCCACGGCCTATCATAGTAAATCTGGAAGACAATGCCTTGCTCCAAATAAACCTACAGCTTGTTATCTTATGGATTCGTAAGGAGAAGTACTCTGTGCCATAGCAGAACAGTTCAGGAGGGAATACGGAAGACAGGGAGACAAGTATCCCTAGATATTCCTGTGAAAATATCCACAGTCCGTCTATAGACACTTCCTCATAAGAAGGAACATTATAGTGGAACTATCCAAGGTTGACAACGATAGGATTATCAATGTCGTCCAAGTAGCTAATACCTCCTTTAACAGTACACAAGGTGAATAAGCATACATCTGAAGGATACCACTTCGGCTTCAGACAAAGGAATTATACCGTTCTCATCTGAGATTTGACCTGTATCTCTTGACGTCAAAATTCTCCTTTTATGTGTTGTTAATAAAGAAGCTTTTAATTTCAAAGCAAGAAGTGGCGTCTTGTTTCATCACCCAGACCTATCCGATTGACTGAGTGCGAGGATTTGGCTTATTTTAATACCTCCTTTAACAGTACACAAGGTGAATAAGCATACATCTGAAGGATACCACTTCAGATGAAGGAATTATACCGTTCTCATCTGAAATTCCACCCTCTCTTCTTACCCGACTTAGGGGAGAGATCAGTCTGAGTAGCAGAAGCAGAAACCTTACTATCTGAATGTTAGTCCTCTTGTGTTTTCCCTGTAGATAAGGGGAAAAAACAAGTAAAACCACAGATACAGCAGAGGACACCTGATCTGCAGAATCTGTAGGCAAATATACTCCCCCAGGAGATTGAGAGGAACTGCAGGGCACTGTGATGCCAGTGAAACTTGGGACGCTAAAGGAGAAGCTGTTCTGAACAGCATCATCCAAGGCGACATTGGGCTCAGAAGTTAAAATATATCAAATTTTTGCCACCAATTAGACCATTGCTTAGAAAAACCACCGTGACACCCCTGTCCTGTTAATAGATTATAATTGACAGGGAAGGTATGAGTGACAGCTGTATGTTGTAACTCAAGTCATCCTAATTACATAGGAACAGTATTCTGGAGCACTATAGGCTGGAGTTTAATTAAAATATAATTAAAACATAGTGATAATTTTTAGGGGCATCATAAATATATATTATAGGATAAGGCTTCCTGACTGTGTGATTATTAGAAAACGAAAACGTCAGGAATAAAGCCCTTATGACTGTACTCTTGCGTAAAGGCAGTTTAAACGAAACACTAATTGTTAGAAGGCCCACAGCAACTATTAAATTGCATAAGCATTCCAGAGGAATCGCACTATCAACCCCTTGCTCCGTTCTTAAGGAGGCGTGCCAATGACCGGCTCAGAAGGAGAGTCGAAAATGGCGATTCCCTGGCACAACTAAAGGAAAGAGATGGAACTCGTCAGCATAATTATCTTGTGCCTCACCCTGTCATAGCCGCCATTGAAGGTAACTGCTCCGGCAGTCCGATAAAGAGTGTGCATCAAAAACACTATACACAGTGAAAAATAATAAGCCCTGAAGGAAGCCCAACACTGCGCCGCTCAGCAAATAAAGAGCGCACTCTTACTACACACAGTGTCAGGTTGAAAAACCCTTCTAGAAATAGTATTCTTGCAATTATTCTTCTCTGTATTGCAGGATTAAGACCCCTTTTACTCTAGATATAGGAGCTTAGGGGGAAAAAAACATAAGTAACACTGCACCCCTAATGAGCCCTATACCATAAACAGGGAATAATTCCATAAGTATTATCCCCTAGTCTCCTGGTCACCAGTGCCTGCATCCTGCCTGAAATATCCTATCCCAGGATATATACGTGTCCCAAGAATTGCAGTCTATTTTCTGAAGTGCAAGTCCTCCATAATTATAGAAGACTGAGCACTTACCTGCATCTAGCCATCCGGCAGGGGGACAGCCTACCCAGCTTGAGAGGATGTCGCTCCTCACAGAGGCCTGTAGAAAAAAGAAAGACAGAGTAAACCTACTCAGGCTTTCTATACCAGGGCAGCATAATGTTAGGAAAATGCAGTGAGGCCCACCTCACAAGTTTCCAACTGCTTAAAAGCTACCACAGCCCTCCTGAAGAGACTAACGTGAAGTACAGCTATACCCAATGTGATGGAAGATCAGAGCACTCCTGCCCTGACTTCAAAACAAAAAAAATCTTAAAAGAAGAAATCTTTATCAGACACCTAATTACTTCACCTCCTCCTTGCACTAGAGGCAAAGAGAATGACTGGGGTTTGTGGGAAGGGAAGTGATACTTAACAACTCTGCTGTGGTGCTCTTTGCCTCCTCCTGCTGGCCAGGTGTGATATTCCCAACAGTAATTGATGATGATTCGTGGACTCACCGTGTCATTAGAAAGAAAATGTGATAATCAACATTCCTTGAGACTAACATAATACTTAGCATCCTAATTTATAAATAAATTACTAGCTCCAAAAAAAAAACGCTTTATGTATCACAGACTACCAACCTTGACAAATATTTAGCCACAAATAAAGTCGCTAAAAAAGAGCACTGAATTACTGACTCAAGGCACGTATACAAACAATATATAACAACTTTACTTAAAAAATGCCCAATCCATAACCGAGATTGTCTTATATAATAAAAGTATATACTTACCATGTAAGACACTCATCCACATATAGCAGACAGCCAAACCAGTACTGAAACATATCAGCAGAGGTAATGGTAGAGGAGTATAATGTCTATCTGTAAAGGGAGGCAGCAGATGAATCCCTGCGACCGAATTTACATAGAGCCCTAGAATAGATTTCCCATAGGCGAAAACATGGTATCATCAGGCAATACTCCCTTCACATCCCTCAGACAAACACTGTACTTAGAGAGGAACTGGGTTTCAATATGCTTAGAAGCGCCTTTCACAGAAGAAATCAAGCACATCATGCTTCACCATCTTCTAAGGAGGCAAAGTTTGTAAAACTCAAGTATGAGGGAGGTGGGAGGTGTATTTATAGGCATTTGAGGTTTGGGAAACTTTGCCCCCTTCTGGTAAGAATGTGGACATCCATCTTCATCAAGGTGACGAGAAGTCTTCATCGAGGCAGCGACATCTTCATCGGGGGGGGGGGGGGGGGGGCATCGTCTTTCTTCATCCCTGTGTCGCAGAGCTGTGGAGGCGCGGGCATCCAGTGTGGATGATCCTCTTCATATGGTCACCGTTGTACACTGAAGCTTGAATGTACCAGTTTAAATATGTGGTACCCGATTTCAAAAATGTCAGCCAAAAGGAATGCAAGGTACCTCATGTTTAAACGGGTACCTTGCATTCAAGCTTCAGTGTATGGTGGTGACCGTATGAAGAGCCAGTAGAGGCTCCTCTATAGGAGCACAGGTGCAAGTGAACCCCCTAGGCCTGAGAGACAAAAGAAAAACCTTTGTAGCTGAATAAATATAATTTTTCCAATTGCCAACCTATTGGAAAATTTATATTTATACAGCCAAAAAGTGCCAGTCCAATTTAAAAAAAAAATATATATATATATTTTGCCATTTTTACTTCTATCTATCACACCGCACGTGCGATAGATATAAGTATAGGCTTCAAGCCATTTGCACTTATTTCAAAGTGAGGGGGGCCCCCATGTTGGCTCTGGCTGGAATTAGTGGAGAGATGCTCAGGTCAGCTCAGCACATGCTGTGTGATCCCTAGGGCATCATTTTATTGTAGGGGGGCTGGGAGCTTCATTTTATTGCTGAGTGCATCAATTATTGTAAGGGGGCTCAGGGCATGATTTTATTGCAGGGGGGCTGGGGGCTTCATTGTATTGCTGGGGCATCATTGCAGTGGGGCTTGGGGCATCATTTAAGGCAGGGGGCTCAGCATCATTTATTGCAGGGGAGCTGGGGGTTCAATTTTATTATAGGGGGCTGGGGGCTTCATTTTATCGCTGTTGTCATAAGTTATTGCAGGGGGGCTTGGGCATCATTTTATTGCAGGAGGACTGGGGGCTTAATTTTATTGCTGGGGGCGTCATTTATTGCTGTGAGGCTTGGGGCATTTTTATTGCAGGAGGGCTTCATTTTATTGCTGGGGGTGTCATTTATTGCAGTGGGGCTTGGGGCATCATTTATTGCAGGGAGCTCGGAGCTTCATTTTATTGCTGGGGGCATCATTTATTGCAGGGGGCTCAGGGCATCATTTTATTACAGGGGGGCAGGGGGCTTCATTTTATTGCTGGGGGTGTCATTTATTGCAGTGGGACTTGGGGCATCATTTTATTGCATGGGGGCTCAGGGCATCATTTTATTGCATGGGGGCTCCGTTTTATTGCTGGGGGGTCATTTATTGCAGGGGGGCTTGGGGCATAATTTATTGCAGGAGGCTCAGGGCATTTTATTGCAGGGGCTAGGGGCTTCATTTTATTGCAGGGGGGCTGGGGACTTCATTTTATTGCTGGAGGCATAATTTATTGCAGGGGGCTCAGGGCATCATTTTATTGCAGGGGGGGTTGGGGGCTTCATTTTATTGCTGGGGACGTCATTTATTGCAGGGGGGCTGGGGGCTTCATTTTATTGCTGGGGCAACATTTATTGCAGGGGGACTCGGCATAATTTTATTGCAGGGGGTTGGGGGCTTCATTTTATTGCTGGGGCGTCATTTATTGCAGTGGGGCTTGGGGCATCATTTATTGCAGGGGGCTGGGGGCTTCATTTTTATTGCAGGGGGGCTAAGGGCTTCATTTTATTGCAGGGGGCACATGGCATCATTTTATTGCAGGGGGACTGGGGGCGTCATTTATTGCAGTGGGGCTTGGGGCATCATTTTATGGCAGGGGGGCTCAGGGCATCATTTTATTGCCGGGGGGCTCAGGGCTTCATTTTATTGCAGGGGCTCAGGGCATCATTTTATTGCAGTGGGGCTTGGGGCATCATTTATTGCAGGGGGGCTGGGGGCTTCATTGTATTGCTGGGGCATCATTGCAGTGGGGCTTGGGGCATCATTTAAGGCAGGGGGCTCAGCATCATTTATTGCAGGGGAGCTGGGGGTTTAATTTTATTATAGGGGCTGGGGGCTTCATTTTATCGCTGTTGTCATAAGTTATTGCAGGGGGGCTTGGGCATCATTTTATTGCAGGAGGACTGGGGGCTTAATTTTATTGCTGGGGGCATCATTTATTGCTGTGAGGCTTGGGGCATTTTTATTGCAGGAGGGCTTCATTTTATTGCTGGGGTGTCATTTATTGCAGTGGGGCTTGGGGCATCATTTATTGCAGGGGGCTCGGAGCTTCATTTTATTGCTGGGGGCATCATGTATTGCAGGGGGCTTCATTTTATTGCTGGGGGTGTCATTTATTGCAGTGGGACTTGGGGCATCATTTTATTGCATGGGGGCTCAGGGCATCATTTTATTGCATGGGGGCTCCGTTTTATTGCTGGGGGATCATTTATTGCAGGGGGGCTTGGGGCATAATTTATTGCAGGAGGCTCAGGGCATTTTATTGCAGGGGCTAGGGGCTTAATTTTATTGCAGGGGGGCTGGGGACTTCATTTTATTGCTGGAGGCATAATTTATTGCAGGGGGCTCAGGGCATCATTTTATTGCAGGGGGGTTGGGGGCTTCATTTTATTGCTGGGGAAGTCATTTATTGCAGTGGGGCTTGGGGCATAATTTTATTGCAGGGGGGCTGGGGGCTTCATTTTATTGCTGGTGGCGTCATTTATTGCAGTGGGGCTTGGGGCATCATTTATTGCAGGGGGGCTAAGGGCTTCATTTTATTGCAGGGGGCACAGGGCATCATTTTATTGCAGGGGGACTGGGGGCGTCATTTATTGCAGTGGGGCTTGGGGCATTTTATGGCAGGGGGGCTCAGGGCATCATTTTATTGCCGGGGGCTGGTGGCTTCATTTTATTGCAGGGGCTCAGGGCATCATTTTATTGCAGTGGGGCTTGGGGCATCATTTATTGCAGGGGGCTCAGGGCATCATTTTATTGCAGGGGCATCATTTATTGCAGGGGGCTGGGGGCTTCATTTTATTGCTGGGGGCATCATTTATTGCAGGGGGCTCAGGGCATCATTTTATTGCAGGAGGACTGGGGGCTTCATTTTATTGCTGGGGGCATCATTTATTGCAGGGGGGGCTCAGTGCATTATTTTATTGCAGGGAGGCTGGGGCATCATTTTATTGCAGGGGAGCTGGGGTCGTCATTTATTGCAGTGGAGCTCAGGGCATCATTTATTGCAGGGGAGCTCAGGGCATTATTTTATGGCAGGGGGGCTGGGGGCTTCATTTTATTGCTGGGGGAATCATTTATTGCAGTGGGGCATCATTTTATTGCAGGGGGCTGGGGGCTTAATTTTATTGCTGGGGGAATCATTTATTGCAGTGGGGCATCATTTTATTGCAGGGGGCTGGGGGCTTAATTTTATTGCTGGGGTGTAATTTATTGCAGTGGGGCTTGGGGCATCATTTATTGCAGGGGGCTGGGGGTTTCAATTTATTGCAGGGGGCTCAGGGCATCATTTTATTGTAGGGGGCTAGGGGCTTCATTTTATTGCAGGGGGGCTCAGGGCATCATTTTATTGCAGAGGCTGGGGGCTTCATTTTATTGCAGGCGGGCTGGAGACTTCATTTTATTGCAGGGGTGCTCAGGGCATCATTTTATTGCAGGGGGCTGGGGGCATAATTTAATTGCAGGGGGGGTTGGGGGCTTCATTTTATTGCTGGGGCATCATTTATTGCTGGGGCATCATTTTATTGCAGGGGGGCTGGAGGCTTCATTTAATTGCTGGGGGCGTCATTTATTGCAGTGGGGCTCAGGGCATCAGTTATTGCAGGGGAGCTCAGGGCATCATTTATTGCAGGGGGGGGCTCAGGGCATCATTTATTGCAGGGGGGCTCAGGGCATCATTTTATTGCAGGGGCTGGGGGCTTCATTTTATTGCAGGCGGGCTGGAGACTTCATTTTATTGCAGGGGGGCTCAGGGCATCATTTTATTGCAGGGGGCTGGGGGCATAATTTAATTGCAGGGGGGGTTGGGGGCTTCATTTTATTGCTGGGGCTTCATTTATTGCAGGGGGCTCAGGGCATAATTTTATTGCAGGGGGCTTAATTTTATTGCTGGGGGCATCATTTATTGCAGGGGGCTCAGGGCATCATTTTATTGCAAGGGGGCTGGGGAAATCATTTTATTGCAGGAGGGGAAATCATTTTATTGCAGGAGGACTGGAGGCTTAATTTTATTGCAGTGGGGCTTGGGGCATCATTTATTGCAGGGGGCTCAGGGTATCTTTCATTGCAGAAGGGCTCAGGTCATCATTTTATTGCAGGTGGGCTGGGGGCATCATTTTATTGCAGGTGGGCTGGGGGCATCATTTTATTGCAGGGGGCTTCATTTTATTGCTGGGGGCATCATTTATTGCAGTGGGGCTCAGGGCATCATTTATTACAGGGGGCTCAGGGCATCATTTATTACAGGGGGCTCTGGGCTTCATTTTATTGCAGGGGGCTCAGGCTTCATTTTATTGCAGGGGCTTGGGCTTCATTTTATTTGCAGGGGGGCTGGGGGCTTCATTTTATTGCTGGGGGCAACATTTATTGCAGGGGCGCTCAGGGCATCATTTATTGCAGGGGGGCTGGGGACATTATTTTATTGCAGGGGGGCTGGGGGCTTCATTTTATTGCTGGGGGCATAATTTATTGGAGAGGGGCTTAGGGCATCATTTTATTGCTGGGGGCATCATTTTATTGCAGGGGGACTGGGGGCATATACTGAGCATATATAAACATGTATTGTATGTGCAGACCTTCTGTAATGAAGTGCTCAAGTTCTGATATATACTGTGCATAGATGAACATGTATTCCGTGTGCAGACCTTTTGTAATGAGGTGCTTAAGTGCTGATATATACTGTATTGGACTATATTGGACTGGTTAAGGGTTTTAAAATATTATATTAGCCTAAAGCCTTTTATCTGCTGAACTAGGAAGCAGTGGTCATAAATAAATAGTATGTGATTGTGTGACAAGCAGTTTAGAAATGGTTTGGCCTTAGGCAAATATATATTTTTTATCATTAACCATTCCATTTTTAAACTGGCTCTGTTGTGTTAAATGGAACCAAACAGTTTAAGAACACTTGACTTTATATTGAAACCTATATTTCTTTCATGTAATTAGCAAGAGTCCATAAGCTAGTGACCTATGGGATATACATTCCTACCAGGAGGGGCAAAGTTTCCCAAACCTCAAAATGCCTATAAATACATCCCCTCACCACACCCACAAATCAGTTTTACAAACTTTGCCTCCCATGGAGGTGGTGAAGTAAGTTTGTGCTAGATTCTACGTTGATATGCGCTTCGCAGCAGGCTGGAGCCCGGTTTTCCTCTCAGAGTGCAGTGATGTCAGAGGGATGTGAAGAGAGTATTGCCTATTTGAATTCAATGGTCTCCTTTCTACGGGATCTATTTCATAGGTTCTCTGTTATCGGTCGTAGAGATTCATCTCTTACCTCCCTTTTCAGATCGATGATATACTCTTATGTACCATTACCTCTACTGATTCTCGTTTCAGTACTGGTTTGGCTTTCTACTACATGTAGATGAGTGTCCTGGGGTAAGTAAGCCTTATTTTTTGTGACACTCTAAGCTATGGTTGGGCACTTTTATATAAAGTTCTAAATATATGTGTTTTAAACATTTATTTGCCTTGATTCAGGATGTTCAATATTCCTTTTTCCATTTTTTTTTTTTGTGCCAAGCATTTAGGCACCAAATAATGTGGGCCGTCTTTTTTGGCGCTAAAAAATATGGGCGTCATTTTTGTCTCCACATTATTTAAGTCTAGTTGTTTATTTGCTTCTGGTTGCTAGAAGCTTGTTCATTGGCATTTTTTCCCATTCCTGAAACTGTCTTTTAAGGAATTTGATAAATTTTGCCTTTATATGTTGTTTTTTTCTATTACATATTGCCAAGATGTCTCAGATTGACCCTGAATCAGAAGCTACCTTCTGGAAAATCGCCTCTGCTGATGCTGGATCTACCCAAAGTTAAGTGTATTTGCTGTAAACTTGTGGTTAACTGTCCCTCGGCTGTTGTTTGTGATGAATGTCTTGATAAACTTGCTTAATGCAGATAATATTTCCTTTAGTAATGTTCCATTACCTGTTGCTGTTCAGTCCAACATCTAATACTCAGGGTGTTCCTGTTACTATAAGAGATTTTGTTTCTGAATCTATTAGGAAGGCTATGTCTGTTATTCCTCCTTCCAGTAAACATAAAGGTCTTTATAAAACCTTCTCATTTTCCAGATGAATTTTTAAATGAACATCATCATTCTGATTCTGTTTCTGATGATGATTTGTATGGTTCAGAAGATTCTGTTTCAGAGATTGACACTGATAAATCTTCATATTTATTTAAAATGGAATTTATCCGTTCTTTACTTAAAGAAGTCTTAATTGCATTAGAAATAGAGGAATCTCGGTCCCTCTTGATACTCAATCCTAAACGTTAAATACGGTTTTTTAACCTCCTGTAGTTATAGTCCGGAGTTTTTCCCGTCCCTGATGCCTATTTCTGAGAGTAATTTCAGGGAAATGGAATAATCTGGGTAATTCATTACTCCTTCTAAACGGTTTTTAAGAAATTATATCCTGTGCATCTGATAGATTAGAGTTTTGGGACCACAAATCCCTAAAGTTGATGGGGCTATCTCTACTCTTGCTAAACGTACTACTATTCCTACGGCAGATAGTACTTCCTTTAAGGATCCTTTAGATAGGAAAATTGAATCCTTTCTAAGAAAAGCTTATTTATGTTCAGGTAATCTTCTTAGGCCTGCTATATCTTTGGCAGATGTTGCTGCAGCTTCAACTTTCTGGTTGGAGGCTTTAGCACAACAAGTAACAGATCATAATACTCATAGCATTGTTAATCTTCTTCAACATGCTAATAACTTTATTTGTGATGCCATCTTTGACATCATTAGGGTTGCTGTCAGGTATATGTCTTTAGCTATTTTAGCTAGAAGAGCTTTATGGCTTAAAACTTGGAATGCTGATGTCTTCTAAGTCAACTTTGCTTTCCTTTTCTTTCCAAGGTAATAAATTGTTTGGTTCACAGTTGGATTCTAGTATTTCAACTGTTACTGGGGGGAAAGGAACTTTTTTACCACAGGATAAAAAATCCAAAGGTAAATATAGGGCTGCTAATCGTTTTCGTTCCTTTCGTCAGAGTAAGGAACAAAAGCCTGATCCTTCCCCTACAGGAACGGTATCAGTTTGGAAACCATCTCCAGTCTGGAATAAATCCAAGCCTTTTAGAAAGCCAAAGTCAGCTCCCAAGTCCACATGAAGGTGCGGCCCTCATTCCAGCGCAGCTGGTAGGGGGCAGATTACGATTTTTCAAAGAAATTTGGATCAATTCGATTCACAGTCTTTGGATTCAGAACATTGTTTCTGAAGGGTACAGAATAGGTTTCAAGATAAGGCCTCCTGCAAGAAGATTTTTTCTTTCTCGCGTTCCAATAAATCCAGTGAAGGCTCAAGCGTTTCTGAAATGTGTTTCAGATCTAGAGTTGGCTGGAGTAATTGTGCCTGTTCCAGTTCTGGAACAAGGTCTGGGGTTCTACTCAAATCTATTCATTGTACCAAAGAAGGAGAATTCCTTCAGACCAGTACTGGATTTAAAGATATTGAATCGTTATGTAAGAATACCAACATTCAAAATGGTAACTATAAGGACTATTCTGCCTTTTGTTCAGCAAGGGCATTATATGTCCACTATAGATTTACAGGATGCATATCTGCATATTCCGATTCATCCAGATCACTTTCAGTTTCTGAGATTCTCTTTTCTAGACAAGCATTACCAATTTGTGGCTCTGCCGTTTGGCCTAGCAACAGCTCCAAGGATTTTTTCAAAGGTTCTCGGTGCCCTACTATCTGTAATCAGAGAACAGGGTATTGTGGTATTTCCTTATTTGGACGATATCTTGGTACTTGCTCAATCTTCACATTTAGCAGAATCTCATACGAATCGACTTGTATCGTTTCTTCAAGAACATGGTTGGAGGATCAATTTACCAAAGAGTTTGTTGATTCCTCAGACAAGGGTAACCTTTTTAGGTTTCCAGATAGATTCAGTGTCCATGACTCTGTCGTTAACGGACAAGAGACGTCTGAAATTGGTTTCAGCTTGTCGAAACCTTCAGTCTCAATCATTCCCTTCGGTAGCCTTATGCATGGAAATTCTAGGTCTTATGACTGCTGCATCGGACGCGATCCCCTTTGCTCGTTTTCACATGCAACCTCTTCAGCTCTGTATGCTGAACCAGTGGTGCAGGGATTATACAAAGATATCTCAATTAATATCTTTAAAACCGAATGTACGACACTCTCTGACGTGGTGGACAGACCACCATCATTTAGTTCAGGGGGCTTCTTTTTTTCCTCCAACCTGGACTGTGATCTCAACAGATGCAAGTCTGACAGGTTGGGGAGCTGTATGGGGGTCTCTGACAGCACAGGGGGTTTGGGAATCTCAGGAGGCGAGATTACCAATCAACATTTTGGAACTCCGTGCGATTTTCAGAGCTCTTCAGTCGTGGCCTCTTCTAAAGAGAGAGTCGTTCATTTGTTTTCAGACGGACAATGTCACAACCGTGGCATATGTCAATCATCAAGGAGGGACTCACAGTCCTCTGGCTATGAAAGAAGTATCTCGAATACTTGTATGGGCGGAATCCAGCTCCTGTCTAATTTCTGCGGTTCACATCCCAGGTATAGACAATTGGGAAGCGGATTATCTCAGTCGCCAAACATTACATCCGGGCGAATGGTCTCTTCACCCAGAAGTATTTCTTCAGATTGTTCAATTCTGGGGACTTCCAGAAATAGATCTGATGGCTTCTCATCTAAACAAGAAGCTTCCCAGGTATCTGTCCAGATCCAGGGATCCTCAGGCGGAAGCAGTGGATGCATTGTCTCTTCCTTGGAAGTATCATCCTGCCTATATCTTTCCACCTCTAGTTTTTCTTCCAAGAGTGATTTCCAAGATTCTAAAGGAGCGTTCGTTTGTTCTGCTGGTGGCTCCAGCATGGCCTCACAGGTTTTGGTATGCGGATCTTGTTCAGATGGCTACTTGCCAACCATGAACTCTTCCGTTAAGACCAGACCTTCTATCGCAAGGTCCTTTTTTCCATCAGGATCTCAAATCCTTAAATTTGAAGGTATGGAGATTGAATGATTGATTCTCAGTCATAGAGGTTTCTCTGACTCTGTAATTAATACTATGTTACAGGCTCGTAAAACTGTATCTAGGAAGATATATTATCGAGTCTGGAAGACTTACATCTCTTGGTGCTCTTCTCATCATTTTTCCTGGCATTCTTTTAGAAATCCTAGAATTTTACAATTTCTTCAGGATGGTCTGGATAAAGGTTTGTCTGCAAGTTCTTTGAAAGGACAAATTTCTGCTCTTTCTGTGTTGTTTCACAGAAAGATTGCTAATGTTCCTGATATTCATTGTTTTGTTCAGGCTTTGGTTCATATCAAACCTGTCATTAAGTCAATCTCTCCTCCTTGGAGTTTGAATTTGGTTCTGGGGGCTTTACAAGCTCCTCCGTTTGAACCTATGCATTCTCTGGACATTAAATTACTTTCTTGGAAAGTTCTGTTCCTTTTGGCCATCTCTTCTGCTAGAAGAGTTTCAAAGTTATCTGCTCTTTCTTGTGAATCTCCTTTTCTGATTTTTCATCAGGATAAGGCGGTGTTGCGAACTTCATTTACATTTTTACCTAAAGTTGTGAACTCTAACAACATTAGTAGAGAAATTGTGGTTCCTTCATTATGTCCTAATCCTAAGAATTCTAAGGAAAGATCGTTGCATTCTTTGGATGTAGTTAGAGCTTTGAAATATTATGTTGAAGCTACTAAAGGTTTCCGAAAGACTTCTAGTCTATTTGTTATCTTTTCCGGTTCCAGGAAAGGTCAGAAGGCCTCTGCCATTTCTTTGGCATCTTGGTTAAAATCTTTGATTCATCATGCTTATGTCGAGTCGGGTAAAACTCTGCCTCAAAGGATTACAGCTCATTCTACTAGGTTAGTTTCTACTTCCTGGGCGTTTAGGAATGAAGCTTCGGTTGATCAGATTTGCAAAGCAGCCACTTGGTCTTCTTTGCATACTTTTACTAAATTCTACCATTTTGATGTGTTTTCTTCTTCTGAAGCAGTTTTTGGTAGAAAAGTACTTCAGGCAGCGGTTTCAGTTTGATTCTTCTGCTTATAATTTCAGTTTTCTTCTGTTATGTGTGATCAGTCCACGGGTCATCATTACTTCTGGGATATAACTCCTCCCCAACAGGAAATGCAAGAGGATTCACCCAGCAGAGCTGCATATAGCTCCTCCCCTCTACGTCAGTCCCAGTCATTCTCTTGCACCCAACGACTAGATAGGATGTGTGAGAGGACTATGGTGATTATACTTAGTTTTTATGACTTCAATCAAAAGTTTGTTATTTTACAATAGCACCGGAGCGTGTTATTACTTCTCTGGCAGAGTTTGAGGAAGAATCTACCAGAGTTTTTTTTTACTATGATTTTAACCGGAGTAGTTAAGATCATATTGCTGTTCTCGGCCATCTGAGGGAGGTAAAAGCTTCAGATCAGGGGACAGCGGGCAGATGAATCTGCATTGAGGTATGTAGCAGTTTTTATTTTCTGAATGGAATTGATGAGAAAATCCTGCCATACCGTTATAATGACATGTATGTATACACTTCAGTATTCTGGGGATGGTATTTCACCGGAACTACTCTGTTAAAGGTCACTAATCCTTTTAATAAGTATTTATCATGTTAAACGTTTTTGCTGGAATGTAGAATCGTTTACATTTCTGAGGTACTGAGTGAATAAATATTTGGGCATTATTTTCCACTTGGCAGTTGTTTGGTTTTAATTGTGACAGTTTCGTTTCTCTTCACTGCTGTGTGTGAGGGGGAGGGGCCGTTTTTGGCGCTCTTTGCTACGCATCAAAAAATTCCAGTCAGTTACTCTTATATTTCCTGCATGATCCGGTTCATCTCTGACAGATCTCAGGGGTCTTCAAACTTCTTTGGAGGGAGGTAGATTCTCTCAGCAGAGCTGTGAGAATTTTATATTGACTGTGAATAAAAACGTTGCTCTGTAATCTTTATGTCAAATTTAATTATTGTTATTTTTCTAATGGGAACAAACCTTTGCTAAAAGTTGTGTTGTTTTAAAGTTTGATGCTATAATTGTTTTTTCAGTTCATTATTTCAACTGTCATTTAGTCATTTAATCATTTAATCGTTTAGTACCTCTTTGAGGCACAGTACGTTTTTGCTAAAAAGAATTATAACCAAGTTGCAAGTTTATTGCTAGTGTGTTAAACATGTCTGACTCAGAGGAAGATATCTGTGTCATTTGTTCCAATGCCAAGGTGGAGCCCAATAGAAATTTATGTACTAACTGTATTGATGCTACTTTAAATAAAAGTCAATCTGTACAATTTGAACAAATTTCACCAAACAGCGAGGGGAGAGTTATGCCGACTAACTCGCCTCACGCGGCAGTACCTGCATCTCCCGCCCGGGAGGTGCGTGATATTATGGCGCCTAGTACATCTGGGCGGCCATTACAGATAACATTACAAGATATGGCTACTGTTATGACTGAAGTTTTGTCTAAATTACCAGAACTAAGAGGCAAGCGTGATCACTCTGGGGTGAGAACAGAGTGCGCTGACAATACTAGGGCCATGTCTGATACTGCGTCACAGCTTGCAGAGCATGAGGACGGAGAGCTTCATTCTGTAGGTGACGGTTCTGATCCAAACAGATTGGATTCAGATATTTCAAATTTTAAATTTAAATTGGAGAACCTCCGTGTATTACTAGGGGAGGTCTTAGCAGCTCTCAATGATTGTAACACCGTTGCAATACCAGAGAAACTGTGTAGGTTGGATAAATACTTTGCGGTACCGGCGAGTACTGACGTTTTTCCTATACCTAAGAGACTAACTGAAATTGTTACTAAGGAGTGGGATAGACCCGGTGTGCCGTTCTCACCCCCTCCAATATTTAGAAAGATGTTTCCAATAGACACCACCACTCGGGACTTATGGCAAACGGTCCCTAAGGTGGAGGGAGCAGTTTCTACTTTAGCTAAGCGTACCACTATCCCGGTGGAGGATAGCTGTGCTTTTTCAGATCCAATGGATAAAAAATTAGAGGGTTACCTTAAGAAAATGTTTGTTCAACAAGGTTTTATATTGCAACCCCTTGCATGTATCGCGCCGATTACGGCTGCGGCAGCATTTTGGATTGAGTCTCTGGAAGAGAACCTTAGTTCATCTACGCTAGACGACATTACGGACAGGCTTAGAGTCCTTAAACTAGCTAATTCATTCATTTCGGAGGCCGTAGTACATTTAACCAAACTTACGGCTAAGAACTCAGGATTCGCCATACAGGCACGTAGGGCGCTGTGGCTAAAATCCTGGTCAGCTGATGTTACTTCTAAGTCCAAATTACTTAATATACCTTTCAAGGGGCAGTCTTTATTTGGGCCCGGTTTGAAAGAAATTATCGCTGACATTACAGGAGGTAAGGGCCACGCCCTACCTCAAGACAAAGCCAAAGCCAAGGCTAGACAGTCTAATTTTCGTCCCTTTCGGAATTTCAAAACAGGAGCAGCATCAACCTCCACTGCACCAAAACAGGAGGGAGCTGTTGCTCGTTACAGGCAAGGCTGGAAGCCTAACCAGTCCTGGAACAAGAGCAAGCAGGCCAGGAAACCTGCTGCTGCCCCAAAGACAGCATGAACCGAGAGCCCCCGATCCGGGACCGGATCTAGTGGGGGGCAGACTTTCTCTCTTCGCCCAGGCCTGGGCAAGAGATGTTCAGGATCCCTGGGCGCTAGAGATCATATCTCAGGGATACCTTCTAGACTTCAAATTATCTCCCCCAAGAGGGAGATTTCATCTGTCAAGGTTGTCAACAAACCAGATAAAGAAAGAAGCGTTTCTACGCTGTGTTCAAGATCTGTTATTAATGGGAGTGATCCATCCGGTTCCGCGGTCGGAACAAGGACAAGGGTTCTACTCAAACCTGTTTGTGGTTCCCAAAAAAGAGGGAACTTTCAGGCCAATCTTAGATTTAAAGATTCTAAACAAATTCCTAAGAGTTCCATCGTTCAAAATGGAAACTATTCGGACAATCTTACCCATGATCCAAAAGGGTCAGTACATGACCACAGTGGATTTAAAAGATGCTTACCTTCACATACCGATTCACAAAGATCATCACCGGTATCTAAGGTTTGCCTTCTTAGACAGGCACTACCAGTTTGTAGCTCTTCCATTCGGATTGGCTACGGCTCCAAGAATCTTCACAAAGGTTCTGGGTGCCCTTCTGGCGGTACTAAGACCGCGAGGGATTTCGGTAGCTCCGTACCTAGACGACATTCTAATACAAGCTTCAAGCTTTCAAACTGCCAAGTCTCATACAGAGTTAGTTCTGGCATTTCTAAGGTCGCATGGATGGAAAGTGAACGAAAAGAAGAGTTCTCTTTTTCCTCTCACAAGAGTTCCATTCTTGGGGACTCTTATAGATTCTGTAGAAATGAAGATTTACCTGACAGAAGACAGGTTAACAAAGCTTCAAAATGCATGCCGTGTCCTTCATTCCATTCAACACCCGTCAGTAGCTCAATGCATGGAGGTGATCGGCTTAATGGTAGCGGCAATGGACATAGTACCTTTTGCACGCCTACACCTCAGACCGCTGCAATTGTGCATGCTAAGTCAGTGGAATGGGGATTACTCAGATTTGTCCCCTACTCTGAATCTGAATCTAGAGACCAGAAATTCTCTTCTATGGTGGCTTTATCGGCCACACCTGTCCAGGGGGATGCCATTCAGCAGGCCAGACTGGACAATTGTAACAACAGACGCCAGCCTACTAGGTTGGGGCGCTGTCTGGAATTCTCTGAAGGCTCAGGGACTATGGAATCAGGAGGAGAGTCTCCTTCCAATAAACATTCTGGAATTGAGAGCAGTTCTCAATGCCCTTCTGGCTTGGCCCCAATTAACAACTCGGGGGTTCATCAGGTTTCAGTCGGACAACATCACGACTGTAGCTTACATCAACCATCAGGGAGGGACAAGAAGCTCCCTAGCAATGATGGAAGTATCAAAGATAATTCGCTGGGCAGAGTCTCACTCTTGCCACCTGTCAGCAATCCACATCCCGGGAGTGGAGAACTGGGAGGCGGATTTCTTGAGTCGCCAGACTTTTCATCCGGGGGAGTGGGAACTTCATCCGGAGGTCTTTGCCCAAATACTTCGACGTTGGGGCAAACCAGAGATAGATCTCATGGCGTCTCGCCAGAACGCCAAACTTCCTCTCTACGGGTCCAGATCCAGGGATCCGGGAGCGGTTCTGATAGATGCTTTGACAGCACCTTGGAACTTCGGGATGGCTTATGTGTTTCCACCCTTCCCGCTGCTTCCTCGATTGATTGCCAAAATCAAACAGGAGAGAGCATCAGTGATTCTAATAGCGCCTGCATGGCCACGCAGGACTTGGTATGCAGATCTAGTGGACATGTCATCCTGTCCGCCTTGGTCTCTACCTCTAAGACAGGACCTTCTGATACAGGGTCCATTCAAACATCAAAATCTAACTTCTCTGAAGCTGACTGCTTGGAAATTGAACGCTTGATTTTATCAAAACGTGGTTTTTCTGAGTCGGTTATTGATACCCTGATACAGGCTAGGAAGCCTGTTACCAGAGGATTTACCATAAAATATGGCGTAAATACCTATACTGGTGCGAATCCAAAGGTTACTCCTGGAGTAAGGTTAGGATCGCTAGGATATTGTCCTTTCTACAAGAAGGTTTAGAAAAGGGTTTATCAGCTAGTTCATTAAAGGGACAGATTTCAGCTCTGTCCATCTTGTTACACAGGCGTCTGTCAGAAAATCCAGACGTCCAGGCCTTTTGTCAGGCTTTAGCTAGGATCAAGCCTGTGTTTAAAGCTGTTGCTCCGCCATGGAGTTTAAACTTAGTTCTTAACGTTTTACAGGGTGTTCCGTTTGAACCCCTTCATTCCATTGATATAAAATTGTTATCTTGGAAAGTTCTGTTTTTAATGGCTATTTCCTCGGCTCGAAGAGTCTCTGAGTTATCAGCCTTACATTGTGATTCTCCTTATCTGATTTTTCACTCAGACAAGGTAGTTCTGCGTACTAAACCTGGGTTCTTACCTAAGGTAGTCACTAACAGGAATATCAATCAAGAGATTGTTGTTCCATCCTTGTGTCCAAATCCTTCTTCAAAGAAGGAACGTCTTCTACACAATCTGGATGTAGTTCGTGCCCTCAAGTTCTACTTGCAGGCAACTAAAGATTTTCGCCAAACTTCTTCCCTGTTTGTCGTTTATTCTGGACAGAGGAGAGGTCAAAAAGCTTCTGCTACCTCTCTCTCTTTTTGGCTTCGTAGCATAATACGTTTAGCCTATGAGACTGCTGGACAGCAGCCTCCTGAAAGAATTACAGCTCACTCCACTAGAGCTGTGGCTTCCACTTGGGCCTTTAAGAATGAGGCCTCTGTTGAACAGATTTGCAAGGCTGCAACTTGGTCTTCGCTTCATACTTTTTCCAAATTTTACAAATTTGACACTTTTGCTTCTTCGGAGGCTATTTTTGGGAGAAAGGTTCTTCAGGCAGTGGTTCCTTCTGTATAATGAGCCTGCCTATCCCTCCCGTCATCCGTGTACTTTTGCTTTGGTATTGGTATCCCAGAAGTAATGATGACCCGTGGACTGATCACACATAACAGAAGAAAACATAATTTATGCTTACCTGATAAATTCCTTTCTTCTGTTGTGTGATCAGTCCACGGCCCGCCCTGTTTTAAGGCAGGTAAATATTTTTTAAATTATACTCCAGTCACCACTTCACCCTTGGTTACTCCTTTCTCGTTGATTCTTGGTCGAATGACTGGGACTGACGTAGAGGGGAGGAGCTATATGCAGCTCTGCTGGGTGAATCCTCTTGCATTTCCTGTTGGGGAGGAGTTATATCCCAGAAGTAATGATGACCCGTGGACTGATCACACAACAGAAGAAAGGAATTTATCAGGTAAGCATAAATTATGTTTTTTTCATTATAAGATTAAAACTTTATTTTGGGTTGTGGATTATTTTTTCAGCGGAATTGGCTGTCTTTATTTTATCCCTCCCTCTCTAGTGACTCTTGCGTGGAAGTTCCACATCTTGGGTATTTATTATCCCATACGTCACTAGCTCATGGACTCTTGCTAATTACATGAAAGAAAACATAATTTATGTAAGAACTTACCTGATAAATTCATTTCTTTCATATTAGCAAGAGTCCATGAGGCCCACCCTTTTTTTGTGGTGGTTATGATTTTTTTGTATAAAGCACAATTATTCCAATTCCTTATTTTTTATGCTTTCGCACTTTTTTCTTATCACCCCACTTCTTGGCTATTCGTTAAACTGATTTGTGGGTGTGGTGAGGGGTGTATTTATAGGCATTTTGAGGTTTGGGAAACTTTGCCCCTCCTGGTAGGAATGTATATCCCATACGTCACTAGCTCATGGACTCTTGCTAATATGAAAGAAATGAATTTATCAGGTAAGTTCTTACATAAATTATGTTGTTCAATACCTCAAACAGACTGAAAATAAAAGGTTTGCTTTCAGATTGAATATTTGGCAGTTTCTGTTTTGGAAAATTCATGTCTGTGTTTCCTCTGGTCACAATGATTTGCTTTTCATTCTCTTTGTATCTTTCTTTGAAAAGCAAAAATTTAAGCTTAAAAATGTGCCCATTTTTGGTTCAGCACCTGGGTAGGGGAGGGGGCCTCTTTGCCCTAAAAATGCCCGGGCCTCTTTTTGATCCCAGTCTGGCCCTGGTAACGGCGTGAACCACACTGTAGTGTCTGTCTGGATTCTATTTCACTGTGAAGTCTGGAGATGTTTCTATGCAAAACACAATTAGCTACTTACAGGTGCGCAAAGGAATGCTTAAGTTTATAGAAAAAAGGGGGCTATATGACTCTTAGAGTAAATAACTGCCAAGGGTCTATGTATGTATATATCTCCTTAAAAGTAGTCTATATATATTTAGTGGTCTATATATATTTTTCACCCACACAACTCATTCCAAGAAATATGTAAAATATATAATATATAATATATAGCAGTAAATTTTGTTTGCAAAATGAATTCGGTAATCAAGGGGTTAAAAAGTAACGACATATTAAGTTTAAAAATATTTAATTTAATTTAGTCACAAATTCATAAATTTATAAATTCATAAAACTAACGATAAAATATACATCTGTGAAAATAGATACAAATAATAACAAATACAATAAATAAACAATATACAGTAAGTATCAAAGATTCACTCCTTTAGGGATCAAAACAGTTCCATAAAAGCTGGATTTTCTCACAAAAGGTGGTAACAAACACGATCCTCCAAAGCCTTTTCCACAAGTTGAAAGAATGGTGGAACTTTGGGATCCTTTTCAGGAAATGAGCGTGTCTTGAACGCTGCAAGCCATCTAAGTAGGAGGCAAAAAGCGGCCGCTTAGATAAACTTCAAAGGCAAGTCACAATAACGTACATAGTTACTTACGCATCAGTAACCGATGATCAGCGTAGCATCCAGCTCTCCGTTCTCCCAAGGGTCCTTATGGAGTATTCAGTGATAATTCACCCCACGATTTTTTTCAGGAACCCAACACGACCGTCTTATTGAACAGGGTACACAGGATCACCGGAGATCGCCAGACATGCAAACACCTGAACAGGATTACAAGACTGGAGCTTCCAGTCAAATTGCATTAAAGTCCACACTGAAAGGGAGCTTCTTCCCAATCTGTGAGATCTACCAGGGACCCTATCACTATCACTTATAGTCTAGGTCAGATCTTACCTGCAGCAGTGAGGGGGATAGTACCCCTATTTATACTGATAATACCACAGTGGCCCTATCACTATCACTTGTAGTCTAGGCCAGATCTGAGGGGTGCTGTCACTCTATCTATTCACAACTATATCAATAGTCAGTCAGAGAGCTCTCACTCACTCAAACCCCCATTTGAATAACTCACGAACCGCCACTGTGAAGAGGATCATCCACACTGGATGTCCATGCCGCCGGCAAAGATACTCCGCGCCTCCAATGCTCCACGACACCGGGATGAAGAAAGAAGATGCCCCCACGATGGATTAAAGGGACACTAAAGGCAGAATAAAACTCTTCTTTAATCGATATATTCATATTTAACAATTATATATGTAAAGCACTTACTGTGTCATATTATTACCGTTATTGAGATATGCTTCTGTAAAATTTTATTGTTTTCCAAACCCACTGCTCTCAGTTTCTTTAGCAGACACGAATCAGCTACGATAACCTGAGTTATCAAAATGTCGTATTCATCTGTAATGCGCATGCGTGATCTTATGAAATCGTCATATGATATGTCACTCTCCTTCTATACATCAAGTGCAGTCTCAAAGGTACATTCTGCGCATTCGCGCAGGTTACTGAAATGCAGTGCGTATGCGCACAGTGACGAAATGGGCATATAATGTTATGCGTGTAAATATATCGTGATTGGACATAGTTTACCCGCAATGCAGTGCGCATGCGCACAGTGACGAAATGGGATTATAATGATATGCGTGAAAATATATTGTGATTGGACATTCGTTTGGGTAGTGAAAGGCCCATAATAGGGGGTTTGGCTTCGGTGACATCAGAATCGCAATATAAAATATAATTTTATTAGTGTTGGAGACTTCGTTTTCGTGTATAAGTAGGTAAGTGCTGAAATAGTAACTTTGGTGCTACGAATCTGATTATCTAATACCGCTTAAAAAAGTAAACTTTTGGAATCCTTTAAGATGTCGTCGCCTGGATGAAGACTTCTTGCCGTCTGGATGAAGATGGATGTCTGGACTTCAGGAACCGTGAGATTTTCTGGAGTTAATGTTAGGTTTTTTTAATTTTTTTTGGTGTTTTTTTTAAGATTAGGAATGGGCAGTAAAAAGCTGAATTCCCATTTAAGTTCAATGCCCATACAAATGCCCTGTAGGGGCAATAGGTAGCTTAGGTTTGCCCCTGTAGGGGCAATAGGTAGCTTGGTAGTTTATTGTTAGGTTAGGGGTTGTTTTTATTTTGGAGGGGCTTTTTATTGTTATAGGGGTATTAGATTAGGTTTAATTGTTATTATTTTTGATAATTTCGGTTATTATTTTTTGTAATCTTAGAGTTTTTTATGTTTCGTAATTTTAGAGTTTTTTTTTTTTTTCGTAGTGTTAGGATTTTTTTAAAATTGTAATTTAGGTTTTTTTATTTTTCGTTAATTTAATTTTTTTAAATAGTAATGTTACGTTACTTTATATTTTAAACTTAGGTTTATTTTATTTCACAGGTAAGTTTTTATGTATTTAAAGATAGTTATATTGTAAGTTTAATTTAAAATTAGGTGGGTGTTAGGTTTAGGGGTTAATAGTTTAATTTAGTGTGTTGCGATGTGGGGGGGCGGCGGTTTATGGGTTAATAGGCTTCGTTTAGTATTTGCGATGTGGGGGGCCGGCGGTTTAGGGGTTAATATGTTATAGTAGTTGCGATGTGGGAGGGTCGGTGGTTTAGGGGTTAATAGGTGTAATATAGTATTTGTGATGCGGGAGGGTGGCGGTTTAGGGGTTAAGAGGTAGTTTATGGGTGTTAGTGTACTTTGTAACATTTTAGTTATGAACTTTGTGAAACATTTTTGTTTTGCAAAATCCATAACTATTGGTCTCAGATCGCTAAATGGCTCATGGCGGTATAGGCTGTAACGCAAGCATTTTAGCCAGACCGCAAAACCTGTAATATGGCGCTATGGAAAAGCCTGCACTCAAACGTCATTTTTTGAGTGCGGAATGGAGAGTTGCGTAAAGGCTAAAATGCTTGCGGTATAGCTATACCGGCACAACTTGCAATATGCGTTATCTGCCATTCCCCGCGCAATGGCCAATTTTTCAGCAGTATAGCCGTACCGCACCATAACGCAAAACTTGTAATCTAGCTGTAAATCAGCAATTTTTTTATATAACTGGGAAAATAATCTTAAAAGCTTAAATTATGCTTACCTGATAAATTTCTTTTCTTCTGATGGGAAGAGTCCACAGCTGCATTCTTGGGAATTCAGAACCTGGCCAATAGGAGGAGGCAAAGACACCCCAGTCAAAGGCTTAAATACCTCCCCCACTTCACTCATCCCCCAGTCATTCTGCCAAGGAAACAAGGAACAGTAGGAGAAATATCAGGGTGAAAAAGGTGCCAGAAGAATAAAAACTAAAATATGGCCACCCCATACATAAAACACAGATGGGGAGCTGTGGACTCTTCCCGTCAGAAGAAAAGAAAATTATCAGGTAAGCATAATTTAAGCTTTTCTTCTTAAAACGGAAGAGTCCACAGCTGCATTCATTACTTTTGGGAAAACAATACCCAAGCTATAGAGGACACTGAATGCAAACAAAGAGCGGGTACAGAAGGCAGCCCCTTTCGAAGGGCACCACAGCCTGAAATTACCTAACACCTGAAAAAAACTGTAACATTTAAAAAACAAGTGGTTAAAAACCTAAAAGGACCAAGTAACTGCCCATCACTTAAACAACCTACAAGGCCGTATTAGAGACCACTCAGAACTCATAGAATCCATTGAGCACAAAAAGCCCAGAGGAGCCAAGTCCCGCGGGCTTTCTAGTCACACGGAACTAACCCCCTACCTGAAGGAAGAGGACCTTCACCTACCCCTGAGGAGGAAAACGGAGGACCCATAAGATATCGAAAGGACCACCAAATAGGGACAAAAACCTCAAAACGACTAAAGCGAACCCAAGGTTGCTAAAGAAAACCACCCAGGGAAAGGAACTCCCTAGAGGACAAGGACCAGAGATCAACTCCACACCTATGAAAAGGTGATCACGAGAGGAACCCAGGTCTACCCTTAGATCCCTAATACAACACCATATGACTTATGATGCCTCAAGGAAGCCACAAGATTCCCACTGTACCATAGTCCAGCAGACACAACCACTAAACTAGTCAAACACAGGTAAGAAACCTATATAAAACCAAAGAAATTAGGAGCCCGCAGACAGGATACAAAAAAAACTAATTAACCTATCAGAGACAAAAGCTATCTTGTGAAACAACACAGCCATCTCTAAGCTCCAGCCATCGTGGGAGACCATCCCACCGAAAACACCAAAAAATATCGACGACAACCTCTTCCAGGAAAAAAATCTAGACCTTAGAAGAACATCCAAAACCAGCAGCATATGAAACCAGGTTAGAAAGCTGCCATAGCAGGGGTCATACTCCAAGCCTCCAGCTACTTAGGCAGGGTAGATATCCCTTAGGTCACTTAGACCTGCATCAAGTACACGGTCAAGACTCAAAAGAGCAGTCAGATCCCCAACCCCCCCTCCGAGGTAACGGACCCAGTCCAAAAGGATTGGCAACGTCTGAATACAAAGAATATAAAATTATCCGAACCACACCTCAGAAGAAAAGAGGAGGGGCTTAAAAGGAACGACTCATGGAGAATAACTCTAAAGTTATTTAAATCTAGCTTGCTACCACAAAGCCATGACAGAAATACAACGTGCTCAGGTTCCAGAACCCCTACACAGCTCCCTTCCTAAGAGGGACCACTCCCAAACTAGGGAGATAGGACACTAAACTCCAGTGTCCCAGTACCAGAATCCAGTTCCATGATCTCTTGCATGCAAGAAGGACAGAACCCCTCAGAAAATGAGAAGAAAAGGACCTTTGGGACAACAATGGATACTGTATTCTGAAACCTCCCCAAAGGAGGTCAACACAAAGGAACCGCTTCCCCAGCCATAGGCATGAGAAGAGATGACAGAATGGTGAAAACCATTGATGAGACCATACGGTCATACCGACAGCTCAGTTGAAACAAACAACCACGAGCCCACATCAAGGTGCAATAGCTGTCCCTGAAACCACTGTAAGATCCCACCTGAGAGACAGCAAAACTAACCCTCAGGCAGATACCTAAAGTTTTGAAACCAAACTGCCCAGGACCGATCCAGATCCAAACTCTGACAAGAGACATGGCCAAAAGCCCGATCTCCAAGACCTAGCCCCGTCAATGTTCTAACCCCTGAGGAACCATCAAGGTACCTCATACGGAGTAGTGCACCCCATGTCCCAATGTCCCCGGACATTGGATGCTTGAAATAGATTCAGACTAAGAGCCTAGAAGGACAACTTAACAAGCCTAAAAAGAAGGCAACCAGCACCCAGAGGAGTGCCTGAAACCAGGACCCTCTGCTTGCAAACCCAAAGAGCTAGATATCTTAGAGGGTCGAAGGGGAACACCCTCCCTAAAGACAACGGGTTTACATGGAACAGACTCCAACAAGCCCTTGGGATGAGAAGGCGACAAATCACCAGGACCCCTACAGGATCAGCCTCCCGGAAAATCCTGTACCTCACAGGAAAAACGGAGGGAGCCTCAAAACTCCTGTCAGATAAGTCAATCAGGAAAATGCCGGGGAAAAACAACAGGGACTAACCCCAAACCCCTGCACCCCCAATAGAAGAGTGTGCACTCTAAAAAAGGAAGTAATAAGGATCTTCCAAACCTTCAGACCCAGATGACCCGACCACCCAAGAAGGGAAACAAGAAGCCCCAGTGACCTACGAGGGGTACCTGCGACTAGGCCACATAAAAACAGACATCCAGAACATACCAAGAGTGAAAACGAAAATCGTCATCCATCTGGTACCCCCGACGCCCAGCAGTCATCCAAACCTCCAAATCCATGGGAATGGAGAACTTCAATTCCAAGGCCAACAGGCCTCTCCCAATGAGCCTCAGCAGGCTCCAAGTCCGAAACCACCTCAACAGTAGGAACGTGAGGCGTACCGATGCAGTCCCTCCGTCTTCTAGAAATGGAGGCAACAAGAAAAATGAACACTTATCAAAGTGAACAATCCAACACCTGACAAGATAACCAACGCACCGGCACCACATGGGTGACATGAACCATAAGGAACAGCAGCTAGCGCTCGACCAGTACCCCCCTGGTATGAAAGCACTCCAAAACTGTCCAAGGTCCAAGAAAATTTGAAGCCCTTGAAGGGATCAATAACAAACTATAAACATAACTATGTTATATATAGTACTGCGCAACTTCAGAGGAAGTGCCCATGCGACCACAAAATCGCAAGTATCATCCAAAGAAATGTTCCCAAATGGAAAATCATAACAAACATGAGCTTCTTAAAGCAAATTAAACACATCCTAACCGGATCAAAGAAAATAAAGGCTGCACCCGTGGGTGAACTTCCATGGAGAATGGGCACACTAACAGGACCAGCCGATCAGAGGCGCCATTCTCCTAAGCTCAGAACTGGAACCAATACTTAAAAGAAAAATGGAGACGTCAAGGAGATTGGCTTCATCCCCATAGTCTAACCCAGTCTGCCATCCGGCACGGAAGACTGAGGATCCCTCGGCCAAGTAGGACTGGAATCCTCCAGCACCGCCAAAACATGCCTTAGTAGTACACGAAGACGTGACAGTCTATAACGGAAGGCAAAATGTTACCCCGCCGGATCGATGGATGATCGCGGCCCAGAGGGAGGGGCCCCTGAAGCCTCAGAGGCTATCACTTCCCCAGAAGGTCAAACTGACTCAGGCAATCTCAAGCTCGACAAACTCTAGTTAATAGAACACGGACAGTATCTTAAAAATACTTCTCTTGGGAGATATAAATGCGCCAGCGCCATGGTCATGCGGAACCGTGCTGTAACCTCTGGAAGAAACAGGCCGCCTTCCGGAGAAGGAGTAACGGCCATGGGGACACCTGCTTGCATAGCAAAAGAAGGTTCTGGGGCACATGCCTCATGGGACATGGAATCCTCAGGGGCGGATGGCTCAACGCACTCTACATTCGGGAGAAGAGAGTACTCTAGAACGGCAATCAGAACATAACTGTAGGGCATGTATAACCCGGGCCATTTCATACTCCTCACAAGACGTTTACTTCAAGTCGGAGATGTCCATCTCCAAAAAATCTGAATCCTCCATAACTTGGAGATTGCAAATATGGACTAAAGCTAAACGGCACCTTACACCCCCAATGGCTGGGGCACTCACCACCTCCTGTGAACCAGACAACTAACAAGCAGACTCACTATGTCGTCACTCAGTCAGAGTACGGTAGTGAAATTACAACGAGACCACACCCGGTCACGAGGTGTCCACGTGTAAGCCAGAAAAAAAGGCGCACCAGTCCAAAAGACCGCACAGTCTGATAAGGCCATTATGTTCCGAATATCCATGAGCCCAAGTATCACTACACATTAGCAGACAGAATCACATAACAAACATGATTAAAGTCCCCCCCTGTTCAATAACCCCCCCATAGGAGATATTAACCCTTGATTCTTCTTTCGTTAACATTACATTCACATATCGAAATAAAATGAAACAACCTTACCGGAATCTACGCCGTGGAACAGGAACACGGCCCTTCAAGTGTGACAGATAGTAGTATCGCCTCTGACATGGACTTGAGTGAATAAAGGCAGGCAGCGAAACTCATCAACGCTGATTGCCCAAGAGCTGTTAACATGACTCGGGATGGTTTCACAGAGACAACACTCCCTGCATCTCCGGACTCTCACTGAGAGGCTGACAGGATTACTTAAAACTCCAGTCCCATTTTGTATGGTAGTACCCTCCATAAGAGACTATCTTCAATCTTCTGACACTTCTCTGCCAACCCCCTGTGATGAAAGACAAAGAATGACTGGGGGATGAGGGAAGTTGGGAAGGTATTTAAGCCTTTGACTGGGGTCTTTGCCTCCTCCTGGTGGCCAGGTTCTGAATTCCCAAAAGTAATGAATGCAGCTGTGGACTCTTCCCATTTAAGAAGAAAAGTTATTGTTATAAAACTGTAGCATTTATGTAGAAAACCATAATTGAAATCAAATCTAACTGGTTATTTATATTGTGATTAGAATTGTGATTAGAATCACTTTGATTTAAATGAAATCCACCCTGGTACTGAATGGTTCGGTAAGAGCCAGAGACTGGAAATCCACTCAGATAAACACACTCTTGTCTTGGATAGTCAGAAGAAATATTTTTTGTTGTGAAATCTTGTTAATTGAAACATAGACCTTCTCAGACCCTTCAGCCTCTAATCCTCCCTCAACCCAAATGACCTACGGTGTGTAGGAAGGAATTTTACTGTATGGGCTCATACCTCTCCTTTTCTCTCCTGCTCTGCTCTATATCACTAGATCTCCTCCCTCTGCTTTGTACATTACTCATTTTGCTTTCACTTTGCTGCACTCCTCTCACTCTTTATACAATGTCCTGTTTGTCTCGCAGGTTCATGTACTAATCATTTATTTGTTACCCTATTATGACTCATGTTAATAATATATATGGAAAGACCTGTTAATTCACTCTCTCCTTCACTCTTAATCAGCAACTCACCACAATAGATCTTTTGATACCTGAACCACACTTTTAGCTCAACTTTACAGACTTCTATATGACACCATAGTTTATTGTAGATATGTGCAATTCGTTTTGGATGAATTTTGGCTAATTTGGAGATTCGGATGACTCTGAATTTCCTAATCGGCACCATAACTAAAATCCTGAAAACGAATAAATCAATTTCCAAATTTTCAGCTCTATTCTTCATATTCATTCTAACTAATCTATTCTAAATCGCTACCCCACCCCCACATCATCAACACTAAATAAACCTATTAATCCCTAAACCTCCGTCCCCCCACATTACCAACACTAAATAAACCTATTAACCCCTAAACCGCAACCACCCCACATCACCAACACTAAATAAAACACTAAAACAAAATTTATGCTCACCTGATAAATTTCTTTCTTTCTTGACACAGTGAGTCCACAGAATCATCAATTACTGTTGGGAATATCCCTCCTGGCCAACAGGAGGAGGCAAAGTGCACCACAGCAGAGCTGTTAAGTATCACTTCCCTTCCCATAAACCCCAGCCGGTGGACCGAAGGAAAGAAGAGAAAGGAAATAACACAAGGTGCAGAGGTGCCTGAGGTTTATATAACAAAAACTGTCTGAAAAAACAGGGAGGGCCATGGACTCACCGTGTCAAGAAAAAAAAAAAAAAAATTTATTATTATTAAATTTTCTTTTCTTTCTAATGACACGGTGAGTGCACAGAATCATCAATTACTGTTGGGAACCAATACCCAAGCTAGAGGACACAGATGATAAGGGAGGGACAAGACAGGTACCTAAAACAGAAGGCACCACTGCCTGAAGTACCTTTCTCCCGAAAGAACCTCAGTTAAGGCAAAAGATCTAATTCGTAAAATTTTAATAGGGAACGCAAAGAAGACCAAGCTGCCGCCCTGCATTCCATTCTACAGCAGCTCCATTTATGAAAAAAAGTAATAAGAGACAGCTCTAGTGGAAAGAGCAGAATTCTCTCAGGAGACTGCAGCCCAGCATTCTCATAAGCAAAACCAAATATACTTCTCTATTAGAGAAAAGAGAAGTCACAGAACCTTTCTGACCCTTACGTTTCCCAAAGAAACAAAAAGGACAGAAGACTGGAGAATTCCTTAGACGTCTGTAAATAAAATTGTAAAACACACACAACCACCGAGTTGTGCAACAAACGTCCCTCAAAAAGAAGAACTATGACAATGAGAAGGAACAACAATTTCCTGATTAAAAAATACTTTAGAAAGGAAACTAACTTAGTACAAAGGACCGCCTCATCGGCATGAAAGGAAAGATAAGGTGAATCATACTGCAAAGCTGAGTTCCGACACTCTCCGAGCAGAGGCAAACCTTCCAAGATAACCATTAATATCTATGGAATACAAAGGCTCAAACATAGCTTGCTGCAAAATTTAAAGAACTAAAGATAAGGCTCCCAAGAGGAGCAATAGACTTAACACAGGCCCGATTCCGAACAAGGCCTGACAAATATCTTACATCTGTCACGTCCGTCAGAAGCTTATGCAGCAAGAAGGAAATGCAGAAAACATAATTTATGTAAGAACTTACCTGATAAATTCATTTCTTTCATATTAGCAAGAGTCCATGAGCTAGTGACGTATGGGATATACATTCCTACCAGGAGGGGCAAAGTTTCCCAAACCTCAAAATGCCTATAAATACACCCCTCACCACACCCACAAATCAGTTTAACGAATAGCCAAGAAGTGGGGTGATAAGAAAAAAGTGCGAAAGCATAAAAAATAAGGAATTGGAATAATTGTGCTTTATACAAAAAAATCATAACCACCACAAAAAAGGGTGGGCCTCATGGACTCTTGCTAATATGAAAGAAATGAATTTATCAGGTAAGTTCTTACATATATTATGTTTTCTTTCATGTAATTAGCAAGAGTCCATGAGCTAGTGACGTATGGGATAATGACTACCCAAGATGTGGATCTTTCCACGCAAGAGTCACTAGAGAGGGAGGGAAAAAATAAAGACAAATTTTGAATACATATATTTAGAACTTTATATAAAAGTGCCCAACCATAGCTTAGGTGTCACAGAAATTAAGACTTGCTTACCCCAGGACACTCATCTACACGTAGTAGAAAGCCAAACCAAGTTACTGAATCGAGAATCCGTAGAGGTACTGGTATATACTAAGAGGTATATCGTCGATCTGAAAAAGGGAAGTAAGAGATGAATCTCTACGACCCGATAACAGAGAACCTATGAAATAGACCCCGTAGAAGGAGATCATTTGAATTCAAATAGGCAATACTCTCTCACATCCCTCTGACATTCACTGCACGCTGTAGAGGAAAACGGGCTCCAACCTGCTGCGGAGCGCATATCAACGTAGATTCTAGCACAAACTTACTTCACCACACTCCATAGGAGGCAAAGTTTGTAAAACTGATTTTGTGGGTGTGTGTGAGGGGTGTATTTATAGGCATTTTGAGGTTTGGGAAACTTTGCCCCTACCTGGTAGGAATGTATATCCCATACGTCACTAGCTCATGGACTCTTGCTAATTACATGAAAGAAATTCTGACCCTTCAGAGAACTGACTGGTGAAACTCCAGACCTTCTCGCAGAAAAGACAAACATACTAAGAATCCTGACTCTACTCCTAGAGCCCCTACGGATTCACACAATATAAAGACATTTACATATCCTATGGTAAATGGTTCAAGAAACAGTCTACAAGACAGAAAACTGGTGACAAAGACCACTATTAAACCGAACTAAGCTTCCAATCTCCAAGCAGTGAGCTTCTGAGAAAATGACATTTGGGAGAAGGAAAAGACCCTGAATGAGCAGGTCCTTCCTCAGAAGCACCAAGGCGAGACAGATGATATCTCCATTAGGTCTGCCTACCCAAGCTTGCGAGGCATGCAGAAACTAATAGAATTATGGATGCTCTCTCCTGTTTGACACGAGCATAAATCGTGAGAGAAGCCAACGGAGGAAACAGGGATGCCAGATTGAAACCCCAGGAACCACCACCAGAGCATCTTTCAGAACGGTGTGCAGATCACTAGATCTGGGAAACAAGGCGATCTGCCGAAAACGCCCTAAAAGTTTCATTCCAGGAACCCCCCAATGTTAGGGTTTGCCCAGAGGAGCACCTCCAGTGAGAGAGTCCCACTTCCTGGATGAAAAAACTGACCTCTTAGAATTCGATTCCCAGTTGCTCTGGGAGATGAAAGAAACACCTATCGTTAGCTCCCGCTCACCGACAATCCAAGTCACATCCTATGACTAAGGACCTTAGAGTCCCTCTGGATTAAAAAAGATCCATGCACTGCATAGTTAACTGGATTCTGGAGTGGAGGAAACCAAGCCCACTCCTCCAAGGAGACTGTAGGTTTAATTCAGTGCTTTAGACAGCACGGCCACTGATGTAAGCCACAGAGGCGACCCTAGTCCAACTGGTACCAAGTTAAAGACAACTGAGGTCAAGCCCTCAGAACAATGCTATTCTCCTTAAAGTCCAAGATGTAAGAGAGAAAGACAGACATTTCCATGAATAATGAGTCCAGACTGTTTTCCAGTCCAGTAGGCAAGCGTCCTGATCATATCAACCCAGGAATGTCTCCATGAAGCACGCACCCTGAGACAGATACTTCGAAATATTACCACGGAAGAAAGCTTGATGATTGATCTAGATCTATCTTCTGAAACAGATCTGAAGGTCTCATTGTATGTATAAACCATTAGACCAATTCCCTCCATACATAGAGTCACTTGAAAGTGAAAGGAAAATCAACTGCAGCTAGATATAAAATCTTGACACTTGCAAATGATTAATTATCAACAGGACATTAGGACTGCTATGGACCGAACCGAAGACAGCAGAGAGAGGAAAAAGGAATAAATCCAAGATTAGATGACCTCTGATCGAATCTTCTCCAAGAGAGATAATCTATTAAGATTCTCCAAAAAATCACCCTTGTGAATGGAACAAGGGAAACTCTTTCCCAGATTCATTTTTTTTTTCTTTTAAATATATAGACGGGCCAACGTATACAAAACCAAACATACCGAGCCGGATTAGAACTCACAACCTTTCCAGAGACATCAGAGCTAATCAATAGGCCATGCCAGAGGGCCCCATCTATGGAAACAGAGCAAATGTCTTGAAAGAGAGAATGCTCGAAAGGAAGGAGAATCCTGAAACCCTATATTGTCCAGAAGGCACCATTGCCATATCCCAGACCCAAAAGACTTTCTAGGATGATGAGATTCAGAAATTTGAGAAGATCTCCAATCATGGGGGCAATAAATACACATCCTTCAGGTTCTATGTTCGTTATAACCAGGCCCTCTTGATCCAAGGATAGGGATACTGTATTGAAGGTAAAAAACCTGAATCCCATTCCCAGACTGGGACTGGACTAAGGGAAAAATCTTAGATTGGACCAAGAATGGTAATCTACCTAAAAGACATGACTGACCAGCAGAAAGAGGAAAAAGGAAAACTCTCCTTTAGTCCTACTCTCTTGACAGACAGGAGAAACATCTTCCCTTAAAGTCAGAAGAAACTTCACTCAGACCAAGTCCAAAAAAAGGACTCATCTTTGAAAGGAAACATAAAATGAACTATAAAGCCTAGACTTTACCACTAAGCCACAAGTAGGCTTCTCAGCTGACAAGTTATCAGCCACAATGCCCGGCGGCTAGTATAACCAGTTTAATAAGGCAAGGCATTGCTCAGATAGAACAATTAAACCTCCTATAAAAAGAACCAGGGGCTTTAGTTGCCACAAGCTCTAAATTCCAAGAACAGTCGAGGTAAACCACTACACAAAGGATCTCCGGCACCTGTGGGTGGATTCAAACCTCTCGACATTTGGTTTCCCGCTAGGTGTGCTATCACTAAGCTATACCAGAGGGAACCCATTGACCCGCAAAGGTCTAGACACTGTAAAAAAAAGACTTCCTCATAGGAAGGAACATTCATAGAAATGAAAGAAAAAAGACAAAACTTTCAAAGGTTGACAAACGACAGGGGTATCGATGTCGTCCAAATAGCCAAAACCTCCTTTAACAGTACACAAGGTATTTTTAGCATACAACTGAAGGAAATCACTTCAGCATCAGAAAAAAGGATTATACTGTCCAGATCTGAGAGTTCACCCTCATAAACTCCCAGTGAATTCCAACCTCACCCAAACTTGGGAGAGAGAGCAACCTGGGTAGCAGAAAGTGGAGTAGAAACCTACTAATCTGAAACTTTAATGTCCTCTGGCATTTTCCCTGTAAGTAAGGAAAAAAACAGGACAAAGCCACAGGTATCGCAGATGATACCTGTGCTGAAAATCTGTAAGCCAAAACACACTCCACTGGTTATGAGGACCACAGGGCACTGCATGTGACACCATAAAGGTATGGGAAGCTTAAGGAGAAAACTGTGAAATAGCCGTAACAGTATCATCCTGGGAGACATAAGAGGAACTCAATTTTGGATGTCATAGAAAATTACCTCTTGGCATACATCTAACTGTACTATACATAACTGCTAACAAAAAGCACAGAAACATAAACATTTTAATCTTAAGATGTTAAAACTGACATGGACAGAATTTACAGAACCACAATTGTTCTTAAAGAGCATTATTATTTGTAGATACGGAACAGGCTTTTGTCAAAGACTGTCTCTCTAACCACTCACATAAAATCATGATAAATTGTTTATTAATAGCAGAGAGCAGAATCAATAATAATACAATAAGGCTGGGATGAGAAAAAAAACTGTGTCACTCTCATCAGAATGTCAACAAAAAACAAGGAATGTTTAATTTTAATAAAAATAATAAATATATAAACTCCTTTTATATATTAGACCAAGCAGGATAAAGGCGCCGCTCAAGCCCCAACAATGGTGACCACTCTTCACTGTGAAGGAGGCGGAGTCACAAACGAACAGGGAAGAAGCATGTGAATCAACGCTTAACTCCAAACTAATATAAGTACCCCCCAACAATGAAGGGCATCCGGGCAAGAAGGAAACAATAAACATGTTAACATAAGCCCCTGCAGCTCTTTAATACTGTCCCAATAGAGAGTAGAAAAAACAGCAATTAATTCCCATAGGAATGGCGTTCTAACATAAAAAAGCGCGCTCTCCTACAAATTACCATTTGAGATACAGTTCGACATAGGCATTCAGTTAAACATAAGCCTCTGTTAAACCTGGATAAGAATCTTTCTCCCTGTTAACTCCTTCTGTCCTGAAGGATATTAACCATAGTCTCAATGTCACTGCTATATAGTGCCTGCTTACTGCCATAAAATCCACTCCTGAAGGATTATGTGTCCGAAAGAAAATGCCAGGTTAAAGCAATGAAGGTTAACTTAACATCTAGGTTCTTAACCCTTCAGTGCCAGCCTCCTAACCCCAGAAGACAAATGGCACATACCTGCATTCTAGCCTGTCCGACAGTCAGACGACTCACAAAGTATGAGAGGATGCCACTCCTCACAGAGACTGTGTAAAGAGAAAGGCAGAGTAAACTTACTCAGGCTTTCTATACCAGGGCAGCAAACATGTTAGGAAAACGCAGCTAGGCCCACCTCACAAGTTCCTAACTGCTTTAATGTCACCACTGCCCTGCTGAAGAGACTAACGTGGAGTACGGCTAGACCAGATTGTGAAGGAAGATCAGAGCAATACCTGCCCTGCTTTAAAATAAATAAAAAAATCTTGATAGAAGAATCTTAATTAGGACACCTAATTACTTCACTTCCTCCTTGCACTAGAGGCCAAAGAGAATGACTGGGGTTTATGGGAAGGAAAGTGATACTTAACAGCTCTGCTGGGTGCTCTTTGCCCTCCTCCTGCTGGCCAAAAGTGATATTACCAACAGTAATTGAGTGATTCTGTGGACTCAACCATGTCATTAGAAAGAAATTTATTAACCCCATAAAACTGGTGTCCCCCCCACATCACCAACATCTAAATGAAGCTATTAAGACCTAAACTGCCATCCCCCCACATCGCCAACACTAAATAAAATCTATTAAACCCCTAAACCGCCCCTCCCCCCCACATCACCAACACTAAATAAAGCTATAAGCCCTAAACTGCCGTCCCCCCACATCGCAATCACTAATAAAATGTATTAACCCCTAATCCGGCATCCCCCCACATTGCAAACACCTAATTAAAGTCAACAACTAGTACACTTGGTGATAGCAAGCGTCACCAGGGTACTTGTAAGAGGCACCTAGGAGCAAAATAAGTGTACCACAGGATAAATATGAGTAATGGAGCAGTATGTTAAGGTGACTAGGTGATTCAATGAACCAACAATAAAGCAACAATAATATGCAAGGATATACAAATACAATAATCAGGATGTATTGCAACACTCAAGGGGAGTTCCTGTGTGGGGGTGGAGACTATATGGCAGCATGTCTCATGTCGGCGTTCAGGTCGACTGCTAACAACGCATCCCACTCTTATTGCTTCCATAGCCCAGATCTCTGTGGTACAGAGGGGACGTTGGCAAGTGTCGATCTCTTGCCGGAGAAGGAATTCATTAAGGCCAAATTGGCCGGCGGTTTTTTACCGCATTTTTATTTTCGTTTTTGATCCAGTGGATACCCCAGAAACAACCTGAAGGAGAGAGAGGTAAAAGTCCGTGGTCTACCCTGGTTGTAGAGTCATCGGACAGTATTATCCCTACCCCAGATAAGCCGGGTCTATATCTAGGGTGCAAGTGCAAAGTTGGGGGCCCTGCAACAACATAACATCTTACCGGAGTGGCAGAGAGTGAGATACCGGGAAGTGGAGCATTGTCTTCCGGATTGAAAGAGTGCCGTAACTGGGAGGACGGCGGAGGGATCCGCTTGCAGCATCCGGGAGTGAGGCGCCGGAGGCGTGTGTGCTTCCGGCTGTTGGATCCAGGAACGGCCACCGGAGATAACGGCTCAGAAGCCAAAGCAGCAATTCAGGGTGTTGTAGCAGTTGGCGTCTCCCCAGCTACAGGTCGGCTCGTCATATGGAAAGGGCATCCTGGTTATGGTCATACAGAGCCCGCAAGTTATAATTGTCTGTACTGATCCCACATAAAATGGTATCTTTCTCTCATACAAAAAACGTTGACTCTGATAATAAATAATTTGTTATATGGGAAGGATTTCAAGCAACTTTCAGCCTAAATCGTTTTGAATACTAAAGGCTAAATATTACTGCTATGCCTGGACATTTAGAACTTAGCCGAAAAAAAGAAAAGAACTTATCAATGACTCTGTTATAATAATCTCTGCTGATCTGGTGTATTGTCATCTTAAATATCACTACAAAAAGCATCAACAGTACATGACAGTCTCTTTTTTCTTCGCCAGATCTATCTTTGATTAAGGGACTTAAACTGCCCTAGATAAAATTTTATGTATGGGCAATATTGTATAATTGTAAATGCACATGCATTAGTGCTGGTTATGCAAAACTCTTAGGAAATGCACTGCTAACTCTGTTTATCTATAGCTATAAGGTGTTTCTTATAAGTTTCATATATTACGCAAAGATTGTCAAAAACTGCTAACATATTTGTCTGATTATCTGCATAAGGGCATCTTAGTTATGTTCAGGTTATATATGATTACAGACAGGTTATAACTGACATTTCAACCTTCAGTTTATAAGAACAGTTATAAGGTAAAAACACATAACTTTGAGACTTGTTTATAATCAAAAAAAGGCAGCTATTTAGGTGTAAGTGTTTTTGCCATCAGATGATGCCGTCTGGCTTTTATTTTTTTATTTTTTTTATTTTTTTGTTTTCTATTTTTTCACTTTTTCTACTTTTTTGCTAATTGTTGATACACAAGACATAGGTCAGTGGAAATCAGCAAAGTAAATTGGTTTTGTTAGGACTTTTTGCCTAATTACTGGAACACTAACTTAAGTAACTACACACACTATTAATTCTTTTATCACATTCAAAAAAAAAAAAAAAGAAAAAGAGGAGAAAAAAAAAAATACACACTCACCATTCACTGGGACAAGTTCCCTGAGCTAGACAGTAAGACTTCTTACTGGATGTACCTACATCACATTTTGTACAGACACTCTCTAGTAGTGTCCTTTCAGACATTTTTTTTTCACTTTTAATTGTATTCTTCACTTTGCGGTGGTTTTTTATCACTTTTTCTCACATTATCAATGGAAAAATTTATCACACAGGCAAAAACTAATTCCCCAAAAAATGCCAGCTAAATCCAAAGATAAAAAGGCCAAGATGGCAGATAACAGTGTAGAAAATATACCTGAAATAACACCTTTAACTATTGACACTCGGGCCCTTATAAGTCAGCTAGTGGCTATGTTTTCACCACAATTTGACTCCATAAAAACAGAGTTAGGTGTTATCTCTGCTGATATAGGGACACTTTCAACAGAAATAAAACAATTCTCATTAAGACTTTCCGAAGCCGAAGATAGGATATCATCATTAGAAGATCAGGCAAACACGCAACATACATCTATACAGAAACAAGAGGCTAAATTAAAAAGTATGCAATTGCGCTTGGAGGATCTCGAAGACCCGCGCCAGGCGCAATAACATTAGAATTATTGGTTTGCCGGAATCTCCGGAGTTTGAGGATCTCATGACTTTTTCTTCGACTACTCTACCACAGGCACTGGGTATGCCCACACATTTGGTACCCTTGGTAATTGAGAGAGCCCACAGAATAGGGCCCAGGAAGCCAGTCACCAATGGGGCCACCAGACCCAGGATGGCTATCCTCAAACTCCTGAGATTTCAGGACAAGATCGAGATCCTTAGTCTTTATAAAAAGAAAAAAAGAGCCATTGATATTTGGGAGCAACAAAATATTGTTGTTCCAGGATTTCTCTGGCGAGACCTCAGCTAGGAGAAAAGCCATGGCACCGTATTGTACGCAACTAATAAATAAAGGCATCAATGCTTGGCTGAGCTATCCGGCCAGAATTATAATAAAAGATAATGGTAATAGGCAGATATTTAGTGAAACAACTGAGGTAATTGAGTTTTTTAAAGAAAGTGGGATAATGACGAAATGTCAATATTTTATGTTGAAGTATGCTCAGAGTTTTGTCGAGGATAAGAAATAAAAGTTTTTTCTGGATCTGTTTTTATTTTCTTTTTTTCCCTTTTTTTTTTTTTGTTTTTTTTTTGTTTGTTTTTTTGTTTTATCTTCCCTCCTTCTTCCTTTTCCCTCTTTTTCTATAAGGATAAACTGTTGATTATTAATATTAGTAAAATAATGACTGCGGAAATTAGGATGTTTTCCTGGAACGTGGGGGGTATTAGTTCACCAGTGAAACGTAAATTGATTGTTTAGAACCTTAGCTTGGCTGCAGCCTGATCTGGTTTGTCTTCAAGAAACACATCTTAATGAGATAGAAGCAGTTAAACTTAAGATCAAATGGGTCGGGGAGGTAATCTCCACCAATGGTCCTAATAAAAAGTGCGGAGTAGCAATACTACTGCACAAACAATTAGACTATAAGATTATAAAAATAGAGATTGATGTCGAGGCCAGATTTATCCTACTTCAAATAATGGTTAAAAACATAAAATTTATAATCTGTAGTATTTATGCTCCCTAACAAACTTTCATTAGCTTTCTGGGAAAATATCCAAAATAAGTTATTTCTGTTAATAGGGAACAATTTAATCTTATGTGGAGATTTTAACATGACATTAGACCCTTCAATAGACAGGTTTTCACGTAAAAATATAGTTAGTAATAGACAAAGTGCTAAATACTTTCAGAGATTCTGCTATAAATTAAAATTAAACAGATATCTGGCGAATTCAAAATCCGACATTTCTGTATATACATGTGAATCTAAAGGTCATAAGACAATTTTCTAGGATTGACCTATTTTTGGTCTCTGAGTCGTTATCTATCTGGCAATCAAAGGCTGCGATAAGGGAGATTCTGATATCGGATCATGCAATAATCTCATTAATACTCCCATCATTTAAAAAAGATAAGGTTCAGAAATCGGTATTTTGCTTTCCCCGGTATTTATGTTCTGAGCCTAGGTTTCGGTTGTGGTTACAATCAAAATGGCAGGAGTATGGCTCCAATAACATTGAATACAGAAATAAAGTTGAAACTTTTTGGGAGGCCTCTAAGACGGTTCTAAGAGGCGAGATTATGGCCTATTTAAATATTCGCGGGAAGAAGATTAAATCACGGGAGGTCATTTTGGCCAAGAGAGTGAAGAATGCTTATATATTAGTACAGAATGTTCCCTCACAGAATAATTGGGACGACTATTTTGCCATTAGAAAGGAGAGAGATCTCTTTCTAAAACAGCAATCCCAAACAGAGGAAATTAGAATAAATCGGCATTACAAGGGGTTTCATGGTTGCTCGGCCCCAAACATTTGGCTAATCTTACTAAAAACAGGAAGAAAAAAAATCTATATACCGGTCATTAAAGATAATAAGACCAGGACATATGGAAACTTCGGGAAAATTGTAAGGTTTTTGCCTCTTATTATCAATATATATATTCTCCAGTTAAGACTAACCCTAATATTCAAGAGGTATTTTGTCTAATATGGTGACGCCTAAGATTCAGATTGAAGATTTAACAATGTTAAATGATCATATAACTAGAGTAGAAATTAGTAAGGCCATTGACAAACTGAAATCTAATAAAGCTCCAGGCCCAGATGGATTAACTGTGGAATTCTACAAATGTCTTAAGGAAGATTTGATTACCAGTATTAGAGAATTTATTTAATGAGTATTATACACTAGATAAACCAATATCATTTTATTTTTCAATGGCCAACATCTCTCTTATATTAAAAAAGGGGAAAGATGCGGAGGACCCAGGCTCTTATAGGCCGATATCGGTCTTAATATTCTGATTATAAGATTTTAGCCTCTATCTTAGCCGACAGATTATCATCTTGTTTACAGAAACTTATTCATTCGGATCAGATGGGGTTCATGATCAACAGGAAACGCCTCTAAAATATACGGAAATTAACTACATTGTTAGATTTTGCATGGAATGAGGAGCAAAAAACCGGTGCAAGTTGGCGAAATTATATGGCCGTCCTTACATAGACGCAGTTAAAGCGTCTCGACTCTATAGTATGGGAGCATCTTTTTATTTCACTTGGGAAATTTGGGATAAAAGGGAACTTCCTGCAATTATTTCACAGAATTTACTCGAAGCCCATATCATATATATTAGTAAATGGGATGATCTCGCCTAAAATAACATTGCAACGAGGTACACGGCAAGGATGCCCTTTGTCTTCCTTGCTGTTTAATACAGCATTAGAGCCTCTTGCGATAAGATTAAGAAACAGTCTACCAGGGATTGCAATAGGGTCTCTTCGTTTAAATACGTTGTTATATGCGGATGATGTTCTAGTATTTCTAGAAAATACACAGCAATCTATTCCTATTTTGATGCAGTTATTAGAGGAATTTAGCTCGTTTTCAGGCTATAAAGTGAACACGGAAAAAAGTGAATTGATGTTTATAGGGAAAGTAGCCTCGAGGTACCCCAACAATCCATTTAAAGAGGTAGATTCTGTTAAATATCTGGGTCTTCTACTACATAAGAATCCGAAGCACTGGTACATAGATAATTATGCTCCTTTACTTCAAAAAATTAAACTAGATTTGCAATTATGGACCTCTTTTCCTATATCATTAACGGCGAGAGTGAACTTGGTTAAAACCATCATTTTTCCACGCCTTCTTTATCCAATTCAAAATCTGCCTTTATTTATAACTAACCAGGATCGAAGAAATTTGTACTGCTATTTTTCTAAATTTATTTGGCAAAATAAAAAAACACGTATTGCATTATCTAGGCTAATGCAGAAATCATGGGCTGGTGGTTTATCACTTCCAGACATCAGTTTATACAATATTGCAGTGTTGGTAAAAATTGCAATTGATTGACTGGCAAGAACAGATATATTCTCCTCTTTTGCACAGGAGTCTCTTTTGATACACCCTTTCGCACTATCAGCTGTATTACATTGTAATCCGCGACAATTACCTTCTAATGTTTCTTCACTTATAACATTCAAAAATATAGTTCTGGCATGGCATAAATTTTGTAAATTTTTGGAATAGATTTCTCTTTTTCAGAATTTCTTCCTATTCGGGGTAACCCGTTATTTTCTCCCGGTATACACCAAAAGTACTTTCAAGAGCTGGGCCGAAAAGGGTTTAAGTCGGATTTGTCAATTAGTTGGCTCAGACGATCTAGTTCTAGCGGGGAGAAACTTTGTTTTCTCTTTATCAGTTACCGAGATCAGATTTATTTGCGTTTTTCCAGGTACGACATTTTTATTGTGACACAGGACTGGAAGCTCCCCATACCTATTGCATGGTCCGATGTCAGGGTCTTATTACAGAGATTTGTGGCGGGTGTCACTTCAATCTCATTAATATATGATATTATGCTCTCAAAGCAAACTCAAGGTGTCTTAAATAAGATCAGTGGTCTATGGAGCAGGTCAATCTTAGATATAGATCAGGAATAGAATCACACAGAGCTTCAAGACCCTGGATAGGTGCAAAGTCCCCTCAATGTGGAAGGAATTTCATATGAAACTAATAAATAATTTTTATTTTTATCCAGCTAAACTTGCCCGGCTTTATCCATCTAGATCAGCTTGCTGTCCAAGATGTGCATACAAGGAAGCGGATTTATTGCATATGTTCTGGGCATGCCCTGGGATAAATCAGCTCTGGTTGAAACTTATATATTGGTTTAATAACATACACGTTGTATCTGTCTCACTCACGTTCCAGGATATTATCCTATTGATTGAGTCCTCAAGTAGTCAAGATAGGTATTGGACTTGTTCATTAATACTTTAATATTAGCGGTAAGACAGAGTATCCTAAAAAAATGGAAAGCAAAAAAAGGGCCTGTATTCTCTGAGATTCTGCATGTCATTCAAGATCAAATTATCTTCGAATCATACCATTTACAGGATGCCTCAGAAACTAGAATAAAATTTTTTTTTACTTGGTTGGTATCCCATTATTAACTCTTATCTTGCGCCTATACAAAAACAGATTCTAGCACCTTTCCTGTCTTCAGTTAGTTTTGCAAGAAATGGTTATATTAGATCTCTTCCCCACATTCATGGATATCAAATGCTGCTGAAATTCAGTATTAATCGTACCAGGGATCAGGGGAAGGAGGGGGTTTTCCGTTTTTGTTTTTTTTTGTTTTTTTCTGAGCCTCCTCTCAGCAATGTGCTGTTAGGAGCCAGTTATAAAAATGCCGGAGATATCATTGTCATATGCTGGATTATTATATCTGTTAAATTATTTTTGCAGTTTTGTTTATATATGACAACAAATGTTATTTTTTTTTGCTAATTGTATTTATCGGCTATGAATAAAGATATATAAAAAAAAAAAAAATACAAATACAATAATAGGCAAGGATATAAGCGGATAAAAACCCAGAAGGCAGGTAAAGATGAAGGAATATGCAGACTATATAGTCCAGTAAATAATGAGTTAGGAAAGTCCTGTTATATGCAATTCCAGGGGGGTATCAAATGGAGTGCATCCAGGGAAGATAGGCCACTCCTCCAGGGTGTGTCTTGCCACAACACAGGTAAGAGAATCTAAGGAGAACAGAATAGAGGGTGCCACATAGTGCAGATCAAAAACAGCTTTGAAATGGGGAGCGATAGGAACTAAAGAATCCTACTCACACAATGTAAAGCACTGATGTGCAATACTAGCAGTCCGGAACCACATGTCGTCCCGGTAGACCAGCAGAAGATGTCACCAGTGGGAATCCTCGTCTCACCAGGAAGAGTCCAAAGATGCCCAGAATGGAGTAGTCAGGACGAGCAAATGGAGCAGGGATCAGCCAGCAGGTCCAGAGACTCAGTACAAGGTGTTCAGAAGGTCCAAAGGATATTTCACCAAGGACAGAAATAATAGTTCAGCAGCAAATGGAGAGTTAAAAAAGTTTAAAATTTATTATAGTAATAAAAACACTCTGGACCTGCCGGCTGATCCCTGCTCCATTGGCTCATCCTGACTACTCCATTCTGGGCATCTTTGGACTCTCCCTGGTGAGACGAGGATTCCCACTGGTGACATCTTCTGCTGGTCTACCAGACGATGTGTGGTTCCGGACTGCTAGTATTGCACATCAGTGCTTTACATTGTGTGAGTAGATTCTTTAGTTCCTATCGCTCCCATTTCAAGCTGTTTTTGATCTGCACTATGTGGCGCCCTCTATTCTGTTCTCCTTAGATTACCTAATTAAAGTATTAACCCCTAAACCGCCGTCCCCCCACATCGCCAACACTAAATAAACCTATTAACCCCTAAACCGGCATCCCCTCCACATCACAAAACACTAAATAAACAATTAATCCCTAAACCCGCGTCCACCCACATCGCCAACAATAAATAAAGCTATTAAGACCTAAACAGCCCATCCCCCCACATCGCCAACCACTAAATAAAGCTATTAACCTCTAAACAGCCGTCCCCCACATCGCCAACACTAAATAAATCTATTAACCCCTAAACTGCCCTCCCCCCCACATCGCCAACACTAAATAAAGCTATTAACTCCTAAACGGCCGCCCCCACATCGCCAACACTAAATAAAGCTATTAACCCCTAAACTGCCGTCCCCCCACATCGTCAACACTAAATAAAGCTATTAACCCCTAAACTGCTGTCCCCTCACATCGCAATCACTAATAAAATGTATTAACCCCTAATCCGGCATCCCCCACATTGCAAAACACCTAATTAAAGTATTAACCCGTAAACCGCCATTCCCCACATCTCCAACACTAAATAAACCTATTAACCCCTAAACCGCCCTCCCCCCACATTGCCAACACTAAATAAAGCTATTAATTCCTAAACCGCTATCCCCCACATTTCCAACATTAAATAAATCTATTAACTCCTAAACCGCAGTCCCCCCCCATATCCCCAACACTAAATAAAGCTATTAACCCCCTAAACTGCCACCCCCAAATCACTATCACTAATAAAATGCATTAACCCCTAATCTGGCATCCCCCACATCGCAAACAACTAATTAAAGTATTAACCCCTAAACCGCCATCCCTCCACATCGCCAACACTAAATAAACCCTATTTAACCCCATAAACCACCATCCGCCACATCGCGACTCCCTAAATAAAACTATTAACCCCTAAACTCTACCATCACCCCACATCGCAACTGCCCTAAATTAGACTATTAACACCTAAACCTAACACCCTTATGTTAACATAATTAAAATACACCAAAATTAAAGTTACAATTTAGTAGCTACCTAGTTAAAATAAATACAAACTTAACTGTGAAATAAAAATAAACCTAAGCTAGTTACTATATTACAATTTACTAACTACCTAGTTAAAATAAATGCAAACTTACCTGTGAAATAAAAATAAAACCTAAGCTAAACTAAAAAAAAATAAAATAATATTACTTGTTTAAAAAAAAAAAAAAAAATATATATATATACAAAAAAATAAAAACATAACATTACTAAAAATAATAAAACCTTACATTGCAAAAAAAATAAAAACTACAAATTACAAAAATTTAAAACACCAAAATTACAAAAATAATAAAAACGATCATTACAAAAAATAAACGAAATTATCCAAAATAATAAAAAATTATTATTTTTGGTAATTGTAGTTTTTATTTTTTTGTAAATGTATAGGTTTTATTAATTTTAGTAATGTTAGGTTTTTTATTTTTTCTATTTTTTTTAAAACAAGTAATGTTAGTTTTTTTTTTTAGTTTCAGCTTAGGTTTTTAATTTTTGTTTCACAAGTAAGATTGGATTTATTTTAACTAGGTAGTTAGTAATTGTAACTTTAATTTCGGTGTATTTTAATTATGTTAAAGTTAGGGGGTGTTTAGATTTTTAATTTAGGTAGTTGTGATGCGGGGGGATGGTGGTTTAAGGGGTTAATTGCTTTATTTAGTATGTGGTGATGTGGGGGACGGCGGTTTAGGGATTAATAGTTTAATTTAGGTAGTTGCTATGTGGGGGGGAACGGCGGTTTAGGGGTTAATAGCTTTATTTAGTGTTGGCAAAAGTTGGGGGGACGGTGGTTTAGAGGTTAATAGGTTTTTTGTGTGTAATAATATATTAAAGCCAATTATACTACTCACCAATGCTCCCTCTATACCCTCATATATCGCCTACTCCCAGGAAGTATGAGTGAAGTCTCCCAAAACATCAGGCTTACTGCTGCTAGAAAACATAATTTATGTAAGAATTTACCTGATAAATTCATTTATTTCATATTGGCAAGAGTCCATGAGCTAGTGACGTATGGGATATACAATCCTACCAGGAGGGGCAAAGTTTCCCAAACTCAAAATGCCTATAAATACACCCCCACCACACCACAATTCAGTTTTAATGAATAGCCAAGAAGTGGGGTGATAAGAAAGGAGGGAAAGCATCAACAAGGAATTGGAATAATTGTGCTTTTATACAAAAAATTCATAACCTCCATAAAAAGGGGTGGGTCTCATGGATGTAAATTCTTAGATAAATATGTTTTCTTTCATGTAATTGGCAAGAGTCCATGAGCTAGTGACGTATGGGATAGCAAATACCCAAGATATGAAACTCCAACGCAAGAGTTACTAGAGAGGGAGGGATAAAAATAAAGACAGACAATTCTGCTGAAAAATTAATCCACAACCCAAATTAAAAGTTTTAATCTATATAATGAAAAAAACTGAAATGATAAGCAGAAGAATTAAACTGAAAACAGCTGCCCTGAAGTACTTTTCTACCAAAAACTGCTTCGGAAGAAGAGAAAACATCAAAATGGTAGAATTTAGTAAAAGTATGCAAAGAAGACCAAGTTGCAGCTTTGCAAATATGATCAACAGAAGCTTCATTCTTAAAAGCCCAGGAAGTGGAAACTGACCTAGTAGAATGAGCCGTAATCTTCTGAGGCGGGGATTTACCCGACTCCAAATAAGCATGATGAATCAAAGCTTTAACCAAGATGCCAAAGAATGGCAGAAGCCTTCTGACCTTTCCTAGAAACAGAAAGATAACAAATAGACTAGAAGTCTTCCTGAAATCTTTAGTAGCTTCAACATAATATTTCAAAGCTCTCACCCACATCCAAAGAATGTAAAGATCTCTCCAGAGAATTTTTAGGATTAGGACACAAAGAAGGGACAACAATTTCTCTACTAATGTTGTTGGAGTTCACAACTTTAGGTAAAAATTTAAACGAAGTCCGCAAACCCGCCTTATCCTGATGAAAAATCAGAAAAGGAGATTCACAAGAAAGAGCAGATATAATTCAGAAACTCTTCTAGCAGAAGAGATGGCCAAAAGGAACAATACTTTCAAGAAAGTAATTTAATGTCCAGAGAATGCATAGGTTCAAACAGAGGAGCCTGTAAAGCCTTCAAAAACAAATTAAGATTCCAAGGAGGAGAGATTGAATTAATGACAGGCCTGATATGAACCAAAGCCTGAACAAAACAATGAATATCAGGAAGATTAGCAATTTTTCTGTGGAACAGAACAGAAAGAGCAGATTTGTCCTTTTCAAGGAACTTGCAGACAAACCCTTATCTAAACCATCCTGAAGAAACTGTAAAATTCTAGGAATTTCTAAAAGAATGCCAAGAGAATTTATGAGAAGAGCACCATTGAATGTAAGTCTTCCAAACTCGATAATTTCTAATCAACTAGATTTACGAGCCTGTAACATAGTATTAATCACTGAGTCAGAGAAACCTCTATGACTAAGCACTAAGCATTCAATCTCCATACCTTCAAAATTTAATGATTTGAGATCACTGATAGAAAAAACGGGCCTTGAGATAGAAGGTCTGGCCTTATCGGAAGTGGCCAAGGTTGCAACTGGACATCCGAATAAGATCCGCATACCAAAACCTGTGTGGCCATGCTGGAGCCACCAGCAGTACAAACGAACGTTCCATTATGATTTTGGAAATCACTCTTGGAAGAACTAGAGGCGGAAAAATATAAGCAGGTTGATAATTTCCACTGCTTTCGCCTGAGGATCCCTGGACCTGGACAGATACTTGCGAAGTTTCCTGTTTAGATGAGAAAGCCATCAGATCTATTTCTGGAAGCCCCCCACATCTGAACAATCTGAAAAAAACACATCTGGGTGAAAAGACCACTCTCCCGGATGTAAAGTCTGACAACTGAGATAATCCGCTTCTCAATTGTCTATACCTGGGATATGGACCGCAGAAACTAGACAGGAGCTGGATTCCGCCCAAGCAAGTATCCCAAGATACTTCTTTCATAAACAGCAAAAAAGTATTGGTGCAATCCAAACCACTTAAGTCCACTCTTTCATGGCATATTTGTATATGCTTCTGTCTGCCAAATATACTTACATAGCTCCTAATAAGATTGGGATAAACATCTTGCAATAATATTGGCTTATATTTGAGCTGACCAAAAACAAATATACTTCTATCTGCTAAAATATACTTACATAGTTCAAATAAAATTGGGATTAACATCTCGCAATAATATTGACTTATATTTATGCTGCAAAAAATGTTTTTTGCTGTAGAGAATGCCTTTAAATGAAATGGATCTTAGTCACACAATATGATCATATTCTGTTAAGCCAGTCACACTTACAAGGTGTCCCATATTAGACTGGTCCTAACACTAACAAGTTTCCACACTGCAGCAAGTCATGTCTACACAGTGTGAAGCTTTCTAGCTTATAAGTATATTTATCTGGAACACACCTGGGCTGGGTGGCGTGCATTAACCAAAGGGGAGGGATTTGTTCAGCTCCCTATTTAAGAGATACAACAAAGGGGTTTTTCGGTTAAGCACACACAAAGGACTGTTTAATCTTAACACACTATTGTGGGGAGTACTACCAAAGTGACCAAAACAATTACAAAACAACAAAAAGTATTGGTGCACATCCAACCACTTAAAGTCCACTCTTTCATGCATATTTGTATATGCTTCTGTCTGCCAAATATACTTACATAGCTTCTAATAAGATTGGGAATAAACATCTCGCAATAATATTGGCTTATATTTGAGCTGCAAAACAAATATACTTCTATCTACTAAATATACTTACATAGTTCAAATAAAATTGGGATTAATATCTCGCAATAATATTGACATATTTATGCTGCAAAAAAAGTTTTTTGCTGTAAAAAATGCCCTTTAAATGAAATGGGATCTTAGTCACACAATATGATCATATTCTGCTAAGCCAGTCACCACTTTTTTGCAGCATAAATATATGTCAATATTATTGCGAGATGTTAATTCCAATTTTATTTGAATTTAAAGGCATTTTTTACAGCAAACAATTTTTTTTGCAGCAATAAATATAAGTCAATATTATTGCGAGATGTTAATCCCCAATTTTATTTGAACTATGTAAGTTATTTAGCAGATAGAAGTATATTTGTTTTTGCAGCTCAAATATAAGCCAATATTATGCGAGATGTTTATTCCCATTCTTTTTAGAAGCTATGTAAGTATATTTGGCAGACAGAAGCATATACTAATATGCAATGAAAGAGTGGACTTAAGTGGATGGATGTGCACCAATACTTTTTGTTGTTTTGTAATTGTTTTGGTCACTTCGGTAGCACTCCCACAATATGTGTATTAAGATTAAACAGTCCTTTTGTGGTGTGCTTAACCAAATAAAAACCTTTGTTATATCTCTTAAAATAGGGAGCTGACCAAATCCTTCCCATTTGGTTAATGCACGCCACCCAGCCCAGGTGTGTTCCAGATAAATATACTTCATAAGCTAGAAAGCTTCACACTGTGTAGACATGACTTGCTGCAATGTGGAAACTGGTTAGTGTTAGGACCAGTCTATATGGGACACATTGTAAGTGGTGACTGGCTTAGCAGAATATGATCATATTGTGTGACTAAGATCCCATTTCATTTAAAGGCATTTTCTACAGCAAAAAATTTTTTTGCAGCATAAAATATAAATCAATATGATTGCGAGATGTTAATCCCAATTTTATTTGAACTATGTAAGGATATTTAGCAGATAGAAGTATATTTGTTTTGCAGCTCAAATATAAGCCAATATTATTGCGAGATGTTTATCCCAATCTTATTAGAAGCTATGTAAGTATATTTGGCAGACAGAAGCATATACAAATATGCCATGAAAGAGTGGACTTAAGTGGTTGGATGTGCACCAATACTTTTTGTTGTTTTGTAATTGTTTTGGCCACTTTGGTAGCACTCCCCACAATATTGTGTTAAGATTAAACAGTCCTTTTGTGGTGTGCTTAACCAAAAAAAACCCTTTGTTATACTTCTTTCATAGCCTGAGGACTGTGAGTCCAACCCTGATGATTGATATCTTTGTATAATCCCTGCACCATTGGTTCAGCATACAAAGCTGAAGAGGTCTCATGTGAAAACGAGCAAAGGGGATCGTTTGTCCGATGCTGCAGTCATGAGACCTAAAACCTCCATGCACATAGCTACTGAAGAGAATGATTGAAACTGAAGGTTCCGACAAGCTGCAACCAATTTCAGACGTCTCTTGTCTGTTAGAGACAAAGTCATGGATACTGAATCTATTTGGAATCCTAAAAAGGTTACCCTTGTCTGAGAAATCAAAGAACTTTTTGGTAAATTGATCCTCCAATCATGTCTTTGAAGAAACAACACTAGTTGGTTCATGTGAGATTCTGCAGAACGTAAAGACTAAGCAAGTACCAAGATATCGTCCAAATAAGGGAAACACCGCAATACCCCGCTCTCTGATTACAGAGAGTAGGGCACGAGAACTTTTGAAAAGATCCTTGGAGCTGTTGCTAGGCCAAAAGGAAGAGCAACAAATTGGTAATGCTTGTCTAGAAAAGAGAATCTCAGGAACTGATAGTGATTTGGATGAATCAGAATATGAAGATGTGCATCCTGTAAGTCTATTGTGGACATATAATGCCCTTGCTGAACAAAAGGCAGAATAGTCCATATAGTCAACATCTTGAATATTGGTATTCTTACATAACAATTCAAAATTTTTAGATCCAGAACTGGTCTGAAAGAATTCTCCTTCTTTGGGACAATGAACAAATTTGATTTAAAACCCCAGACCCTGTTCCTGAAAGGAACTGGCACAATTACCCCAGACAACTCCAGGTCTGAAACACACTTCAGGAAAGCCTGAGCTTTCTCTGGGTTCACTGGAATGCGTGAGAGAAAGGAACTTCTCACAGGCGGTCTTACTTTGAAACCTATTCTGTACCCCTGAGAGACAATGTTCTGAATCCAATGATTTTGGAATGAATGATCCAAAACATCCTAGAAAAATCTTAGTCTGCCCCCTACTAGCTGGGCTGGAATGAGGGCATGCCTGCACCTTCATGCAGACTTGGGGGCTGATTTTGATCTTTTAACCCCTTAATGACCGGACCATTTTTTCAATTTTCTTACCCTTAATGACAATGGCTATTTTTCATTTCTGCAGTGTTGCGTTTAGCTGTAATTTTCCTCTTACTCGTTTACTGTACCCAACATATTATATACCGTTTTTCTCGTCATTAAATGGACTTTCTAAAGATACCATTATTTTCATCATATCTTATAATTTACTAAAAAAAAATGATTAAAAATATGAGGAAAAAAAATGGAAAAAAACACCTTTTTCTAACTTTGACCCCCAAAATCTGTTACACATCTACAACCACCAAAAAACACCCATGCTAAATAGTTTTCTAAATTTTGTTCTGAGTTTAGAAATACCCAATGTTTACATGTTCTTTGCTTTTTTTGCAATTTTATGGGGCAATAAATACAAGTAGCACTTTGCTATTTCCAAACCACTTTTTTTCAAAATGAGCGCTAGTTACTTTGGAACCCTGATATCTGTCAGGAATACCTGAATATCCCTTGACATGTATATATTTTGTTTTAGAAGACATCCCAAAGTATTGATCTAGCCCATTTTGGTATATTTCATGCCACCATTTCACCGCCAAATGCGATAAAAAAAAAAAAAAAGTTCACTTTTTCACAAATTTTGTCACAAACTTTAGGTTTCCCACTGAAATTATTTACAAACAGCTTCTGCAATTATGGCACAAATGGTTGGTAAATGCTTCTCTGGGATCCCCTTTGTTCAGAAATAACAGACTTATATGGCTTTGTGGTTGCTTTTTGGTAATTAGAAGGCCGCTAAATGCCGCTGCGCACCACACATGTTTTATGCCAGGAGTGAAGGGGTTAATTAGGGAGCTTGTAGGGAGCTTGTAGGGTTAATTTTAGCTTTAGTGTAGTGTAGTAGACAACTCCAAGTATTGATCTAGGCCCATTTTGGTATATTTTATGCCACCATTTCACCGCCAAATGCGAGCAAATAAAAAAAAAAACTTTACATTTTTCACAATTTTAGGTTTCTCACTGAAATTATTTACAAACAGCTTGTGCTATTATGGCAGAAATTGTTGTAAAAGCTTCTCTGGGATCCCCTTTGTCAGAAATAGCAGACTTATATGGCTTTGGCGTTGCTTTTTGGTAATTAGAAGGCCGCTAAATGCTGCTGCGCACCACACAGTGAATTATGCCCAGCAGTGAAGGGGTTAAATTAGTAGCTTGTAGGGAGCTTGCAGGGTTAATTTTAGAGATCAGCCTCCCACCTGACACATCCCACCCCCTGATCCCTCCCAAACAGCTCTCTTCCCTCCCCACCCCACAATTGTTACCGCCATCTTAAGTACTGGCAGAAAGTCTGCCAGTACTAAATAAAAAGAGTTTTTTTTTTTTTTTAATAAAAATTATAAAATATTTTAGTTGTGATGGACCCTGCCTTAGCACCAACCTCCCTGAATCCCCCCTCCAGCTCTCTAACCCTCTCCCCTACCTAATTACCGCCATCTTGGGTACTGGCAGCTGTCTGCCAGTACCCAGTTTGGCCCCACTGGCCAAACTATTTAAATTTTAATTATAACTTTTATTTGTATTTTTTATACAAATTTATTTCTGTAGTGTAGCAGCCCCCCCCCACAATACCCCCACCCCCTCCCCCTCCCAGATCCTTTTATATGTAAAAAAAAAAGAGTGGCTCTCCTCTGCATCGGAGGCTTGTAAAGGGGTATTGCAGGATGCCTCCATATCGAGGCATCACTGCAATACCCTCAGAGCTGCTGGAAGTGATTGTGTTCACTTCCAGCACTCTGTTAGACAACTGACGTACCAGGTACGTCCATTGTCATTAACTGCTTGTTAATGCATGACGTACCTGGTACGTCAGTTGTCATTAAGGGGTTAAATGGCTTGGATTTATTCCAGACTGAAGAAGGCTTCCAATTGGAAACCGTTCCCTTAGGGGAAGGATCAGGTTTCTGTTCCTTATTTTGTCGAAAGGAACGAAAACTGTTAGCAGCCTTAAATTTACCCTTAGATTTTTTTATCCTGAGGCAAAAAGCTCCCTTCCCCCAGTGACAGTTGAAATAATCAAATCCAACTGAGAACCAAATCATTTATTACCTTGGAAAGACAGAGATAGCAACGTTGATTTAGAAGTCAAATCAGCATTCCAAGATTTAAGCCATAAAGCTCTTCTAGCTAAAATAGCTAAAGACATATATCTAACATCAATTCTAATGATATCAAAAATGGCATCACAAATAAAATTATTAGCATGTTGAATTAACTTAACAATGCTATACACATTATGATCTGGTACTTGTTGCGCTAAGGTTTCCAACCAAAAAGTTTAAGCAGCTGCAACATCAGCTAAAGAAATAGCAGGCCTAAGAAGATGACCTGAACATAAATAAGCCTTCCTTAGATAAGATTCAAGTTTCCTATCGAAAGGATCTTTAAAAGAAGTACTATCTGCCGTAGGAATAGTAGTACGCTTAGCAAGAGTAGAGATAGCCTCATCAACTTTGGGGATCTTTTCCCAAAACTCCAATCTATCAGATGGCAAAGGATACAGTTTCTTAATCCTTGAAGAAGGAGTAAAAGAAGTACCCAGTCTATTTCATTCCCTAGAAATCACATCTGAAATAGCATCAGGAACTGGAAAAACCTCAGGAATAACTACATGAGGTTTAAAAACTGAATTTAAACGTTTATTAGTTTTAATATCAAGAGGACTAGTCTCCTCCATATCTAATGCAATCAACACCTCCTTTAATAAGGAACGAATATACTCCATTTTAAACAAATATGAAGACTTGTAAGTGTCAATATCTGAGGCAGAATCTTTTGAACCAGATAGATCCTCATCAGAGATAGATAAATCAGAATGTTGTCGGTCAGTTAAAAATTCATCAATCTTATGAGAAGTTTTAAAAGACCTTTTACGTTTATTAGAAGGCGGTATGACAGACAAAGCCTTCTGAATGGAATAAGAAACAAATTCTCTCACATTAACAGGAATATCCTGAACATTAGATGTTGAAGGACCAGCAACGGATAATGGACGGAACTACTACTAATGGAAATATTGTCTGCATGTAAATGTTTGTCATGACAACTATCACAAACTACAGCCGGAGGAACAGTTACCACAAGTTTACAACAAATGCACTTAGCTTTGGTAGAACCGACATCAGGCAGCAGGATTCCAGTAGTAGATTCTGAGACAGGGTCAGTTTGAGACATCTTGCAATATGTAAGAGAAAAAATAACATATAAAGCAAAAACAGAATTTATGCTTACCTGATAAATTTCTTTCTCCTAACGGTGTGTCCGGGTCCACGGCTTCATCCTTACTTGTGGGAATATTCTCTTCCCTACAGGAAATGGCAAAGGGGAGCACACAGCAAAAGCTGTCCATATAGTCCCCCCTCTGGCTCCGCCCCCAGTCATTCGACCGACGGTTAGGAGAAAAAGGAGAAACTATAGGGTGCTGTGGTGACTGTAGTGTACAGAAATAAAAAAATTGAAAACCTGACTAAAAAGCCAGGGCGGGCCGTGGACCGGACACACCGTAGGAGAAAGAAATTTATCAGGTAAGCATAAATTCTGTTTTCTCCTACATTGGTGTGTCCGGTCCACGGCTTCATCCTTACTTGTGGGAACCAATACCAAAGCTTTAGGACACGGATGAAGGGAGGGAACAAGTCAGGTTACCTAAACGGAAGGCACCATGGCCTGCAAAACCTTTCTCCCAAAAATAGCCTCCGAAGAAGCATAAGTTTCGAATTTGTAAAATTTGGCAAAGTATGCAGAGAAGACCAAGTCGCTGCCTTACAGATCTGATCAACAGAAGCCTCGTTCTTGAAGGCCCATGTGGAAGCCACAGCTCTAGTAGAGTGAGCTGTAATTCGTTCAGGAGGCTGCCGTCCGGCAGTCTCATAAGCCAATCGGATGATGCTTTTCAGCCAAAAAGAAAGAGAGGTAGCAGTAGCTTTCTGCCCTCTCCTCTTACCAGAATAAACGACAAACAAAGATGAAGTCTGTCTGAAATCCTTTGTTGCTTCTAAATAGAATTTTAAAGCACGGACCACATCTAAATTGTGTAACAAACGTTCCTTCTTCGAAACTGGATTCGGACACAGAGAAGGAACAACTATTTCCTGGTTAATATTCCTGTTGGAAACCACTTTTGGAAGAAAACCAGGTTTGGTACGCAAAACAACCTTATCTGTATGGAATACCAGATAGGGTGAAGTACACTGCAAGCAGACAATCAGAAACTCTTCTAGCAGAAGAAATAGCAACCAAAAACAGAACTTTCCAAGATAGTAACTTAATATCTATGGAATGTAAAGGTTCAAACGGAACCCCTTGAAGAACTGAAAGAACTAAGTTTAGACTCCATGGAGGAGTCATGGGTCTGTAGACAGGCTTGATTCTGACTAAGGCCTGTACAAATGCTTGTACATCTGGCACTGCTGCCAGGACGCTTGTGCAACAAAACAGACAGAGCAGATATCTGTCCTTTTAGAGAACTCGCTGACAACCCTTTATCCAAACCCTCTTGGAGAAAGGAAAGTATCCTAGGAATTTTAATTTTACTCCAAGAGAATCCCTTGGATTCGCACCAACAGATATATTTTTTCCATATCTTATGGTAAATTTTCCTAGTCACAGGTTTTCTGGCTTGGACCAGAGTATCTATAACTGAATCTGAAAACCCACGCTTAGATAAAATCAAGCGTTCAATTTCCAAGCATTCAGTTGCAGAGAGAGTAGATTTGGATGTTCGAATGGACCTTGTACTAGAAGATCCTGTCTCAAAGGTAGCTTCCATGGTGGAGCCGATGACATATTCACCAGGTCTGCATACCAAGTCCTGCGTGGCCACGCAGGAGCTATCAGAATTACTGAGGCCTTCTCCTGTTTGATCCTGGCTACAAGCCTGGGAAGGAGAGGAAACGGTGGAAACACATAAGCTAGGTTGAACGACCAAGGCGCCACCAATGCATCCACTAGTGTCGCCTTGGGATCCCTGTATCTGGACCCGTAGCGAGGAACCTTGAAGTTTCTGACGAGACGCCATCAGATCCATGTCTGGAATGCCCCATAGTTGAGTTAACTGGGCAAAGACCTCCGGGTGGAGTTCCCACTCCCCCGGATGGAAAGTCTGACGACTCAATAATCCGCCTCCCAGTTGTCTACTCCTGGGATGTGAATTGCAGATAGATGGCAGGAGTGATCCTCCGCCCATTTAATGATCTTGGATACCTCTCTCATCGCCAAGGAACTCTTTGTTCCCCCCTGATGATTGATGTACGCTACAGTCGTCATGTTGTCCGACTGAAATCTTATGAATCTGGCCTTCGCTAGTTGAGGCCAAGCCCGGAGCGCATTGAATATCGCTCTCAGTTCCAGAATGTTTATCGGGAGAAGAGACTCTTCCCAAGACCATAGACCCTGAGCTTTCAGGGAGTCCCAGACCGCGCCCCAGCCTAAAAGACTGGCGTCGGTCGTGACAATGACCCACTCTGGTCTGCGGAAACTCATTCCCTGAGACAGGTGATCTTGAGTCAACCACCAACGGAGTGAGTCTCTGGTTAACTGGTCTACTTGAATCTGGGGAGACAAGTCTGCATAATCCCATTCCACTGTTTGAGCATGCACAGTTGTAATGGTCTTAGATGAATTCGAGCAAAAGGAACCACGTCCATTGCTGCAACCATTAAACCTATTACCTCCATGCACTGAGCTATGGAAGGCTGAGGAATAGATTGAAGAACTTGACAAGCGTTTAGAAGCTTTAACTTTCTGACCTCTGTCAGAAAAAATCTTCATTTCTACAGAATCTATTATTGTTCCTAGAAAAGGAACCCTTGTGGACGGGGACAGGGAACTTTTTTCTATGTTCACCTTCCACCCGTGAGACCTGAGAAAAGCTAAAACAATGTCTGTATGAGCCTTTGCTTTGGAAAGGGACGACGCTTGGATTAGAATGTCGTCTAGATAAGGTGCTACAGAAATGCCCCTCGGCCTTAGAACCGCTAAAAGGGACCCTAGCACCTTTGTGAAAATTCTGGGAGCGGTGGCTAAACCGAATGGAAGAGCCACAAACTGGTAATGTTTTTCCAGAAAGGCGAACCTTAGGAACTGATGGTGATCTTTGTGGATAGGAATATGTAGGTACGCATCCTTTAAGTCCACGGTAGTCATATATTGACCCCTCCTGGATTGTTGGTAAGATCGTCCGAATGGTTTCCATTTTGAATGATGGAACTCTGAGGAATTTGTTTTAGGGATTTTTAAATCCAGAATTGGCCCTGAAAGTTCCCTCTTTTTTGGGAACTACAAACAGGTTTGAGTAAAAACCCAGACCTTGTTTCCGCTGCTGGAACTGAGTGTATCACTCCCATCTTTAATAGGTCTCCTACGCAATGTAAGAATGCCTGTCTCTTTATCTGGTCTGAAGATAAGCGAGACATGTGGAACCTTCCCCTTGGAGGGAGTTCCTTGAACTCTAGAAGATACCCCTGAGAGACTATTTCTAGTGCCCAGGGATCCGGAACATCTCTTGCCCAAGCCTGAGCAAAGAGAGACCAGTCTGCCCCCTACTAGATCCAGGTCCCGGATCGGGGGCTACCCCTTCATGCTGTCTTGGTAGCAGCAGCAGGCTTCTTGGCCTGTTTACCCTTGTTCCAGCCTTGCATTGGTTTCCATGCTGGTTTAGGCTGGGAAGCGTTACCCTCTTGTCTAGAGGCTGCAGAGTTAGGAGACGGTCCGTTCCTGAAATTGCGAAAGGAACAAAAATTAGATTTGTTTCTTAGCCTTGAAAGGCCTATCCTGTGGGAGGGCATGGCCCTTTCCCCCAGTGATGTCTGAAATAATCTCCTTCAAATTCTGGCCCGAAAAGGGTCTTACCTTTGAAAGGAATATTAAGCAGTTTTGTCTTGGACGACACATCCGCCCGACCAAGATTTTAGCCAAAGCGCTCTGCGCGCCACTATTGCAAAACATGAATTTTTCACTGCTAATTTAGCCAATTGAAAAGCGGCATCTAAATAAAGGAATTAGCCAACTTTAGTGCGTGAATTCTGTCCCATGACTTCCTCATATGGAGTCTCCTTATGGAGCGAATTTTCTAGTTCCTCGAACCAAAAAGACGCCGCCGTGGTGACAGGAATAATGCACGAAATTGGTTGGAGAAGGAAACCTTGCTGAACAAATATCTTTTTAAGCAACCCTTCCAATTTTTTATCCATAGGATCTTTGAAAGCACAACTGTCCTCAATGGGAATCGTTGTGCGCTTGGCCAACGTAGAAACTGCCCCCTCAACCTTAGGGGACTGTTTGCCATGCGTCCCTTCTGGGGTCGACAATGGGGAACATTTTCTTAAATATAGGAGGTGGGACAAAAGGTATACCTGGCTTCTCCCACTCCTTGGTCACTATGTCCGCCACCCTCATGGGTATCGGAAAAGGCATCAGCGTGCACAGGGGACCTCTAGGAATTTGTCCATTTTGCACAATTTCTCTGGAATCACCAAAGAGTCACAATCATCAAGAGTAGTTAGCACCTCCTTAAGCAGGGCTGCGGAGATGTTCTAACTTAAATTTAAATGCCACGATATCAGGCTCTGCCTGCTGAGAAACTTTTCCTGAATCAGAAATTTCTCCCTCAGACAGACCCTCCCTCACTGCCAATTCAGACTGGTGTGAGGGTATAACAGATAAATTATCATCAGCGCCCCACTTGCTCATTCTCTGTATTTAAAACTGAGCAATCACGCTTTCTGGGAAATTCTGGCAGTTTTGGATAAAAGATTTGCTATAGAATTATCCATTACTGCAGTTAATTGCTGCATAGTAACAAGCATTGGCGCGCTAGATGTACTAGGTGTCGCCTGCGCGGGCCAAAACTGGTGTGGACACAGAAGGAGAGGATGATGATCTATCCCCACTACCTTCATTTGAAGAATCATCTTGGGCAACCTTATTAAATGTGACAGTACTGTCCTTACTTTGTTTGGACGCCATGGCACAATTTGAACATACATTTAAAGGGGGAACCACCTTGGCCTCCATACAAACAGAACATATGCTATCTGAAGGTATAGACATGTTAGACAGACTTTAGCAGGACTATTAATGCAATAAAACCGTTTTTAAACAAAACCGTTACTGTCTCTTTAAATAAATAAAAAGAACACACTTTATTTCTGAATGTTTGAAAAACTATGAAGGAAATATCCGATCTTTACAAAATTTGCACCCTAGTGTCTTAATGCTTTGAAAGTATTGCACACCAAATTTCAAGTCTCTAACCCCTTAAATGAGCAAACCGGAGCTAATTGTTCAATTTACCAGTTTAAACCCCACTACAGTTCCTGCTACAGCCTTTGCTGCGCTTTTACCTTCCTTGGGGGTTATTCACCACAGAAATAAGCCTTCTTGAAATCGTTTTTATGGCCACAGGACCCTCTCACATGAAGCTGCATGCACTGCTTCCAAAAGTAACCTGCGCAACTGAGGCGCGAAAATGAGGCCTCCTCCCTCTGCATACCAGAGTGAAGGGGCCTTCCTGACTAGATTAGGTGTCTAAAACAACTGCCAGGCGTAATAAAAACGTTCCCAAAAGTGTTTCATAGTCACAAAACACTCCAAAAGTCATATAAATATTATATAAATCAACCGATTTAGCCCACAATAGTGTCAACCAGTATAGAGCCCATTTATAAGCCTTCATTCTGTTATGAGTCTAAGAAAATGGCCTTACCGGTCCCATAAGGGAAAATGACAGTCTTCTAGCATTACTATGTCTTGTTAGAAAAGAGACTAGTCATACCTGGAGCAGAAAAGTCTGCAAACTGTTCCCCCCAACTGAAGTTCTCTGGTTTCAAACAGTCCCTGCGTGGGAACAGCAATGGATTTTAGTTACTGTTGCTAAAATCATACTCCTCTTTTAACAGAACTCTTCATCACTTTCTGTTGTAGAGTAAATAGTACAAACCGGCACTATTTTAAAATAACAAACTCTTGATAGAAGAAATAAAACTACAAACTAACACCACATACTCTTTACCATCCCCGTGGAGATGCTACTTGTTCAGAGCAGGCAAAGAGAATGACTGGGGGGCGGAGCCAGAGGGGGGACTATATGGACAGCTTTTGCTGTGTGCTCCCTTTGCCATTTCCTGTAGGGGAAGAGAATATTCCCACAAGTAAGGATGAAGCCGTGGACCGGACACCCCAATGTAGGAGAAATGATCAATTTCCTTATATGACAGTTTCAGGAATGGGAAAGAAATGCAAAACAAAATAAGCCTCTGGAAACCAGAAGCAAAAAGAAATGAAGTCTTAAGTAATGTCAAAAAGTTTGGTGCCAAGTATGCGCCTAACTGACAAAATATTTTTTTGGCGCCAAGAACGTCTGCAACAAACACGAGCGTCATAGATGACGCAACTACGTGAAAAACTTGGCGTCAACTAAGACGCTGGAAATGATGAAATTACGTCAACAAACGTCATTCTCGCGCCAAAAAAGTCTTGCGCCAAGAATGACGCAATAAATTATAGCATTTTGCACTCCCGCGAGCCTAACAGCCCGCAATTCAGAAAAGAGAGTCAATTTGAAAACTTCAGGTAAGGAAAAAAATTATTTTTGTTTTTTTTTATATGCATTTCCCAAATATGAAACTGACAGTCTGCAAAAAGGAAATATACTGATAAACCTGAATCATGGCAATATAAGTAAACACATATATTTAGAACTTTAAATATAAAGTGCCAAACCATAGCTGAGAGTGTCTTATAAAAAAGGAAACATACTTACCAAAAGACACTCATCTACATAAAGTAGATAGCGAAAACCAGTACTAAAACGAGAATCAGCAGAGGTAATTTTATATAAGAGTATATCGTCGATCTGAAAAGGGAGGTAGGAGATGAATCTCTACGACCGATAACAGAGAACCTATGAAATAGATCCCCATTAGGATGATCATTGTATTCAATAGGTAATACTCCCTTCACATCCCTCTGTCATTCACTGCACTCAGAGAGGAACCGGGCTTCAAAAAAGCTGAGAAGCGCATATCAACGTAGAAATCTAGCACAAACTTACTTCACCACCTCCATAGGAGGCAAAGTTTGTAAAACTGAATTGTGGGTGTGGTGGGGGTGTATTTATAAGCATTTTGAGGTTTGGGAAACTTTGCCCCCTCCTGGTAGGATTGTATATCCATACGTCACTAGCTCATGGACTCTTGCCAATTACATGAAAGAAACTTCATGCTTCTCTGGGTAGCAAATCTTCGGCGTGTGCGGTTGGAAGTGAAGCCGGCCACGTGACCTCAGATCTCTCTTCTGATTGGTGGGATTAAAACATCTTATTTCACAGATTGTGACAGTAGGTGGCTACAAAAGGTCACATGAGCTCCCTACAATCCGTTTGCCAGTTTTGTAGGGCTTTATCAACATCTTGTTCTATAAAATTATTCAAGCGTGTACTATGAAAAATATAACTTAATATTTAAAGACATGCATTATATATATATATATATATATATATATAAAGAGAGATCACAAATAAAAAATAATTACTAATATACATTAGATAATATTAGTATATGGAGTCGACAAACATTGCTACTCCATATCTTGATGGGACAAATCATGTCTACAATCAACACAATATAAATCAGTGATGGATGGTGAAGTTCCTAAGTATTCATAAATATGATACTCCTCCAATAGAGTGTCTATACTCACACGCTGCAACTTTTGGCATTTGTGAAACACAGTGATACACTGGGAAGTCAGCTGATACAGTGGTTACAAACTACAAATGTGCTGGGATTCATTTCTGATACAAAGTATCTAAGGATTACAATATACTGACAGATTGAAAATAAGGTGGCTTTTATAATATAATATATGCAGGACTTTTAACTTGAACTTTGAAAGGTGCTCAATTTTATGCTATATAAATATAGGGAGACACCCCTATTTATTTATATAGATATGTTTTTACTATGATTAAATAAAGGTCACTATAGAAGTGGATTTTATATATGTTTTTATATATATGTTTTAGATATGCTCCAATAAATATTTAACTGTTTGAATAAGGGATATGAAGTGTGTCAGCTTCTATCAGCTTGAATTTATTGGTATTGTGTTAGCTTTTTTAGCTAACACAATACCTTTTAATTGTTTTTCCTATTATATTATAAGCTAGTGAGATTATTTAGGAGAGTGGCTAGAACACCCTCTGCGCCTACCCATATCTTCTCTTTTAATCTGTTTAAAGAGGTTTTTCTTTACCATGTAAAGGATCCTACAATCATCCACCACTGTTGTCTTCTGTGGATGATAGGGCTTTTTTTTTTTTTTTTTTTTAAGGCTTTATTGAAGTAAACAAATACAATAGTGACAAAGCTGTTACAATGTACAACAAGTAAATGTAAAACTTATACATCATGGCATCAGTTGTACTTAACATAAGAAAAAAGATCATAAGAAAAACAGTAAACTCTGCACTATACATTCACTTCATCTGTGATTCTGCCCAACCTGAGGGCGAGCCGCCCGGAAGGGAAACTACAAATATGAACATTTTTAGTTAGTTTTTTAGTACTACGCCCAACCTGTTGGGCAAGATTCCACACTGCATAGTACCTGAAATAAGAAAGAAGGGGGAGGGGAAAAGATTAGAAAAGGGGAGTAAGGGGGAAAGAGAGAGAGGGGAGAAAAAAAAACCAAAAAAAAAAAACCAAAAAAAAAAACCCCTGTTTTTCCCTCCCCCTCCCAAGGCAATCCGCATATCAAGGCCAAAGATGTTAAATAGTGCCTCGCCATATTGCCAGCACCATCTCGTATAATGTAAGGTTGTGAATTTTCAGATAATGGTATCTCTCTAATAACAGGATCTCCTCGACTTGGACAAGCCAATCAGATTGGGCCTTTTTGTGTTGCAGAGCTCACCAGTGTGTTCTTTATTTCTCAGAATGTACCAAACTGTTGATTTGGCCACTCCTTTGTTCCTGCTATCTCTCTGATAGATTTCTTTTTATTACAATTTAAATAAACAAGGATGTAAACAACACAGTGAGATTTTTTTTCTCAACTCCATAGTCAAAACTGTTGTGGATCTATAGTTGTATTAGGTAACATTTCTTAAATAAGCAAAAATTAACATGGAGGCTCCAGGTGATCACTTGGCTATTCAAGCCTATATATTGACCCTGGATCCCCTCCTGGATGGAAAATACAATGGGTCACATAAAGTGGATAAAAATGTAATGCCTACCTATGCAGGCATTTCAACAATGGATACCAAGAGAACAAAGCAAATTAGATAAGTCAATTGGAAAATTGTTAAAAATCTAACGTTCATTCCAAATCATGAAAGTTTAATGTTGACTTTACTTTCCTTTAATGCCATTGCTCCCCTGCAAATCTATGTACACAGAATCAACCCATACTAAGTTTCAAGAAGCTCACTGAATAGAAGATTGTTTGGAGTAGAATAGATCTGTACAAGGACCTAAGTGTGAGGGGCAAGCATTAAAAATAAAAATTAATGATATTGTTTTTATTGTTATTATTAATGTAATCATTTTCTCCTTTCAATAAAGTACAGGTGAAAAGTTGATAAAATATGAAAGATTAACCAATTAAACTGGAGATAGTTCACCTCCAAATAATTTCATTCATCTCAATGATCTATCTATGCATATCTAATGATATATAACCAAATCAGTAATGTCTGATAAAACTGGAAAAATAATCTAAAAACAGAATTTATGCTTACCTGATAAATTTCTTTCTTTTGCGATGTACCGAGTCCACAGATTCATCCTAACTTGTGGGATATTGTCTTTCCTGACAGGAAGTAGCAAAGAGAGCACCCACAGCAGAGCTGTCTATATAGCTCCCCCCTTAACTCCACCCCCCAGTCATTCGACCAAAGGCCAAGGAAGAAAAGGAGAAACTATAAGGTGCAGTTTACATAAAAAATACTATCTGTCTTGAATAGACAGGGCGGGCCGTGGACTTGGTACATCGCAAAAGAAAGAAATTTATCAGGTAAGCATAAATTCTGTTTTCTTTTGCAAGATGTTCCGAGTCCACGGATTCATCCTAACTTGTGGGATACCAATACCAAAGCTTTAGGACACGGATGAAGGGAGGGACAAGACAGGAACCTAAACGGAAGGCACCACTGCTTGCAAAACTTTTCTCCCAAAAATAGCCTCCGAAGAAGCAAAAGTATCCAATTTGGAAAAGGTATGAAGCGAAGACCAAGTCGCAGCCTTACAAATCTGTTCAACAGAAGCATCATTTTTAAAAGCCCATGTGGAAGCCACCGCTCTAGTGGAGTGAGCTGTAATTTTTTCAGGAGACTGCTGTCCAGCAGTCTCATAAGCCAAACGGATGATGCTTTTCAGCCAAAAGGAAAGAGAGGTAGCCGTAGCCTTTTGACCTCTACGCTTTCCAGCATAGACAACAAACAAAGAAGATGATTGGCGAAAATTTTTGGTTGCCTGCAAATAAAACTTCAAGGCACGAACCACGTCCAAGTTGTGCAACAGACGATCCTTCTTTAGAAGAAGGATTAGGACACAGAGAAGGAACAACAATTTCTTGATTGATATTCCTGTTAGAAACAACCTTAGGGAGGAATTCAGGTTTGGCACGCAAAACCACCTTATCAGCATGGAAAACAAGATAAGGCGAGTCACATTTGTAATGCAGATAGTTCAGAAACTATTCGAGCTGAAGAGATAGCAACTAGAAACAGAACTTTCCAAGAAAGAAGCTTAATATCTATGGAATGCATGGGTTCAAACGGAACCCCCTGAAGAACTTTAAGAACTAAATTGAGACTCCATGGCGGAGCAACAGGTTTAAACACAGGCTTAATTCTAACTAAAGCCTGACAAAAAGCCCGAACGTCTGGGAATAGACAAAGCAGATATCTGTCCCTTTAAGGAACTAGCGGACAATCCTTTCTCCAATCCTTCTTGGAGAAAAGACAAAATCCTAGGAATCCTGATCTTACTCCATGAGTAGCCTTTGGATTCACACCAAAAAAGATATTTACGCCATATCTTATGATAGATCTTCCTGGTGACAGGCTTTCGAGCCTGAATCAAGGTATCTATGACCGACTCAGAGAAACCCCGCTTTGATAAAATCAAGCGTTCAATCTCCAAGCAGTCAGTTGCAGAGAAATTAGATTTGGATGCTTGGATGGACCTTGAATCAAAAGGTCCCGTGTCAGTGGCAGAGTCCATGGTGGCAGAGATGACATGTCCACCAGGTCTGCATACCAAGTCCTGCGTGGCCACGCAGGCGCTATCAAAATCACTAAAGCTCTCTCCTGTTTGATTCTGGCAATCAGACGCGAAAGGAGAGGGAATGGTGGAAACACATAAGCCAGGTTGAACGACCAGGGTACTGCTAGAGCATCTATCAGTACTGCCTGAGGATCCCTTGACCTGGATCCGTAACAAGGAAGTTTGGCATTCTGACGAGACGCCATCAGATCCAATTCTGGTGTGCCCCATAGCTGAACCAGTTGAGCAAACACCTCATGGAATGGAACTCTTGTGAGAGGAATAAGAGAACTCTTTTACACGTTCACCTTCCACCCATGAGATCTTAGAAAGGCCAACACTAAGTCCGTGTGAGACTTGGCAAGTTGGAAAGTCGACGCTTGAATTAAGATGTTGTCTAGATAAGGCGCCACTGCTATGCACCTCGGCCTTAGGACCACCAGAAGGGACCCTAACACCTTTGTGAAGATTCTTGGCGCCGTGGTCAACCCGAAGAGAAGAGCCACAAACTGGTAATGCCTGTCCAGAAAGGCAAACCTGAGGAACTGGTGATGATCTTTGTGGATAGGAATGTGTAGATACGCATCCTTTAGATCCACGGTAGTCATATATTGACCCTCCTGGATCATTGGTAAAATAGTCCGAATGGTCTCCATCTTGAAGGATGGAACTCTTAGGAATTGGTTTAGGATCTTGAGATCTAGAATTGGTCTGAAGGTTCCCTCTTTTTTGGGAACCACAAACAGATTGGAGTAGAAACCTTGCCCCTGTTCTGTTTTCGGAACTGGGCAGATCACTCCCATGGTAAAAAGGACTTCTACACAGCGTAAGAACGCTTCTCTTTTTTTCTGGTTTACAGACAATTGAGAAAGATGGAACCTCCCCCTTGGAGGAGAATCTTTGAAATCTAGGAGATACCCCTGGGTTACAATTTCTACAGCCCAGGAGTCCTGAACGTCTCTTGCCCAGTCCTGAGCAAAGAGATAAAGTCTGCCCCCTACTTGATTCGGTCCCGGATCGGGGGCTACCCCTTCATGCTGTCTTAGTGGCAGCAGCAGGCTTTTTGGCCCATTTACCCTTGTTCCAAGCCTGGTTAGGTCTCCAGGTTGGCTTGGATTGAGCAAAGTTCCCCTCTTGCTTTGCAGCAGGGGAAGAGGAAGCGGGACCACCCTTGAAGTTTCGAAAGGAACGAAAATTATTTTGTTTGGTCCTTGTCTTATTTGACTTATCTTGAGGGAGGGCATGACCCTTCCCTCCAGTGATGTCTGAAATGATCTCTTTCAGTGCAGGCCCGAATAGGGTCTTACCTTTGAAAGGGATGGTCAAAAGCTTAGATTTAGATGACACATCAGCTGACCAGGACTTAAGCCATAACGCTCTTCGCGCTAAAATGGCAAAACCTGAATTCTTTGCCGCTAACTTAGCAAGATGAAAAGCGGCGTCTGTAATAAAAGAATTAGCCAACTTAAGGGCCTTAATTCTGTCCAAAATATCATCTAGTGGGGTCTCCATCTGAAGAGCCTCTTTTAGAGCCTCAAACCAAAAAGCAACTGCAGTGGTTACCGGAACAATGCACGCTATAAGTTGAAGAAGAAAACCCTGATGAACAAAAATTTTCTTTAGGAGACCCTCTAACTTTTATCCATAGGATAAATTAAAGCACAACTGTCTTCAATAGGTATAGTTGTACTCTTAGCCAGAGTAGAAATAGCTCCCTCCACCTTAGGGACCGTCTGCCATGAGTCCTTTATGGTGTCAGAAATGGGGAACATTTTCTTAAAAACAGGAGGGGGAGCGAACGGAATACCTGGTCTATCCCACTCCTTAGTAACAATGTCCGAAATCCTCTTAGGGACCGGAAAAACATCAGTGTAAACAGGAACCTCTAAAAATGTGTCCATTTTACACAATTTCTCTGGAACGACAATAGGGTCACAATCATCCAGAGTAGCTAAAACCTCCCTGAGCAATAAACGGAGGTGCTCTAGCTTAAATTTAAATGCCGTCATATCTGAATCTGTCTGAGGGAACATCTTTCCTGAATCAGAAATCTCTCCCTCAGACAGCAAATCCCTCATCCCTACCTCAGAACATTGTGAGGGAATATTGGATACGGCTACTAAAGCGTCAGAAGGCTCAGCATTTGTTCTTAACCCAGAGCTACTGCGCTTCCCTTGCAACCCTGGCAGTTTAGATAAAACCTCTGTGAGGGTAGTATTCATAACTGAAGCCATATCTTGCAAGGTGAAAGAATTAGACGCACTAGAAGTACTTGGCGTCGCTTGTGCAGGCGTAACTAGTTGTGACACTTGGGGAGAACTAGATGGCGAAACCTGATTTCCTTCTGTCTGAGAATCATTTAATGCCAAATTCTTATAAGTCAAAATATGCGGTTTGCAATTTATAGACATATCAGTACAATTGGGACACATTCTTAGAGGGGGTTTCACAATGGCTTCTAAACAAATTGAACAATGAGTTTCCTCAGTGTCAGACATGTCAGGCTAGTAATGAAGCAAGCAAGCTTGGAAAACACTTTATTTAATGAAAAAAACACAATTTGCAAAAACGGTACTGTACCTTTAAGAGAAAAAAAGGCATACACAAACTGCAAAAAAGGTTAAAATTGCTTCAAAAATTCCGAAATTTTAACAGTGTACCCACTAAGCTTTAGAAGGATTGCACCACAATTAAAAAAGCAATAGACCCCCAAATGAAAAAAACGGATTGATAATTGTCTAAAACTGGTTAAAACCCCCTAAAGCACCTTGCCACAGCTCTGCTGTGGCCCTACCTGCCCTTACGAAGCGACAATAACAGAATTTATGCTTACCTGATAAATTACTTTCTCCAACGGTGTGTCCGGTCCACGGCGTCATCCATTACTTGTGGGAAATATTCTCCCCCACAGGGAAAGGCAAGGAGAGCACACAGCAAGAGCTGTCCATATAGCTCCCCCTCTGGCTCCGCCCCCCAGTCATTCGACCGACGGTTAGGAGAAAAAGGAGAAACTATAGGGTGCCGTGGTGACTGTAGTGTATAAAGAAAAAAATTTTCAACCTGATTAGGAAACCAGGGCGGGCCGTGGACCGGACACACCGTTGGAGAAAGTAATTTTATCAGGTAAGCATAAATTCTGTTTTCTCCAACATTGGTGTGTCCAGCCCACGGCGTCATCCATTACTTGTGGGAACCAATACCAAAGCTTTAGGACACGGATGAAGGGAGGGAGCAAATCAGGTTACCTAAATGGAAGGCACCACGGCTTGCAAAACCTTTCTCCCAAAAATAGCCTCCGAAGAAGCATAAGTATCAAATTTGTAGAATTTGGCAAAAGTGTGCAGAGAGGACCAAGTCGCTGCCTTACATATCTGATCAACAGAAGCCTCGTTCTTGTAGGCCCAAGTGGAAGCCACAGCCCTAGTAGAGTGAGTTGTGATTCGGTCAGGAGGATGCCGTCCGGCAGTCTCATAAGCCAATCGGATAATGCTTTTAAGCCAGAAAGAGAGAGAGGTAGCAGTAGCTTTTTGACCTCTCCTCTTACCAGAGTAAACGACAAACAAAGATGAGGTTTGTCTAAAATCTTTTGTTGCTTCTAAGTAGAACTTTAAAGCACGAACAACATCTAATTTGTGTAATAAACGTTCCTTCTTTGAAACTGGATTCGGACACGGAGAAGGAACAACTATTTCCTGGTTAATATTCTTGTTGGAAACAACTTTTGGAAGAAAACCAGGCTTAGTACGCAAAACAACCTTATCTGAATGGAAAACCAGATAGGGTGGATTACATTGCAAAGCAGATAATTCAGAAACTCTTCTAGCAGAAGAAATAGCAACCAAAAACAGAACTTTCCAAGATAATAACTTAATATCTATGGAATGTAAAGGTTCAAACGGAACCCCTTGAAGAACTGAAAGAACTAAATTTAGACTCCAAGGAGGAGTCATGGGTCTGTAAACAGGCTTGATTCTAACCAAAGCCTGAACAAAAGCTTGTACATCTGGCACAGCTGCCAGTCGTTTGTGTAACAAGACAGATAAAGCAGAAATCTGTCCTTTTAGAGAACTAGCTGACAACCCTTTATCCAAACCTTCTTGGAGAAAGGAGAGAATCTTTGGAATTTTAATCTTACTCCAGGAGAATCCCTTGGATTCACACCAGCAGATATATTTTTTCCATATTTTATGGTAAATCTTTCTAGTCACAGGTTTTCTGGCTTGGACAAGAGTATCTATCACAGAATTCGAAAACCCACGCTTGGATAAAATCAAGCGTTCAATTTCCAAGCAGTCAGCTGCAGAGAAACTAGATTTGGATGTTCGAATGGACCTTGTACTAGAAGATCCTGTCTCAAAGGTAGCTTCCATGGTGGAGCCGATGACATATTCACCAGGTCTGCATACCAAGTCCTGCGTGGCCACGCAGGAGCTATCAGAATCACCGAGGCCTTCTCCTGTTTGATCCTGGCTATGAGCCTGGGAAGGAGAGAAAACGGTGGAAACACATACGCTAGGTTGAACGACCAAGGCGCCACTAATGCATCCACTAGAGTCGCCTTGGGATCCCTGGATCTGGACCCGTAGCAAGGAATCTTGAAGTTCTGACGGGACGCCATTAGATCCATGTCTGGAATGCCCCATAATTGGGTTAACTGAGCAAAGACCTCCGGGTGGAGTTCCCACTCCCCCGGATGGAAAGTCTGACGACTCAAATAGTCCGCCTCCCAGTTGTCTACTCCTGGGATGTGAATAGCAGATAGATGGCAGGAGTGATTCTCTGCCCATTGGATAATCTTGGTTACTTCCTTCATCGCTAGGGAACTCTTTGTTCCCCCCTGATGATTGATGTAAGCAACAGTCATTATGTTGTCCGACTGAAATCTTATGAACCTGGCTTCCGCTAGCTGAGGCCAAGCCAGGAGCGCATAGAATATTGCTCTTAGTTCCAAAATGTTAATAGGGAGAAGCGACTCTTCCCGAGACCATAGGCACTGAGCTTTCAGGGAGTCTCAGACCGCGCCCCACCCCAAGAGGCTGGCGTCGGTCGTGCCGATGACCCACTCCGGTCTGCGGAAACTCATTCCCTGAGACAGGTGATCCTGGGTCAACCACCAGAGAAGTGAGTCCCTGGTTACCTGGTCTACTTGAATTTGCGGAGACAAGTCTGTATAGTCCCCATTCCACTGATTGAGCATGCACAGCTGTAATGGTCTTAGATGAATTCGAGCAAAAGGAACCACGTCCATTGCTGCGACCATTAGTCCTATTACTTCCATGCACTGAGCTATGGAGGGTTGAGGAATAGAATGAAGAACTCGACAAACGTTTAGAAGCTTTAGCTTTCTGACTTCTGTCAGGAAGATCTTCATTTCCACAGAATCTATTATTATTCCCAGAAAAGGAACCCTTGTGGACGGTGAAAGTGAACTCTTTTCTATGTTCACCTTCCACCCGTGAGATCTGAGAAAAGCCAACACAATGTCTGTGTGGGCCCTTGCTTTGGAAAGAGACGACGCTTGGATTAGGATGTCGTCTAGATAAGGTGCTACAGCGATGCCCCTCGGCCTTAGGACCGCTAGAAGGGACCCTAGCACCTTTGTGAAAATTCTGGGAGCGGTGGCTAAACCGAATGGAAGAGCCACAAACTGGTAATGTTTGTCCAGAAAGGCGAACCTCAGGAACTGATGATGAGTTTTGTGGATTGGAATATGCAGATACGCATCCTTTAGATCCACGGTAGTCAAATATTGACCCTGCTGGATTGTCGGCAAGATTGTCCGAATGGTTTCCATTTTGAAGGATGGAACACTGAGGAACTTGTTTAATATCTTTAAATCCAGAATTGGCCTGAAAGTTCCCTCTTTTTTGGGGACCACAAACAGGTTTGAGTAAAAACCTAGACCTTGTTCCCCGGAGGGGACTGGGTTTATCACTCCCATCTTTGATAGGTCTCTTACACAATGTAAGAATGCCTGTTTCTTTATCTGGTCTGAAGATAAGCGAGACAGGTGGAACCTTCCCCTTGGAGGAAGTCCCTTGAACTCTAGCAGGTATCCCTTGGAGACTATCTCTAGTGCCCAGGGATCCGGAACATCTCTTGCCCAAGCCTGAGCGAAGAGAGATAGTCTGCCCCCTACCAGATCCGGTCCCGGATCGGGGCTACCCCTTCATGCTGTCTTGGTAGCAGCAGCAGGTTTCTTGGTCTGTTTACCCTTGTTCCAGCCTTGCATGGGCTTCCAAGCGGGTTTGGGCTGGGCCGCGTTACCTTCTTGTCTAGCGGCAGTGGAGTTATTAGCCGGTCCGTTCCTGAAATTGCAAAAGGAACGAAAATTAGACTTGTTCTTAGCCTTAAAAGGCCTATCCTGTGGGAGGGCATGGCCCTTACCCCCAGTGATGTCTGAAATAATTTCCTTCAATTCCGGCCCAAAAAGGGTCTTACCCTTGAAAGGAATATTAAGTAACTTAGTCTTGGACGACACATCTGCCGACCAGGATTTCAGCCAAAGCGCCCTCTGCGCTACTATAGCAAAACCTGAGTTTTTCGCCGCCAATTTCGTTATTTGAAAGGCGGCATCCAATATAAAGGAATTAGCTAATTTTAATGCGTGAATTCTGTCCATGACTTCTTCATAGGAAGTCTCTTTCTGGAGCGACCTTTCTAGTTCCTCGACCCAAAAGGACGCCGCTGAAGTGACAGTAATAACACATGTAGCTGGTTGAAGGATGAACCCTTGCTGAACAAAAATCTTTTTAAGCAATCCTTCCAATTTTTTATCCATAGGATCTTTGAAAGCGCAGCTGTCCTCTATAGGAATAGTGGTGCGCTTCGCTAGTGTTGAAACAGCTCCCTCAACCTTCGGGACCGTCTGCCATGCGTCCCTTCTAGGGTCTACTATGGGAAACATTTTCTTAAATATAGGAGGTGGGGCAAAGGGTACATCTGGCTTCTCCCACTCCTTTTCCACTATGCTCGCTACCCTTTTGGGTATTGGAAAAGCGTCGTCGTGCACTGGGACCTCTAAAAATTTGTCCAATTTGCACAACTTCTCTGGTACTACCATAGAATCACAGTCATCCAGAGTAGCTAATACCTCCTTTAGCAAAGCGCGGAGATGTTCTAGCTTAAACTTAAATGCTACTATATCAGGTTCTGCCTGTTGAGAAATTTTTCCTGAGTCTGAAATTTCACCCTCAGACAGCCCTTCCCTCACAGCCAATTCCGATTGATGTGAGGGTAAAATAGATAAAGCATCGTCAGCGTCTGATTGTTCATCCTTTTTATCTGTATTTAAAACTGAACAATCACGCTTTCTCTGAAATGCTGGCAGTTTGGATACAAGATTTGCTATAGAATTATCCAGTACTGCTGTTAATTGTTGCATAGAAATAAGCACTGGCGCGCTAGGTGTCGCCTGCGCGGGCAAAGCTGGTGTAGACACAGAAGGAGAGGATGTAGAACTATCCCCACTACCTTCATTAGATAAATCATCTTGGGCAACATTATGAAATGTAACAGAGCTGTCCTCATTTTGTTTGGACGCTATGGCACAATTATCACAAACACTCGAAGGGGGAACCACATTTGTCTCTACACACACAGAACATAGGTTATCTGATGGCACAGACATGTTAAACAGATTTAGGCAGGCAAACAATGCAATAAAAACGATTTTAAACAAAAACGTTACTGTCTCTTTAAATAATAAAATGACACACTTTATTTCTGAATGTTCAAAAAACTATGAAGGCAATATCCGATTTTTCTGAAATTTGGACCCCAGTGTCTTAATGCTTAGAAAGTATTGCACAGCAAATATGGAGACTCTAGCTCTTAAAACAAGCAAACCGGAGCTAATTGTTGGATTTAACCGTTTTTATACACCACAATCCCTGCTTACAGCATTGCTGCAGCTTTTACCTTTCTTAGGGGTCAATCATCCACAGAAATAAGCCTTCTGGAGTCACTTTCTGAGCCACAGGACCCTCTCACATGGAACTGCATGCACTGCCTTGAAATTAACTGAAGTGCCAAAATGAGGCCTCCTCCCTCAGTACACTAGAGTGAAGGGGCCTTCCTGACTAGATTTAGGTGTCTAAAGCAAGCCAGATCAATAAAAAACATCCCCAAGTGTATATGAGCTTATAAAACATTTCAATTGCCATCATATTGTAATAAAAAACAATCGATTTGGCCCCTGACACTGTCTACCAGCATAAAAATCAAAAAGGGGAAGCCTGTTATCTTTTTTGCTGAGGTGAAAGAAAAATGGCTTACCGTTTTCCCTGAGGGGAAATATGACTGTCATCTAGCATTAGCCTGTGTTGTTAGAAGGAGACTAGTCATACCTGAAGCAGATAAGTCTGCAAACTGTTACCCCCAACTGAAGTTCTCTGGTTTCAACAGTCCTGTGTTGTAACAGAAATGGATTTTAGTTACTTGTGCTAAAATCATAGCCCTCTTAAACAGAAATCTTCATCACTTTTCTGTTGTAGAGTAAATAGTACAAGCCAGCACTATTTTAAAATAACAAACTCTTGATAGAAGAATAAAAAACTACAACTAACACCACAAACTCCTCACCATCCCCGTGGAGATGCTACTTGTTCAGAGCGGCAAGGAGAATGACTGGGGGGCGGAGCCAGAGGGGGAGCTATATGGACAGCTCTTGCTGTGTGCTCTCCTTGCCTTTCCCTGTGGGGGAGAATATTTCCCACAAGTAATGGATGACGCCGTGGACCGGACACACCAATGTTGGAGAAATGGGGTTTAAAGCTTCAATTAGTCCCTCAGAAGACTATCAGGACCTCAGGAGAAGTTGCTTGCTGCTTGTAAATGTAGGCCCCACCAACCTCACTCGATGTTGCTGGGGCCTACAAAAAACTAACAAACCCTGCCTAAAAGCCATGTGGGTTATAAACAACCCCAAATAACCCTCAAGCAAATGTCCCATAAAACAGAAAACGTTACTCCCAGACACAAAAACGTTTGTCCCAAATTCACATAACAAACTGAGTGCCCACAAAAAATTAACCCTTTATGCAAGCTAGTAAAAACCTCTGATAACACTAGGATTACTGCTTCCCCTTCCCCTAATGGGGACACTGTCAGCCTTTCTGAGTTAACACAGTCTCTGCAGAAAATATGACTGAACATACCTCATTGCTGTTTTTGACAAAGCCCGGAGGGGCGAAACTAGTCAGGAGTCACAGCGAGTGTTTGGGCGCTCTCAATTTTTTTAAAAGCCTAGCACCTCAATGACAATCTAATACTCAATATCTGCTATACGTAGTTAACTTGTTGTACAGTCTGGGTTGTGCCAGACTTAGCTAGAATTTTTGGCTAACTGAAATACAATCAGTCTTACTTATTACTGTGCAGGACAATAGAGGGTATAATAGAACCTACCGAGTCAGTTGAAATCTGAATTGACACGAGTATAGATACCAACCAATTCAAATAGAACTATACTATCCAGTATAGGAATTAGTTACAAGTTTACAGCACAAATTGAATGTAACTGAAATGTGATACAAAATAGAAACACAATAACAGTGCTGCTGCTTTGCAACCAATACTAGATACCACAAAGGATATTGATGCAGCGCTAAGATAAAAGAAAATATTGTAACCCACATTAACTCTATAGTGATATTGTTTAGTGCTGTTGTGCTAATGCTGTATATATCAGTAGTCAAGCAGTGACCGTAACATTAGCTTGACTGAGAGCACTCCCATATTACTTACAAAGTGAATGATAACTGAACAAAATAGTAATAATATAACAACAAGGATTTGCACTGAGTAAACGGTTGGGGATTATATTGAGCTTAGATATCAGAAAACTATTTCACATATGTGGTCAATATAATATAACACTATAGTGTTGCACACAAAACTTCACAACTATTATTTAGAGTACAGAGTCTAAATAGTATACATCTAGATACAAGCAACACTGAATATTGTTTTTTCAATAAACATCCACATGTTGTACCATTAAACAGTGAGGATATTTGGCCTCACTGAGAGAAATCAATCAGTTATTGTCCTCTCAGAAAATATTTATACAAACAGACACAATTCTGGCTAACACCACATGATCCAGAGTCATTAGGGTAACCAAATATCCTTATATAGGGTGGTAGTCATATTATGACTGCACACATACATTATTTGGACCCAATAGCAGCAGTATAGCAGAACAAAGATAACTCTATTAAGGAGAATATAATTATATACATTAGGCCTTTTATCTAATAAGTCCTCCTAAAGAGTGAACCACTTAATAGATGTCTTGGAGGTGCTAGTGTCGTTTTTAATTTGTGTGTTACCCTTATTTTAAGAGCAATTCATAATAAAAGTTATATTTTAATTTTACCCGTTCTGGAATTACTGCCACAGAGTCTAGGCTAAGAGTGCTTTCAGGTGCATACTTCCAGGAGATATCCACACTCCTTGTGTGATTCTCCTTAGTTTTCTGAAATTTATCTACTTATGCATTAGCACCATTCCCTATATAAGCAATATTTGTTTCACAAATACATATTATATAGTCTGTAATTATTGAATAACAGGGAAAAAGCCCTTGTAGTGCCATTGTTCGTGTGTAATAATACCTCATTGCTGTATAGCAAGAAACCGTTCCTCACACTGAAGTTTTCCTGTACTCCTCAGCTTCTGTGGGAACAGCAGTGGACCTTAGTTACAAATGCTAAGATCATCATCCTCTAGGCAGAAATCTTCATCTATGTCCTGCCTGAGAGTTAATAGTACAACACCGGTACCATTTAAAAATAACAAACACTTGATTGAAGATAAAATATAACTAACAGTTTAACACCTCTTTACCCTTCCTGCTTAGAGCCAGCAAAGAGAATGACTGGGGGTGGAGTTAAGGGGGGAGCTATATAGACAGCTCTGCTGTGGTGCTCTCTTTGCTACTTCCTGTCAGGAAGGACAATATCCCACAAGTTAGGATGAATCCGTGGACTCGGTACATCTTGCAAAAGAAAAGTTATTATTCTAAAACTGAAAACCATTATTTAAATCGCTATTAATGACTAGTGATTTAATTCAAATACACCCTGGGGGTCACCTCAAACGCCTGAGGTGCAGAAGGGACCTCAAACAGCTCTAAAACGCCCCAGGGGGTCACATGCAGTCATCATCAGCACTTGGTATTGTGTGGGTAACAACTACGTATCAACCCCGGCACTTAGGAGGTTAAATTCTGTTTTATTTTAATATGAGTTTTGTGATGACTAATAAGATGTGATTTCTGAATAAAATATTTCCCACAGTCAGAACATGAAAATTCTTTCTCCCCTGTATGAATTTTTTGATGCCTAATAAGATCTGTTTTCTGAGTAAAGCATTTCCCACAGTCAGAACATAAAAATTCTTTTTCTCCTGTATGAATTTTTTGATGCGTAATAAGAGTTGATTTCTGAGTAAAACATTTCCCACAGTCAGAACAAGAAAATGCTTTCTCTCCTGTGTGAATTTTCCGATGATCAATAAGATTTGATTTCCGAGTAAAATATTTTCCACAGTCAGAACATAAAAATCTTTTTTCTCCTGTATGAATTTTCTGATGAGCAACAAGAGTTTTTTTATGTTTAAAACATTTCCCACATATAGGACAGGAAAATAGCTTTTCTCTTTTATGAATTTTTAGATGTTTATAAAGATGTGATTTTGTAAGAAAACATTTCCCACATTCAGAACATATATTTCCCACGTGACGTCTTTGATTTTGAATAAGATATAAAGAAGCATCTGCACTCTGATCATGACTAGGATTATTGCAGCTTGTCAATTCACCTGTCAATAAGAAACACAATAGGAGTAATGTTAATAAATACATAATGTTTTCATGATATCAAATAAACTGCTCTGATTTAGTCAGTCCCCTACAATTGCAGTTGACACTGTGACAACTAGACCTTTCTCAGCTTCCATGCTAAGGCTTAAGGGCAGTTTACTAGACATTATGGACTATTTCTAAGAATTCACACTTAGTCGAAGACCAAACTAAATTGAAATGAATGTTATTTATCTACCCAATGTATCTAGTCCTTTAAAATTGTGTTCACAGAAATTTTTAGTAATACAATTATTTAAGTCCATAAACTAATCTTTACAACTACTGCTCATGTGCTTGTGTGCTTAGGATGACTCTAGAACAACAAAAACAAAGCAAATGGCCCCAGGTGGTGTAGTATATCTAAGCAATATAGAAATTTTAATTAGAGACAAGAATCTCACTCATGTGTCAACTACACCTTCTGGGATAATCAGCAGCTCCCCAGCCAGCTGTGTTACTCAGGCAATTCTGTTATACCATATAGATGAGGAGGATTATTTAGCTGAAAAGACTTAGAGGGCCATGATACCCAAATGTTGAAACACTTGAAAGTGATGCAGCACAGCTGTAGAAAGCTGACTAGAAAATAACACCTGAACATCTCTATGTAAAAAAGAAAGATATTTTAACTCAAAGTATACCAAACCCCATTGCATAGCAGCAAATCAGTATGCCTGTCCTGGGACAGCCAAGGGAGTGAGCTTCGTGCACACTCATATTATTTCCCTATTCAGTTTAAGGAAGTTTACTATAAAATCTAATGAGAGTTAAGTGAAATCTCATGAGATCACAGTAAAAGAGTTCATGACCTTAGCACTGCTGATGCTGATTGGCTGCAGTTAAGTTCTTCATTTTTTTTTTTACCTGCAGCTGGGCAGCAGCCGAGTATAACTTTTTACACAGAACTTACTCTGCTGAGCTGTGGAAATTGTGAGGTAAAATATCTTCCTTTTTTACATAGAGATGCCCAGGTGATATTTTTCTGTCAGCTTTTTTACAGTTATACTGCATCAGTTTCAAGTGATTTAGCATATGAGTATTATGTCCCTTTAAAGACCCCAATACAGATAAACCAAAAGGATATCAACTTGTGACAAATCTCCAAAATAACATCAAACCACCACAGTTAACGAATTTGCTTAAAAAAGGTTAAGAGTATTTACATCACAGGAAAGGGTTAATATGCAACTTAAAGGAACACTAAATACAGTACACTTGCAAAATTAACAAATGCATAATAAAAAAGGCAATAACATCTACTCTGAATTTCAAATAAGCATTCTGATTTATTTTTTCTCCCCTTTTTCCGCCCCTGTATCATGTGACACACATTAGCCAATCACAGACTATTATATTAATACCCTGTGAGTTTGTGTGTATATAAAAAGACTGCAAAATTTTATAAAGTTGGAAGTACATTGGAAAGTGTCTTAAAACTGCATGCTCCTGAAGCATAAATGTTTATTTTTGACTTGAGGGTCCTTTTAAATAATTATTGCTTATGTGCACAAAACATTCTGTTTTATTTTTTTATATTATTTACTTGTAATGAAGACCAGATTATAATTTTATACAAAAGGTAATATATAATATGTAAAATAAACTTTATTAGTGAACATGCACATCAGACATGTACACTCACCTGTGTCCTGTGTGCCTCAAACACGTTATGCATGTACACTCACCTGTGTCCTATTTCCTGCAGACACATCTCTCACGTACACTCACCTCTGCCCTGCAACCCTCACATGTGGTACACATACAATATCTGTGTCCTGCTTCCCACAGACATGACACACAAATATTCACTTTGCCCTACATCCCTCTGAAGTGTCACACATGTAAACTGCTTTCCTATCCCCTCCTTCCAACAGACATGTCACACATGTACACTCCACCAGTGCTGTTTTCCACAGACACGTCACACACTTACACTCACTGTTCTACAGACACGTCACACACTTACACTCACCTATGCACTGTTTTCTACAGAAATATAACACATGTACAATCACATGTGCCCTACTTCCCTCAGACATGTCACACACATACTTACCTGCACCCTGCGTCCCACAGAAATGTCACAAACGTACACTCACCTGCACTCTGCATCCCTCAGACATGTCACACACACTCACCTGTACTTATATTGGCACAAATTTCCAGCTCTGCAGCTTCTGGCATATTTCTTAGCCACTGATCTTCAGTTTTTTTCGTGTTACATGAAATCTTAGCATCGTTTTCACCTGGGGAAAAAAAAGAATAAATAAATCACTATTTACAATTTCTGTTGTCTCTTATTTAAAAAAAAAAAAAAAAAAAAAAAAATTAAAGTAAAATATGAAAAATTGTGTAATTTAAGTTACATACGCCTGAGCCTACATCACTAGCAGTCACATCTGTAAGAAACATTCCATATAAGGATATTAGCACAGCAGTAAATGCATGTGTCAAGCAGTAAAGCAAGTTCGATGGGAATCAGTTACTTTACTAGCTGCAAATACAGCCTCATTGTAGCCAATCAGAATTCCTATGTGAGACTTATTACAGGGTTTAAAAATAACAATTTCCCATTGGTTATTAAAACATCACTGTAGCCCATTTAATTATGTTAACATGTATTGCATAAGTGAGAGACTGTACCACAGTGATATGATAGAAACATCCAATCCGATATAAAGGGATTTATATAGTTCAAGACAAAAGTTTTTTCTATGTGCAGCATTCTGGACAGGACACATTTTCTGAAGGCTCCAGCTAAATCTTTAGTAATCTGCCGATAATTTCATGTTGACAGCAAGAAGAAGGCCATATTCCATAAAAATACAACGGACTTGCTAATCCTGGTCCCATATTTAATCTCTTGACTGTTTATATGAATCTGGGGGCTCAGATCGGAATCTCGAGGCCTAGGGCAGCGGCCCACTGTTAGGCATACACCTCCCCCCGAGAAGAAATGGGTCATCAGTGCTGTTGGAGCAATCGGACTTACTGAAATGTCTTCATTCCCCACATATACCTGGATAGTAAGCTGAAAAACTATAAGAACCTGCCTTGAACTGTCGTTTTCAGAGTACATCTAGCATGTTGGTCATGGCGGGAGACTACCATATACTACAGCCCGATGAACATCTTAGAAAATTTGAACATCTCATGAAAAAATTGATCGATAAAGCTCCATATGATTACCTGATGCAACGCTTTTGTGCAAGCTCAACCGAGACCTCAGAAACAGAGACTCTCACTGATGTGGTATCTCACAATTCTTAATTTCTAACAAAGACCCAGCATGATCATCCGCCATTACAGACAGCCCTCATGGAGCGTCGTGGTGAGAACTCTGGAGATCCACAGCTTAGTTTCCTAAAAAAATCACTGCCGGCAATAGATATTCGGAAGCCATGCTGAACAGCCTCAGGAACTGCCCCTAGCAGAGAACCTGGGACACCGGGCAGAGGAGAGGAGCATAACAGCATATGAGGCAAATAAGGCGACAGGACGAAACAAGATAGAGATGTCTACAAAACATTAACAAATCATCCTCAGAGCAAGCTCCGGAAAAGCTAAAAAGACTAACTGATGAACCTGCGTACCGTTTATTAAAACTTCCAGGCGAGACTGGGTGGCGGAGATATTTACCTGCCACAGATGGGGACATCTATTGCCTTCATAGCGGTGGACATATACCCAAGTCAGGTGAGGGGTAGTCTGCAGAAGCCCTTCTCAGATAAAATACAGCCGGCTAAGACCATCAGCAAAACTTGCCTGTTCACGTTATACTATAGGCTCTATAGGGGACTAATATCCGTTATTTTTGTTTATATATATACCCTATTCTGCATGTCTTAAAGTTTACAGTATTAATCTCAAGACTCTAACGATACAAAACTTTTTGCCTAACTCTATTAATTGAGGATTAATGTTTGTTGGCAGACAGCACATGAGGACAGACCATATAAGTTCAGGTTTGAGATTGTAATGGGAAGTGTTTAAGTATGTTTAATATATTTTATTTTTGAAATGTGATGACCCAAGTTCGTAAGGTCAGTAATGTTTAAATGCACATAATATCCTGTGTAGATGAAGGTTTACTTTTTTAAATGTTCCATAAGGGTATAGAAAGTAGAGGTACTACTTCTAGTGTTATATGTGTTTATTGATGCCTTGCAGCAAATAAGTTAGACCTAGAAGATTACTTTATGTATAAACCCCTCCCCCCCAGTGCGGCCTGCGGCCGGGGTTCATGATGGGTGGATCAGTTAAGATACTTCACCAGGATAACAACCTAGTTTTTAGACAAATCCCCAAGCTGTGTAAAACCTAACCTTAGGATACAAGCAACTTATGGTCTCTTAATCATATTAGAGGGCATCAACATCCTACGTAAGAGCATCGTTAAAAATAACACAAATATATATATCATTGTGCTGTCTCTACACTGCTGGAATAACTAGCGCCCCCCTCTCTTATGTTAGCACATAAATACTCTCTTCCCAGCCATACAATTAAACCATTAAATCAGCCCATATAATTTAGAATGATGATCAAAATGAAACACCCTGAAGATATACCATACTTAAGTAGTCTCATAACCCTAGACTTAAAGGGACACTAAACCCAAAATTTTTCTTTCATGATTCAGACAGAGCATGCAATTTTAAGAAACTTTCTAATTTACTCCTATTATCAATGTTTCATCGTTCTCTTGCTATCTTTATTTGAAAAGCAGGAATGTGATGCATAGGAGCAGGCCCATTTTTGGTTGAGAACTTGTATTATGCTTGCTTACTGGTGGGTAAATGTAAGCCTCCAATAAGCAAGCACTATCCATGGTGCTGAACCTAAAATGGGCTGGCTGCTAAGATTGACATTCCTGCTTTTAAAATAAAGATAGCAAGAGAACGAAGAAAAAATAATAATAGGAGTAAATTAGAAAATTGATTAAAATTTCATGCTCTATCTGAATCATGAAAGAAAAAAATTGGGTTTAGTGTCCCTTTAAGTCTAGGGTTATGAGACTACTTAAGTATGGTGTATCTTCAGGGTGTTTCAAAAAAATTGGGTTCAGTGTCCCTTGAATAATATATTTTCAAGCATCTCCATCTGCACTATTTATATTTTCCACAGATAACCTTAATTCAAAAGCACAAGGTGTTAACTATATATAATTCACTTTCAAATTTGAATTCTAATCTTTATCAGATTCCCTGCTAAATCTAAGACATATCCCCAAATATGCCCAATATGGATCATATGTGAGTTTGTTAAAGACCCATGAAAGGTCTAAAAAGTTATAACTAGGGCCAAATAAGAAATACACTGATTTTAAAAGAGTTTTCCTAGGTGCAAAATTTGACATATGTGATGTATGATATATGTATAGTTAGCACATTGAATCATTATGGAAAACCAATACATTGTAATACTCTTGATGTTTGCTTTGTATATGCAATTCATGACATGTTCATTTGATTTAAATAAAGCACTTTTGAAAATTAAAAAAACAAAAACAAAAAAACAAACTATTTTCCATTTCTTCAATAAAAGAGCAAAAGCAATAGAAATAATAGAAATGAGCAAGTTTAACCATTTCACCACTAAGAAATGTCATACCTTGTGCTGAAGCAGTTTTCAGTCTTTTGTGCTCATTGTATTTAGAATTTAGCCCTACATAAGTTATATAACAATCACCACAATTAACAGGTGAGTTTTCATCTATGTGTTTTATTGGGTGGGAGGTAGTGTCTCTAAAAGTGAGACACACACATACACTCACCTGTGCCCTGTGTCCCTTACATGTAACACACGTACATTCACTTGTGCCCTGTGTCCCTTATGTGTCACAAACGTACACTCACCTGTGCCCTTTTTCCCACAGCCATGTCACACACGTACACTCACCTGCAATAAAAAAACAAACAAACAATCTAAAGAATCACTATTTACAATGTCAATCTTAAAAATTTAAGATTACAATAAAATGTACAAAATTGTGTAATTTAATATAAATAAACCTGAGCCTAGGTCACCAGCTGTCACATCTGGAAGAAATTCCATGTAGTGACAGCATATCAGTAAGTACAGAATGTGCCATGTAGTAAAGTAAGTTAGCTGGGATTTAGTGACTTTACTAGCTGCATTGTAGCCAACCAGAATTCCCATGTTTTGTGTATTACACAAGTTTTTATTTTTTTAGTGTTAAAAATATAATCAAAAACATTACATGTGCATTGCAAATGCACTCACATCACAGTAACACCCCTTATACCTGACATGGGGACAATACAGCACTAGTACTCCAGCAGCCCCTATACCTGACATGGGGAAAATCTAGCACTAGTATTCCAACAGCCCATTGACCTGACATGTGGACAATACAGTAATAGTATTCCAACAGCACCCAATGTTCTCCCCAGGACTTTTTTAGCAGGTGCACCACAGGGCTGATTTTACTGACAACCTGGCTAAAATTGCAGCCAATCTTAAACTACAATTAGCTAATATTAAAAATGTTCAATTTGTATTGCACAAATGATCTTTAAATATATTCTGTTAGATTATTCAATTAAATTTGGATAGCTGAAAATTATAAAATATTAGAAAATGTCACACTGCCCCCACCTGGCTGCTTCATAATGCCACCTGGCTGCCCAAAAAAAATTCTATGGAGATCACTGAGCACCTATACCTGAAATGGGGATAATACAGTACTAGTATTTCAACAGCCCCTATACCCGACATGGGGATAATGCAGCACATGTATTCCAACAGCCCATAAACCTGACATGGAGACTGTGACGGACTCCAGATAATCCGAATGGATATCTCCACCAAAATGAGACCTTCTTTGACCCTGGAACCTGTAGCTACAGTGCTGGAAGTGATAATAGCCAGTAGTCCACCCTAATAACCAGACAAGACCAGTATTAAGGTGAAACAAGAACCGACTTATTAACACAAAACTCACAATATTTACACACAATTGCCATCTGATAAGAGCTAATCCCATTAGGAGAACAATACCCCCCTCCAGACAGTCTGGCCCCTTCATAGAGGCCATAGGAACATAGAGATCCCGGCAGTAGATAGGTTGTTGTTTCGGGGTGACTCCGAGGGAGCAGCGGCTATTCCAGGGTCCAAAAAACGTCATGATCTGTAACTGGGGACCAGAGCGGTAGCCTAGGAAAGGAACTCAGGAACAGTCCAAGGTGGGGGTGTCAAAAACTCCAGGTTCCTGAGTGAGCTCCCTCACCCCAACCCAAGCGTCATGATCCGTTACTGGGGACCGGAGCGGTAGCTTGGGAAAGGAACTCATGAACAGTCCAAGGTGGAGGTGTCAAAAATCCCAGGTTCCTGAGTGAGCTCCCTCACCCCAACCCATGCCCATTGAATGTATGTTAAGTTCTCAAAAGAGCAGAGCTCTTTCAGAGCAACCTAGGTTAAAGGCAAGCAGGAATCTCTGGCGATCCCAGCCAGCAAAAAGTTCCATAAGATTCCAGCTGGGACACGGTCAGGCAGAAAAGATGTAAAGTGGGGTAGTGATCAGCTCTTTCAGGGCAAAGTTCAAATACTGCAACAAACAAGAGGAACTGTTGGAAAACATAATCTAACTGGTGAAGGGATTGCCCTTGCAGCCTGGTATCCATAACCGTCACAACCCCTGATGGCAGGGCAGAGGGGAAAGGGAAGGACGAGCAGCACAGCCTGCCCAGAGTTAGACCACCAAATCAACCCTCTAGGCAGGTATAGGCCACTGGTCCGTAACGGAGACAATACAGCACTAGTATTCAAACAGCCCCTATACATACCAAAAAAAAGAAAAAGGATATCCAGACCGGCTCTTCCTTCCACAAGTACACTCTTTATTAGATGAAAGAAAAGAGATTAAAAACAGCACAACTTAATATTGACAATTGTCAAAGCACCTACAGGCAAGTGTTAAAATACAAGATATGACAGGTACCCCCTCACATCTGACAAGTTTTGGTGGTAACCGTAATCATAGATATTGTGTGCTATACCTGTCTTACTTTATACGTAATCTTGTTACACTGATTGGCTGGCTATCACACACCCCTCATTACGTGATTGGTTACAACGTATCAGCATATCCCAGAGTGGGTACGTAAGAAACAAAGCCCACATTAACTGCCAATAGCATTGACAGAACCAGCATTGACATTGACCAATCACGTAATGAGGGGTGTGTGGTAGCCAGCCAATGAGTGTAACAAGATTACGTATAAAGTAAGACAGGTATAGCACACAATATCTATGATTACGGTTACCACCGAAACACGTCAGATGTGAGGGGGTACCTGTCATTTCTTGTATTTTAACACTTGCCTGTAGGTGCTTTGACAATTGTCAATATTAAGTTGTGCTGTTTTTACACTCTTTTCTTGCATCTAATAAAGAGTGTACTTGTGGAAGGAAGAGCCGGTCTGGATATCCTTTTTCTTTTTTTGGTATACATATGACCGGTCCATAGGGCTCTCCTGACACATTCATGGTGGGAACTCTAAGACCAGTACCCGGATCCTGAACCGGAAGGACAAGCTCAGCAACATCGTATCGGCGGCGGTGAAGCAGGGAGCGGCCCACTAGGCAGGAGCTGCATCTCGTGTAAGTCCGCTTTATTCATTCATTTGATATTGTCATATTGGACTTTGGATGTGTATCTGAGCTAATGTTCACATAGGATGGTGACATTTGTCAGTTGTAACAGTACATACAGCTTAAAGGTCTATGCTGGAGTAATATGGTATTCCTTAGTCGAGTGCTGGGGCTAACTGTTGTGTATTTGGAATTGATCTCTGGGTCTGGAGGAGCAAATTGCACAGACATAAAAGAACCAGTATTTCCCACCATATGAACTGTATAATCAGACTTTAGTTAAACAGCACAACACGTATATGAGAAGCACTAAACATATTGCACCCATAATCAGGCATAGTGTATAATTCACACTGTAAGATAAGGGACACCATCACACTCCCATATCAATCTATGAACATTGAAGAAGGTTAACAAATGACTGTAACTTTTTACTCTCTTGAACAAACGACGGACAGAGAACAAGACCAAATAGAATATGAACAAATCTTTTCCACTAGTAGGACCCAGTCAGCATTGGGGGACCTATTTTTTGAGATGGAATGTTTGAAGATAAAGGAAACAAGAAATAAACTAGACAAATGGACCCTGGAGAGATACATTAATTTAAAAATGATCCCCAGAGGGCTACGTCTTAATAAATTTCCGACCAACAACGAAGGTCACAGAACAAGGGAGATGACTGCTCAGAGAAAGAAGACAGGAAGAGAGTGGATTTCTATGATCCTCCAAGACAACCCCAAGAGGAGGAAAGGAATTACCCTAAACATAGAGAGACTGATCAAAGACTTGAATATAATGACATGTATGAGAATAATGAGGCTAGAAGCCATACCCCTATTCTAAAGACTAAAAATACTAATAGTCAGGATCAGTCTAGTCAAGTTGATAGAAGCTCTAACACCTACCATGCACATGGTCACAAAGACACAGGAACACTGCCGAAAACACAGGGTCCACAACAGCAAAAGAGGCAAATTAATAAAACTGACCCGGCATTGAAATATAACAGTAACCAATGGGACAGTAGGAGTATGGATAGAGAGAGAGATAGTAGGGAATATATAGAGGATAGAGAAAATCAATCCAGCATGCAGCAGGTTTTTCACATACCCCCAGAAAAACCAGACGGGGGGGGGATTAGAAAAAGAGCAAAGAGGGAGAGATCGCTATTGATTACGCACACAAAACAAACAACTAGAAAAAGAAGTAATAACTACCTCTAAGGGAGCCACCATATTTATAGTTGGCAATGTCATAAACATTTCAGGCCTAGATCTTACACCTGCACAGTATCAAGTTTTAAATTATGGTCTAGGGTTTGCACCCTCATGTAAGTTCAACATCTTTGATACCCTAATTGATGTGAATAGGCTTATTAGGACCCTAACACTAAGGAGACACTTTGAAACAGATAGAGGAGCTACAAAATATGGCAAGTTCTGTCAGTGGGACAAATGTTAACAACATACTTGATGTAGCCAATTTTGATGACTTGTGTACCATTAAAGATTTAAATGAGTTGCTAAAGGAATCTCATGAACCTACAGTAGATACCAATGAACAGGTAACAGAACACTAATATCACAAGACCTATTCGCAATAAATCAATTTTTTATCCAATTCAGAGTAGGGGCTCAGTCTTGGAAATGTTTCAAGCTTCAGTTGAAAGAGATCTTGTTAAATTATATAAGGAAGCAGATAAGACTGTCCCCAATCTGAATGAGATACAAAAACAGGCATTACAAGAGCTAAAAGATAATACAGATTTGGTAGTACGAAAATCGGATAAGGGAGGTAGCACAGTGGTGATGTCAAAAGAAGATTATATTAGAGAAGATAAGCGTCAACTAAGTGATCCAGAAACCTATGAGCCACTACCCTCGAATCCTACCAAACAAATTTTGGAACTGATTAAGTCTCTCATAGATGATGGAGTGGAGAATGGGTTTCTGGATAAAACAACAGCGGAATTCCTATTTAAAATACATCCTCGGGGGCGTGTCCAAGAGGCAATCATGGCGGACGGAAAATCCCACAGCTCCGTAGCTTGACATTCTAAGCTAATGATTTTACATGGAGCCATCTGTAGCCTAAACGGATCAATCATATATTTGGTTTGCCGAAAATCCCTACACCTGAAATATGTACTTTGATCGCCACTTCACAATTGAAATTTGCCACAGTTAGCAGACTGGTATGGGACAGAGGCCTACCGCACGGAACCTTATACTATTTGTGTGCAGACCCAATCAAAGGAGCTAAAGCAAGGGAGACACATAGCCACACTACTGGAACCCTTATAGCAGAGATTGTCGGACACCTCTATAGTACCCCTTGATTCCAGCCACTACATTGCTGACTGCTCACAGCGCATCATGGAGATACCTTTGGATGCAGTGATGACCCTCCTTGAAGGCCTACGAAAACGGATGGACCTACAATATGCTCAGCTTGCTCTCGACATCCGCTCATTGAATTCAGGGGAGGACCGCCTTAACATCCACACCACACTAGATGAGACATTGGAGGAGCGGTCCCGAGAGGAGCAAAGTGCAGCTGCTCAAACACATACAAAGAAATGTGCGAATACATTGCTACACGTACCTCAGTGCATATCCAGACCTCCCATCTACTTGCTGCCCGATAACATGTTCAGCCCGTTGGCCACAGGGGAAGGTTCCTTTCTTGTGCAGATCGAGTGTGAATTTGATCTCTCCCCATCACTTCTCTCACCCGGATTAACCACACTACCAGTTCAACCCAGATCCGCACCGGACACTCTGGTCAACCAGCCCACTCAGCTAAGTATTGGGTCACCGATACAATCCAACTCACCCACTAATCTTGGGCTGATGGAGGGCCTCATGAAGAGCGGGGACTTTGGGGCCGGGAACACCATTCTCTCTACTTTAACGAATGGCTTAAGGTCAGCACACCCTGAGGTTTCTAGGCTCCCAGGAGGACATTCTTTTGTTCGTCACAGCAAACACTTGAAAAGAATGGGCATAGGCTAAACTTTTAGATTACGGCTGGGAGCATTGGGGATTACACATACAACTTCTCCAACGTTCCCTTTTGCTTCAAGTAACCGTTCACTCAAAATGAGTGATACAGATAACATTGCTTTATTTACTATTAGACTTAAAATTGCACTATTTTCAATGCTGACATTGAGTTTCTTTGGGGTTGTATACGATGTCCCTTAAGTTTTATTAGAGATAAGATTTGCTATGGGACTCCTTCTGAGACGATAAATTGTACTAGGCTCTAGATGTCTGATCCCATGCACATCCTGCTTATTGCTTATTGAAGGTTGATTTGGGTTATGAAAGTTGATAGCTGTTTTATCCCACTTGCTCATTATATCCCATTCTTATGCTCCTTGTTAGACCTTATCTGTTAAGTGACCATAGTATGTAACCATATTCATCATAATGTCTAGTCTAATGGCTTCACTTATCCATTAACTTACACTCAACCACTTGGAATATTCTTATTATACCATTTGCTAGCTCTTAATACCCTCTGGTGCCCTGCTGTTGATTTCATGTCATACTAATATACCCCTGAGATTACTTTTGCTGTTGTACACTTTAACTCTAGATAACTAAATCTCATACATACACTACTCATAGCTAGCTAGAGGTTATTGTGATTTTGCAAGCACAGCTATACTGACACTGTGTCACTTCACCTACTTTTTATATTGCACTCTGAGTTGAGCTATATAATAATATAAAAGTGGTTATCTTATTACATTCCCTGTCTCCCTAGAACTGGATCCCATTGTAAGGACATGTTTAAGAGGACATTGTTATTCTGAGATATTAACCCAATGTTTGAGACGCACTTTCAGCGTTACCCTATGTTAATATATGATTGTATATACATATTTTTAGTTAATTGTGCTGCTTGAGTCCTCACAGGTTTGTCTACTTACAGCATGCTTACTAGCAGCTCCTTTGCTTCACTATTACCTACGCTTGACTCTTTTTCTTTAGATAAGATTTCTGAGGAGGAATATCTAGTCTCACAAACTTAAGGCAGACAGGACAGGAAACTCGCCCTAGTTATTAACTTGGTGTAATTACATTTTGAGGGCCACTGCACAAAATTTACCGAGTTTACCTCAGATTATAGTATATCATAATATTTCAACAATACTGTATAGTGTCATATACTTAACAAGCCTCAACAAGCCTCAACTACTATCACAGCAAATAAAACCATTCCCTCAAATTTAGTATAACCTAGTATCACCTGTAGGGCCCATATCCACACTGATATATTTGGCAATTACTTCCCTATGACGATCGTAGAGCATTCACATTCAGATCAGTTGTGGTTGTCCTCAACTGCATCACAAATAGTAGGTGATAATTACTGCCACAATAATACAGTATCACCCATCGCAGGTTTCCATGACTCTAGATTTATTAGAAATCTCTTAGTTCTATCGTTTTTATAACCTTATAGAATCCTCAAAAACAAAATCATACCCCCTGGGTCTTCATAATAGACTCTCTAAGAAGAGTTATTTGGCTCCACAAGTCCAATGCATAACAGATCATCAGTAACCCTCTATAGCTAACAGATCTCTCGAGGGGCCAAAGAGACAGTCACTCACCATTATAGCCTAGGCCCCCTTCATGGTCCAAATACTCTTCCACTGGATTGGTACTCAGTTAGCATCCCACACACCCAGCTTTTAGGACATCACGGAGCCAGTCACCATATATACAAGCATATCCTGGGTCACTACTGCCTAGTTGAGAGCTCCATATACCTCTGCCAATATATATAATCAGATTCTAAGTATAGTAGGGCCTCAGAGTGGCTATGGATATTTTTAGAGTAAATGAGACTCCAACCACTTTTTTGCCCACCCCATTAAGTTGAGTCTAAGAGATCAATAGAGTTCCTATTAAACAATAATAACAATACCATACCTCTTACACATCCAGACACGCCCCCCCCACCTATTCCCCTTTTTTTTTTAAACCAGAGCGGCTCTTGTCCGCTGAATCCCCGAACCCCAAAATAAAACCTTCTCACTAACCCCATCTTGCCGTAAGTCATTATGAATAAATACACCACTCCAAGGCCTCCACAGTAAGATGGGGATTATCCTTATCCTCAATAAGCTAAAGGTCATAAAATGAGGTTGTTTTTTTTTTTCTTCATATGTTCCAGCTAACCATTTTAGCTTCATGTTAGTCTTGCATTTCTACCCTCATTCCTATATACTATGCATCTTGGACATAATCTTGAATCCTTAGCCAGAATTTACTTCTGCCATGTTAGATTTGTGGTTTGTTTAACCTATATAGTTTAAATTTTCAATCACAGACCTGTTTTGTATCTGGACATATGCTCTGTTTACATGTTGTACATTACCTCAATAAAAAATTAATTAAAAAAAAAAAAAAAAAAAATACATCCTCAAACGCCGATATTCCACTTCTTTCCCAAGGTCCATAAGACCTTGGAGAACATAAGTGGTAGACCAATAGTTTCAGGTATAGGTTCCATTTTGGAGCCTCTATCTGAGTGGGTGGATCAAATACTACAACCCATTGTGAAAACACTCTGGAGCCATCTACAAGACACAAAGCATCTACTTAATCTATGTACATAATTAGAGTGGGAAAAAGAATATATATGGGTAACCATTGACGCTGTCTCCCTCTACTCACGCATACCACATACACATGGATTAAAGGCAATAGAATTCTTTTTAAACAGAAATACTAATCACACAAGTGAACAGATATCCCTTGTCATTCGTGTAGTCAAATTTTTACTTGAACACAATTTTTTTGAATTTCAGGGGGATTTCTATCTCCAAAGATGTGGGACCGTGATGGGGGCAAAGTTTGCCCCCTCGTATGCCAACCTATTTTTAGGTTGGTGGGAAGAGTCTCACATCTTTGGAGGTACAAACATATATAGGGACAGGATACATTTCTTTCGAAGGTTCATAGATGACCTGATCCTTATATGGACTGGCCCTATGGAAGAAATTCCTATATTTCTTGAGTACCTAAATTGCAATGAGATAGGCCTGACATTCTCCATGGAGTGTGACCCAGTAAGAATTAATTATCTTGATATCACACTAGTTGGAGATGTGGAGAAAGGCTACATACAAACAAAAACATATAGAAAGCCGATAACCAAAAACAATCTATTACATGCAAAGAGTAATCATCCCAAACACATCTCCATGGCGATTGCCAAGGGACAATTCCATAGGATGAAGAGGAATTGTTCTAAAGAGGAGGACTATAAACAAGAATGTAACATCCTATCACTGCAATTGGAAGAGAGAGGCTACCCTAGATCTGTTATCAGGAAAGCTAAATCAAAAGTAGACAGAGTAGAAAGACAGGAACTACTAGCCTCCAAAAGAGCTAGGGAAAATGAGTGGAAAGGTACACTTTATAATGAATCACAGCAATCAGTATATGAAAATATGTGACATAATAAGGAAAAATCTGGCAATTTTGAGAGCAGATGAGAGGCTAAAACCAGTAATAGAAAGAGGCTGCAACTTTTCATATACCAGGAGTATGACTTTAGGGAATATACTCTCACCCACAAAGATACCAAGTTAGACACAAAGAAGTTCCTGGTTGATACACAAAGGAACCTTTAGGTGTAACAGTCCATTATGCAAAGCATGTGATACAGTTAGAGTAACCAGATTCTTCGAGTCATCTCAATGTATAAATTGTTCTATGGGCTACATAATTTATTTAATTTCATGTACACTTTGCAAACGTCAATACGTGGGACTCACCACAAGAGAGGTGAGGTCACGTATTAGAGAGCACCTCAGCAACATCAGGTGTGGCAAAGAATGTTCTGCACTATGATAAAAATATCATTTTATACATGTACACAAGAAAGATATTACTTCTTTCAATTGGCAAGTAATTGAATTCGTTAGACAACCACAAAGAGGAGGAGATAGAGAGAAGCTCCTCTATAAGAGAGAAGCTTTCTGGATATTCAAACTAGGAACTAGAGTGCCAGAAGGATTCAATTCAAAATGGGATCTTATCAACCATTTGGAGAAGTAAAAGCATGTATAAAGTAATCTTGAGGTGAACCAAGAGTTATCTAATTGCAATTGTGATTCTGTATAGGGTAACAGAGAGTGATAGCGTAGAGAGAGCGCACCTGTCCCCTTAAGCCTCCCCATGATAAATATCAGAATACCAAACAATAAAATTTATCGTGAAAAATCACAGAAAAACATATGAGAACTAGATTAAAATAGTGGTAATAAAATCTAATATAGATTATGTCCTCAGAAATCATCAGAATTAACAACATAAGCCTGCTGACTTTCTAGTGCCAATGTTTTAATATCAACATTTATGTATGACACTTGCCGAGACTGTAATTAAATACATAGATAAATCGGAAATTTAAACCGAAATTAATTAAATAGATACATCTAGGTCCATAGTAAACTCCTTTCTTATTTATTAGGACTATATTCTTGGTGTAGAATTACATCTATTAGTAGATTATCAGGCAAACTTAATTACAACTGTAAGAATTAACTGAGCTCTAAAAGAACAGAGCTGCATAAGAGAACCAGACCACAGTCTGGGTAACCTATTATATATGATATGTATATATAAGATAGCCAATACGAATCACCACACACCTTCTATCTATTATAAGAAGGAGAACTACATTTAAAGTTAATTACTAAGAGCGATAGCAAATAGTAGACGTAGATAGATGAGGATAAATTTTGGACAAACAAACAAAGTCAGCGAATATATAGTCAGTGAAATATTTATATTATTAATTTGCATATTTATGTTCAAAGAAGGGATCATGTGTGAATTTATATATTTGGATATCACCTTTTCCGTAATTATATATTTTATCATATTGGTCATAGGTAAGGGCTTAGTGAAGCATAACGTTAGTAAGAAAATTATGACTAACATAGTCAAATACCTCACGCGTAAAAATTAAGCATATAACCAGTTAATATAAAGTATACTTAGAATGAATAGTTAGCTTCAATGAGGATGACGTTATAAAACCGACGTATCAGCATATCCCAGAGCGGGTACGTAAGAAACAAAGCCCACATTAACTGCCAATAGCATTGACAGAACCAGCATTGACATTGACCAATCACTTAATGAGGGGTGTGTGGTAGCCAGCCAATCAGTGTAACAAGATTACGTATAAAGTAAGACAGGTATAGCACACAATATCTATGATTACGGTTACCACCGAAACGCGTCAGATGTGAGGGGGTACCTGTCATATTTTGTATTTTAACACTTGCCTGTAGGTGCTTTGACAATTGTCAATATTAAGTTGTGCTGTTTTTACGCTCTTTTCTTGCATCTAATAAAGAGTGTACTTGTGGAAGGAAGAGCCGGTCTGGATATCCTTTTTCTTTTTTTGGTATACATATGACCGGTCCATAGGGCTCTCCTGACACATTCATGGTGGGAACTCTAAGACTAGTACCCGGATCCTGAACCGGAAGGACAAGCTCAGCAACATCGGATCGGCGGCGGTGAAGCAGGGAGCGGCCCACTAGGCAGGAGCTGCATCTCGTGTAAGGCTGCTTTATTCATTCATTTGATATTGTCATATTGGACTTTGGATGTGTATCTGAGCTAATGTTCACAAAGGATGGTGAAATTTGTCAGTTGTAACTGTACATACATACAGAGTGATGTGGTATTCCTTAGTCGAGTGCTGGGGCTAACTGTTGTGTATTTGCAATTGATCTCTAGCCCCTATACATGACATGGGGACAATACAGAACTAGTCTTCCAACAGACCCTATATCTGAAATGGGGACAAAACAGTACTTGCATTTCAAAAGCCCCTATAGCTGACATGAGGACAACACAGCACTAGTATTCCAACCTTCCCTACACCTGACATAGTGACAAAGCACTAGTATTCCAGTAGCCCCACACCTGGCATAGGGACAATAGCACTAGTATTCAAACAACCCATATACCTGACATGGGGACAATCCAGCACTAGTATTTTAACAGCCCCTATACCTGACATGGGGATAATACAGCACTAGTAATCCAACAGCTCCTATACCAGACATAGGGACAACACAGCACTAGTATCCCAACAGCCCCAATACTTGACATGGCAACAATAAAGCATTATTATTCTGCATCTTTGTAAGATTCCATAGGTCTACATACATATAAACACATACAGATATGCACAGGGAAACATGCATATACACTCTATTACAGAGAGGTTCCTGGTCTTTTTTAATAAATGTATATAAAAATAAATGTTTAAATGTTCACCCACGGCCACCCACATCACTGCATCTTCATGTGTGTATCCACATGTAAAGTTCATTAGCATACACAATTCAATTGGGTACAATTTCCATGGTTACCACTGCTGCCACTTCTCACCACAGTAATTTTTACTAATATTGCCTTTTTGCATATGTGTATTGTGCTCTCTGTATCTGTTTGGTTAGTTCTATATTCAATGTTGTAACTTGTTGGCAGAAAACAATGTTCCTTTAAAAAAAAAAAAAATTCACATAAAAATACGAACATGCTTCTCTGCTGGTCTTTCACATGTATGATAGAAGGTTTAAATACAATGCCCCTGTAACTTACTATATACAAAACATAAATTATGCTTACCTGATAAATTCCTTTTCTTCTGATGGAAAGAGTCCACAGCTGCATTCATTACTTTTGGGAAATAAGAACCTGGCCACTAGGATGAGGCAAAGACTTAAATACTCCTCCCACTCCCCTCATCCCCCAGTCATTCTGCCGAGGAACAAGGAACAGTAGAAGAAATATCAGGGTGAAAGGTGCCAGAAGAATAAAAAGGACGCCCCACATAAGTTACAGGTGGGGAGCTGAGGACTCTTTCCATCAGAAGAAAAAGAAATTATCATCAGGTAAGCATAATTTATGTTTTTCTTCTTAAATGGAGTCCACAGCTGCATTCATTACTTTGGGAAAACAATACCCAGCTATAGAGGACGCTGAATGCCAAGACGGGAGGGTACAATAGGCGGCCCATACTGAGGGCACCAGGCCTGAACCTCTACCCAATAAAAAAAAAAAACTCTTCATCCGAAGCCGAAATTTTTTTGAAAGGAAAAGCCCCAAGGACACTGACTCACAGCTAGTCCAGAAGCCAAACTAGAGACCATAAAAACAGACTCAACTGAGCCAACAGTCCTCCAGGAGACACCGTCACCCAACAAATGGTCCCCAACCAAGTCACCCCCACTAAGGAAGGGAACATCGGCCAAAACCCCCAAGGGGACAAGGCAAGGAGAACCGAGGAGACCGAAAGGTCCCCTCCAAAAAAGAACACCTCCAATAGTGAGCCCAACTCACAAAAACCCAAAGGGGCCCAAACTTGAAGGAGGCCACGCCTATACCAGCGAAGCCGGGGATAAACCCGGGCACAGAAACAGAAAAGATTTCTCTCCAACATCCTGCAAGTACTAAATGCAACCAAAAAAATAGCAAAGTCCTTTAAGCGTCGGAACAGAGAATACCAAAGTATTCAACCACAAAGAAATGTGGAAGAGACCCAGTCGGAAACCCCAAGTTGAAGAACCCAGAGTCCATAACTGGACGACACAGAGGGTACTTGCGAGGAGGAAGAAGCAGTCAAGCAGAAAAACATAATTTATGCTTACCTGATAAATTTATTTCTCTTGTAGTGTATCCAGTCCACGGATCATCCATTACTTGTGGGATATTCTCCTTCCCAACAGGAAGTTGCAAGAGGATCACCCACAGCAGAGCTGCTATATAGCTCCTCCCCTCACTGCCATACCCAGTCATTCGACCGAAACAAGCCGAAAAAGAAACCATAGGGTGCAGTGGTGACTGTAGTTTAATTAAAATTTAGACCTGCCTGAAAAGGACAGGGCGGGCCGTGGACTGGATACACTACAAGAGAAATAAATTTATCAGGTAAGCATAAATTATGTTTTCTCTTGTTAAGTGTATCCAGTCCACGGATCATCCATTACTTGTGGGATACCAATACCAAAGCTAAAGTACACGGCAGGAACTTAAACGGAAGGAACCACTGCCTGTAGAACCTTTCTCCCAAAAACAGCCTCCGAAGAAGCAAAAGTATCAAATTTGTAAAATTTGGAAAAGGTATGAAGCGAAGACCAAGTTGCAGCCTTGCAAATCTGTTCAACAGAGGCCTCATTTTTAAAGGCCCAGGTGGAAGCCACAGCTCTAGTAGAATGAGCTGTAATCCTTTCAGGAGGCTGCTGTCCAGCAGTCTCATAGGCTAAACGGATTATACTCCGAAGCCAAAAAGAAAGAGAGGTTGCCGAGGCCTTCTGACCTCTCCTCTGTACAGAGTAAACAACAAACAGGTTAGATGTTTGGCGAAAATCTTTAGTAGCCTGTAAGTAAAACTTCAAGGCACGGACTACGTCTAGATTATGCAAAAGACGTTCCTTCTTTGAAGAAGGATTAGGACATAATGATGGAACAACAATCTCTTGATTGATATTCTTGTTAGAAACCACCTTAGGTAAAAACCCAGGTTTTGTACGCAGAACAACTTTATCTGAATGAAAGATCAGATAAGGAGAATCACAATGTAAGGCAGATAACTCTGAGACTCTTCGAGCCGAGGAAATAGCCATCAGAAAAAGAACTTTCCATGAAAGAAGTTTGATATCAATAGAATGAAGGGGTTCAAACGGAACCCCTTGAAGAACTTTAAGAACCAAGTTTAAGCTCCATGGAGGAGCAACAGGTTTAAACACAGGCTTAATTCTAACTAAAGCCTGACAAAATGCCTGAACGTCTGGAACTTCTGCCAGACGTTTGTGTAAAAGAATAGACAGAGCAGAAATCTGTCCCTTTAAAGAACTAGCTGATAATCCTTTGTCCAAACCCTCTTGGAGGAAGGACAATATCCTAGGAATCCTAACCCTACTCCATGAGTAATTCTTGGATTCACACCAATGAAGATATTTACGCCATATCTTGTGGTAAATTTTCCTGGTGACAGGCTTTCGTGCCTGTATTAAGGTATCAATTACTGACTCGGAGAAGCCACGCTTTGATAGGATCAAGCGTTCAATCTCCATGCAGTCAGTCTCAGAGAAAGTAGATTCGGATGATTGAAAGGACCTTGTATTAGAAGGTCTTGTCTCAGAGGCAGAGTCCATGGTGGAAAGGATGACATGTCCACTAGGTCTGCATACCAGGTCCTGCGTGGCCACGCAGGTGCTATCAATATCACCGATGCTCTTTCCTGTTTGATTTTGGCAATTAGACGAGGGAGCAGAGGAAACGGTGGAAACACATAAGCCAGGTTGAAGAACCAAGGCGCTGCTAGAGCATCTATCAGTGCCGCTTCTGGGTCCCTGGACCTGGATCCGTAACAAGGAAGCTTGGCGTTCTGGCGAGACGCCATGAGATCCAATTCTGGTTTGCCCCAACGGAGAACTAATTGAGCAAACACCTCCGGATGGAGTTCCCATTCCCCCGGATGAAAAGTCTGACGACTTAGAAAATCCGCCTCCCAGTTCTCTACACCTGGGATATGGATCGCTGACAGGTGGTAAGAGTGAGTCTCTGCCCAGCGAATTATCTTGGAGACTTCTGACATCGCTAGGGAACTCCTGGTTCCCCCATGATGGTTGATGTAAGCCACAGTCGTGATGTTGTCCGACTGAAATCTGATGAACCTCAGTGTTGCTAGCTGAGGCCAAGCCAGAAGAGCATTGAATATTGCTCTTAACTCCAGAATATTTATAGAGTCCATGAACCCTGAGCCTTCAGGGAGTTCCAGACTGCACCCCAACCTAGAAGGCTGGCATCTGTTGTTACAATTGTCCAATCTGGTCTGCGAAAGGTCATACCCTTGGACAGATGGGCCCGAGATAACCACCAGAGAAGAGAATCTCTGGTTTCCTGATCCAGATTTAGAAGAGGGGACAAATCTGTGTAATCCCCATTCCACTGACTGAGCATGCATAATTGTAGCGGTCTGAGATGCAGGCGCGCGAATGGCACTATGTCCATCGCCGCTACCATTAAGCCGATTACTTCCATGCACTGAGCCACCGTGGGGCGCGGAATGGAGTGAAGAACACGGCAAGCATTTAGAAGTTTTGATAACCTGGACTCCGTCAGGTAAATTTTCATTTCTACAGAATCTATTAGAGTCCCTAGGAAGGAAACTCTTGTGAGAGGAGATAGAGAACTCTTTTCTTCGTTCACTTTCCACCCATGCGACCTCAGGAATGCCAGAACCATCTCTGTATGAGATTTGGCAATTTGAAAGCTTGACGCCTGCATCAGGATGTCATCCAGGTAAGGAGCCACCGCTATGCCTCGCGGTCTTAGGACCGCCAGAAGTGAGCCCAGAACCTTTGTAAAAATTCTTGGGGCTGTAGCCAACCCGAATGGAAGAGCTACAAATTGGTAATGCCTGTCTAGAAAGGCAAACCTCAGGAACTGATGATGATTCTTGTGAATCGGAATGTGAAGGTAGGCATCCTTTAAGTCCACTGTGGTCATGTACTGACCCTCTTGGATCATGGGTAAAATGGTTTGAATAGTTTCCATCTTGAATGACGGAACTCTGAGGAATTTGTTGAGGATCTTTAAATCCAAAATTGGTCTGAAGGTTCCCGCTTTTTTGGGAACCACAAACAGATTTGAATAAAACCCCTGTCCTTGTTCCATCCGCGGAACTGGATGGATCACTCCCATTACAAGGAGATCTTGTACGCAGCTTAGGAATGCCTCTTTCTTTATCTGGTTTGCAGATAATCTTGAAAGGTGAAATCTCCCTTGTGGAGGAGAAGCTTTGAAGTCCAGAAGATATCCCTGAGATATGATCTCCAACGCCCAGGGATCCTGAACATCTCTTGCCCACGCCTGGGCGAAGAGAGAGTCTGCCCCCTACTAGATCCGTTGTTGGATAGGGGGCCGCTCCTTCATGCTGTCTTAGAGGCAGCAGCAGGCTTTCTGGCCTGCTTGCCCTTGTTCCAGGACTGGTTAGGTTTCCAAGCCTGCTTGGATTGAGCAAAAGTTCCCTCTTGTTTTGAAGCAGAGGAAGTTGATGCTGCACCTGCCTTGAAATTTCGAAAGGCACGAAAATTAGACTGTTTGGCCTTTTATTTGGCCCTGTCCTGAGGAAGGGTATGACCCTTACCTCCAGTAATGTCAGCAATAATTTCTTTCAAACCAGGCCCGAATAAGGTCTGCCCCTTGAAAGGAATGTTGAGTAATTTAGACTTTGAAGTCACATCAGCTGACCAGGATTTGAGCCATAGCGCCCTACGCGCCTGGATGGCGAATCCGGAATTCTTAGCCGTTAGTTTAGTCAAATGAACAATGGCATCAGAAACAAATGAGTTAGCTAGCTTAAGAGTTCTAAGCTTGTCAATAATTTCAGTCAATGGAGCTGTATGGATGGCCTCTTCCAGGGCCTCAAACCAGAATGCCGCCGCAGCAGTGACAGGCGCAATGCATGCAAGGGGCTGTAAAATAAAACCTTGTTGAATAAACATTTTCTTAAGGTAACCCTCTAATTTTTTATCCATTGGATCTGAAAAAGCACAACTGTCCTCAACCGGGATAGTGGTACGCTTTGCTAAAGTAGAAACTGCTCCCTCCACCTTAGGGACAGTCTGCCATAAGTCCCGTGTAGTGGCATCTATTGGAAACATTTTTCTAGATATAGGAGGTGGGGAAAAGGGCACACCGGGCCTATCCCACTCCTTACTAATAATTTCTGTAAGCCTTTTAGGTATTGGAAAAACATCAGTACTCACCGGCACTGCATAGTATTTATCCAGCCTACACAATTTCTCTGGCACTGCAATTGTGTCACAGTCATTCAGAGCAGCTAATACCTCCCCAAGCAATACACAGAGGTTCTCAAGCTTAAATTTAAAATTAGAAATCTCTGAATCAGGTCTCCCTGATTCAGAGACGTCACCCACAGACTGAAGCTCTCCGTCCTCAGGTTCTGCATATTGTGACGCAGTATCAGACATGGCTCTTACAGCATCTACGCGCTCTGTATCTCGTCTAACCCCAGAGCTATAGCGCTTGCCTCTCAATTCAGGCAATCTGGATAATACCTCTGACAGGGTATTATTCATGATTGCAGCCATGTCCTGCAAAGTAATCGCTATGGGCGTCCCTGATGTACTTGGCGCCATATTAGCGTGCGTCCCTTGAGCGGGAGGCAAAGGGTCCGACACGTGGGGAGAGTTAGTCGGCATAACTACCCCCTCGACAGACCCCTCTGGTGACAATTCTTTTATAGATAAAGACTGATCTTTACTGTTTAAGGTGAAATCAATACATTTAGTACACATTCTCCTATGGGGCTCCACCATGGCTTTTAAACATAATGAACAAGTATCCTCTGTTTCAGACATGTTTGTACAGACTAGCAATGAGACTAGCAAGCTTGGAAAACACTTTAAAGCAAGTTAACAAGCAATATAAAAAACGTTACTGTGCCTTTAAGAGAAACAAATTTTGACAAAATTTGAAATAACAGTGAAAAAAGGCAGTTACACTAACAAAATTTTTACAGTGTATGTAACAAGTCAGCAGAGCATTGCACCCACTTGCAAATGGATGATTAACCCCTTAATAACAAAAACGGAATAATAAATGACAAAAACGTTTTTTAAACAAACACAGTCACAACAACTGCCACAGTCTACTGTGGTTGTTACCCTCCTCAAACACGACTTTGAAGCCTTTTGAGCCCTTCAGAGATGTCCTGTATCATGCAGAGGGAAGCTGAATGTCTGTCAGTATTTTTATCTGCACAGAAAAGCACTAAAATAGGCCCTTCCCACTCATATTACAACAGTGGAAAGCCTCAGGAAACTGTTTCTAGGCAAAAATCAAGCCAGCCATGTGGAAAAAAACTAGGCCCCAATAAGTTTTATCACCAAGCATATATAAAAACAATTAAACATGCCAGCAAACGTTTTATATTGCACTTTTATAAGAGTATGTATCTCTGTTAATAAGCCTGATGCCAGTAGCTATCACTGCATTTAAGGCTTAACTTACATTAATCCGGTATCAGCAGCATTTTTCTAGCAAATTCCATCCCTAGAAATATGTTAACTGCACATACCTTATTGCAGGAAAACCTGTACGCCATTCCCCCTCTGAAGTTACCTCACTCCTCAGAATATGTGAGAACGGCAGTGGATCTTAGTTACTTCTGCTAAGATCATAGAAATCACAGGCAGATTCTTCTTCTAATGCTGCCTGAGATGAAACAGTACACTCCGGTACCATTTAAAAATAACAAACTTTTGATTGAAGTTAAAAAACTAACTATAATACACCACTCTCCTCTTACTACGTCCATCTTTGTTGAGAGTTGCAAGAGAATGACTGGAAATGGAAGTGAGGGGAGGAGCTATATAGCAGCTCTGCTGTGGGTGATCCTCTTGCAACTTCCTGTTGGGAAGGAGAATATCCCACAAGTAATGGATGATCCGTGGACTGGATACACTTAACAAGAGAAACAAACTGCAAAAGCAGCCCTCAGACAGAGAGCATGCTCCAGGCAACCTAAGCCGCCAGACCCACACACAGATCACTAAAAAAAGGGGACACAAAACCTCAATCGAGGCCCCCCGAGAAGGAGAGTATACCTTCAGAGCCCGAAGGAAGAGGAAACTCCCTCCTAAAAGCAGAGGAGCAAGTTAGAAAGGAAATCCATATCCTAGCAGACTGAGCTAACAAGATAGACTCAACAAGTCCGCAAATCCAGAGAAGGCTGCAACCTGAACGCAGTGCCTTAGAACGCTCGGCCATCCTGACCTGCAGACCCCCACTCAGCTGGACCAACCCAGCCTCAGGGATCCATAAGCGGGCAACAAAAGAATCCCAAAACTGGTACAGGAACGAGCGTAAGGATTGCACAGCCATCCCCACAGAGTACAGGTACAACCCGACTCTGAAACAGACAACAGGACCATAGACCTAAGGATCTAACAAAACAAAAAAAAAAAACAAAAAAAAAAAGGCCCCACAATCTGACTTGGAGCCAGCAAGACCCGAGGGGGAACCCATCCCCCCTTTCCACTTCCCAACCAGGAGAAGCCCCAAGAAAGGACTCCATCTCCATAGGGAGGAGAATATCCCCTAAGGAAAAGGGATTAGGCCAGAAAGGCAACAACTGTCCGCAAAGGCCGAAGCCACCGGCTAATGAGAAGATAAATCCCCAACATGAATGTCCTAGAAAAGGAGCCCCCTACAAGTGGCTTGCCAAGCAGAGAAACAGCCAACCCATTTGCAAGCTGACCAAGGAAATGCAACGGTAAGGCGCACCAGAAATGGACATCCAGCGCCAGCAGCTGGGCATGAACCAGCAACCCTTGAGGCACAATTCACAAAGCTAACCCTAGAGCACCTGGGCCATTTTGCTGCAAAGAGTAATAAATACCCCAAAAAACCAGGTCATCATGACCAGATCCGATAGATGGAGCAAGGATATAGCCCAAGTTCCCACTACCGTGGAACACCCCGACCAGCCCTGAGATCCAAGACTCCAAAACAACCCAAGACTGGGTCAGGAAAAAGGCCCAAAGCATCAGCAATCAGAAGTCTCAGGAAGAAAAACAGGTCCGGGCACCTAATAGTTCAGGCAACCTTGCACTAGAACTAAACACCCCACCTGGCCAAAAGCCAGACACTAGGGATATGAATGCATATCCATAGAATCCAGATAGCGAAAAGAACTTGAAAGCCTAGATCAAAGGCAGGAACCACCCCTAGCCAAGTCCAACGCTCCAAGGAGCAAGGCTAGAAGTCCTATGAAGAGACTTCTCAAGGCCTAAGGGCAACATAAGGGATACCTTGAGGTCCAAAGGAAAACCCCTCTAGCAGGGCTAGTCTCCCTATCACCTCCACACCAGCAGAGGACACAGGGAAGAGACAGGCGCAAAGCCTTCCCAGCTTCGGGAAAACTCAAGCTAAACAAAGTCCCCACAGGGATCAACCATCACCTGGAATACAGATCCCTAAAAGGAGATCCAACTCACCCTGGGACAATGGAAGCAGATCCAAAGTTCTCATCACTCAGAAAGTACACATCAAGAGTAAGAGCTGTATCTAGATACACTATAAACAGCGTATGCACACACCTGCAAGGTACCAAAAGCTGCACTGGTTTCAAACTGAAAACCCTCCACAGGCTAGACAGCCTGATCGAATACTGTTGGATCAGGCCCACAAGGGCCCAGAGGCCTAAAAACGAAGGCTAAACTGCGGGAATGGGGCACTAAGCCCTCCAAACCTCCACCACATGGGGAAGGAAACACTATGTTCTGAAAATATCAGATGTGAGATAGAATGACGCAGCGGAAAAAAACTCCCCTGATCCGGTCATTTATGACTGGAGGCTATAAGGACTGAAAGAATCCTACCGCCCTACGGACCCACAGGTCCTCTTGAGTGCTTAGTTGGACATGAAATACAATGATAACCTGAGCACTCAGCGCTTCTATCGTACCAGCAGAGCAGAACAGTGCCACGTGTCTGAAAAGCCACAAGACCGAACTAACCCAACAGGACCAGCCTGCACTTAGGGTCCTAACCGGCAAGCTGCAAAATTCTTCCTCATAGGGGAAAAAGAAAACAGACATTATAACATAGGACTAACGTGTCCCAAACAACTTCCAAAGAAGAACAACAAAGAGTGTAGATCCCAGAAGGTTCCCGAAGGAAACAAAACCAAATAAAAGACATTCCATCGGATACAAATAAAATATAAGGCAGCCCGGAGGATAACGCCAAAAAAGACAGGCTTGCCTGCAGGACCAGCCAAACAGAGCCCTATCTTTAAAAAAACTGGGAAAGATCTCGATCAAATGACAATCAGGAGATTACCTCATCCCCACGTCTAATGAGGTGCACTATTCAAATTAGCAGACTAAAAATCCCTTAATCTAGTAACGATAGGGTCATTCAATAACTGAAAGACATGTCTGAGCAATACGCGAAGACGCGCAATCCTGTAACGAAAGGCATAACACTCAGGGACAGTTACACACGCGGGGAACTGTAAAGGCCCTCCCCAAGGCAGAAGGCCCGGGACAATAGGGCACAAGCACATTCTCAAAGAAACGTCTGGACTCTGCAGACGAACAATCGCCAACATTATGCGGAAGCCAAAACGTGCAGCAACCTCCGGGGGTACACGCCACCCTGCATGGAGGAATCAGAAACTGGGTTACCCGCATGTGTAGAAGTATGAATTGGGAGGGAACTCGCCTCTCGGAGGACAGGACCCCCAGAGGCGGATGGCTCAGCTGTCCCTTGATTCCCCGAGCCCGAGGAACAAGGTGCTCTAAAATAGCATACGGAACAAAACTGGTTGACAATTGTCAACGAGGCCAGTCCGAATTCGTCACTGGACACAGAATCTGACATCAAAATAATCTAAGTATCAGAATCCTCAGTAACTGAATCAGAAATTAGCACAGTCTCAGCATCAGAATCCTCCATAACTGGTAGAGGATATATAAATATGGACTAAAGTAGTAAAACAAAAATGGCACCTGACACCCACAATGGCTGGGGCACTCACCACCTCCTATGACCAGACCCCTGCGGACTAGAATATTGTTTTCGCCACACGGTCGGGAATGCGGAAATGGAAACCGGAAGGTAACCACGCCCGACACAAGGTGAACCGTACAGTCCAAAAAAAGCGTGCCCAACCAAAAGGCCACGTCACTTCCAAAGGCCTCAATGTTCCAAAGCACAAGCCCATAAACATCACACATAACCCTCATCTGCCAAACAAGTGTGGCAAGTGTGGAGCTGCTGCACCAGGTGTACCACACTACTTCTTCTTCTGTCCTTTGGTGAGGCAGTTTTGGGCCAGAATACAGTACTGGCTGAAATGTGCCACAGGCATCTCAGTTAACTTACATTTAGAGGAAATCTGCTTTTTTAGGTGGAACGACCTCCCCCATAAATGTCACGCTATGTTGACATTGGTGATGCTGATAGCCAGAAACTGTATACTATGCATGTGGGTAAGCAGGAAACCACCTACCATGGGACAGTTCAAACGTAAACTATACAAACAAATGTTTATAGAACAATTTGACGTTAAACTTGACATCACGCACAGACTACAACTGTTTCTGACAAAATGGGGGCCCTTTCTGAAAATGCAAAATCCCGCACTACAGAGACAAATACTCAGACCGTTCTCACAGACAGAAATCATGCTTATGGCCTCCTTGAGAGGAGAATGGACAACATTATACGACAAAGAGGCAACGGTGGTGGATGGTGGAGGAGGCGAGATCCTTATCTCGCAGATCCTGTAGGAGGGAAAAGTTAAATTTGACTGGTTTGCGGGGGGTGGGGGGAGTGAGCTGAGAGGAGATCTCTTTTTTTTTCTCTCCCCTAACTCTGGGAGACGTCCACCAGACCCCTGATTGCGTTCAGACCATTTGTGGGTGGAATTGGGAATTAGGTATTGTTATAGTTATGTTGATGTTATAAAAATTATAAAACGAACAAAGAGTGAAGAGAACAACAGAATACAGATATTATGAGATGTGATAATGTACAGGAGAAGAATGACATGAGACCATACTTGAGATGTTCTTTTTTCTTTATTGAGAAATAACCCACATGTATCGCACATGACTTGTATTTTGTACATTTGTGACACATTGTACCTGTTCTTGATCTCTTTGAATAAATAAAATTAAAAAAAAAAAAAAAAATCACACATAATCAGGTTGAATCAAATAACAAACATGATTATAAACCCCCCCCCCCCGCGTTCAATAACCCCCCTCAGGAGATATTAAATCTTGATTCCAAGATACTAAAAGAGACTCACAGAGACCCTTATGACAGTTAGACCCGCAAGGTGGTAGCCTCTCGGGAAAACATTCACATTACAGTACATTGATGAATAAAGTAAAATGAAACAATCTTACCGGAATCTACGCCGTGGAACAGGAACACGTCTTTTCAAGTGTGACGGATAGTAGCATTGCCTCCGCCATGGACTTGAGAGAAGAAAGCAGGCAGAAACACGGGGCATCAAGCTCCATTCGAAGCTTGATAGATAGGCCCCATAGAGTGCATATGTGTGTATCATTTACATGAAGCAGAAGTTGAGAGAGAAGAGAAGAGAGGGTATGTGTGTGTATCATTTACATGAATCAGAGGGTGAGAGAGAAGGGAAGAGAGGGCATGTGTGTGTACCAGTTACATGAAGCAGAGGGTAAGAGAGAAGGAAGAGAGAGCATATGTGTGTATCATTTACATGAAGCAGAGGGTGAGAGAGAAGGGAAGACAGGGCATGTGTGTGTATCATTTACATGAAGAAGAAGGTGAGAGAGAAGGAAAGAGAGGGCATGTGTGTGTATCATTTACATGAAGCAGAGGGTGAGAGAGAAGGGATGAGAGGGCATGTGTGTGTACCAGTTACATGAAGCAGAGGATGAGAGAGAAGAGAGGGCATGTGTATGTACCAGTTACATGAAGCAGAGGGTGAGAGAGAAGGGGAGAGAGGGCGTGTGAGTATTATTCACATGAAAATATTACGCACATGCCCTCTCTTCCCTTCTCTCTAACCCTCTGCTTCATGTAAATGGTACACATACATGCCCTCTCTTCCCTTCTCTCTCACCCTCTGCTTCATGTAAATAATACACACACATGCTCTCTCTTCTTTCTCATCCTCTGCTTCATGTGAATAGTAGATACACACACCCTTTCTTCCCTTCTCTCTTACCCTCTGCTTCATGAAAATACTACACACACACAATCTCTATTCTATTTCACCTGTGCTTCTTATTCATAGTACATACACATGGCTTTATTATCTTCTCTCCCACCTTCTTGCTTCATGCTAATGACACACACATGCCCTCTGTTCTCTCTCATCCTCTGCTTCATGCAAATTATACACACACACACCCTCTCTTCCCTTCTCTCTCACCCTCTGCTTCATGTAAATGATACACACACATGCCCTCTCTTCCCTTCTCTCTCACCCTTTGCTTCATGTAAATGATACACACACATGCCCTCTATTCCCTTCTCTCCTACCTTCTGCTTCATACTAATGGCACACACTCATGCCCCCTCTTCCCTTCTCTCTCACCCTCTGCTTCATGTAAGTGGTACACACACATGCCCTCTCTTCCCTTCTCTCTCACCCTCTGCTTCATGTAAATAATACACACACATGCCTTCTCTTCTTTCTCATCCTCTGCTTCATGTGAATAGTACACACACATGCCCTCTCTTCCCTTCTCTCTCACCCTCTGCTTCATGTAAGTGGTACACACACATGCCCTCTCTTCCCTTCTCTCTCACGCTCTGTTTCATGTAAATAATACACACACATGCCTTCTCTTCTTTCTCATCCTCTGCTTCATGTGAATAGTACACACACACACCCTCTCTTCCCTTCTCTCTCACCCTCTGCTTCATGAAAATACTACACACACAATCTCTATTCTATTTCATACTGCTTACACATGACCTTTATTATCTTCTCTCCCACTTTCTGCTTCATGCTAATGGCACACACACGTGCCCTCTCTCTCACCCTCTGCTTCATGTAAATGGTCAACAAAACATAAAAATCAGTGCGCCAACAATGTTATGATTTGGTCTGGAAAACTATTCAAATTCAAACCAAATACATAAACTGGTAATGCAAGTAACCTCAATATTTGAATGTGAATATTATATAAATCACAAATGGTATAATATAGGTTGGCAGGATATTAACAGACAGAACACACAAACTCCAAAAGACATATGGCACTTGACTAAAAAAGTAACAAAAAAAGTTCAAAGTCCAAAATGGATATCCAACAAACCGCTGGTATTAAATTCGATAGGTGGGGGCAAGCTGCTTCTTCAAATCTCTTGTTGGTGGCCCAAGACGATAGAATCTACAGATATAAATGAAACAAAGAAGGCGCCACCATAGTGCACAATCAGTGGTAAAAGACACGCCGTTAACGCAAGTAATACTGTACTTACAAAATTCCAGACACTTGAGAAGTGTCACAAGCGCCACCTGGACTCTTAGGAGTCGTCCAGCTAACTCACACTCTTGCACTTTCTGGATCCGATGTCCGTATGTGGCTGGTACTCCCCTGGGCTGGAAGACACCCGACGTCTGATGTTAAGTCCTTATACCGCAATACTGTGTTCAAATGCTCCAGACCAACTACAGTCAGTGGTTAGCCGGGAAATTATCCTTTAACAAAGGATCATAGAGCAGGTATATAGGAATAAAAATCTGTGGAACAAAAGTCTTAGTTAAAAGAATAAAAAGACTTTATTGTTAACACCTAGGGACACTATGGTTTAGGATGTTTTTAGCTATGTTTCTTTTGTGTTCACCCCATCTTTTTTTGAGGGGTCTAGAGGTTCTCCCCACATATTGAACCCCACAGCTGCACTCCAGCATATAGACTACAAATGATGAATCGCAAGTAAAGTGTGTTTTAATGCTAAATTTCTCCTTGCTAACAAATGATGTAAATTCTGTCCTTTTGTCATTAGTATATGCACATAGACCACAATTCGGGCGGTTGCATTTGTAAAATCCAGGTTTTCCCAGGAATGTATTCTCAACGGTCCCGGTCTTAAATTGTTGGACTTTAGTTTTAGGATGGTAAGTCTTCATTACCACTTTACTGGGGGCTAGTTTGATTTTTAAAGTAGGTGATTGTGTAGGATGATGCCCTACACAATCTCTTAATAGTGGATCTCCCGCAAATATATGCCAGTATTTCCCCAGGATATTTTTAATTTTATTGTGATTGTTATTATATTGTGTGATGAATCTAACTCCCTTGGTCATGGCTTCATCATTCCTAAAATCGACCCTCTCGGGTCTATATGCGACTATATCTTTGTCAGTATAATTAGCAAAGAAATCTTCTCTGCATTTATTTCTCGCTTTCAAATAACTCTTTTCTATGAGATCCCTAGGGTAATGTTTCTCAAGAAACTTATTTTTCAATAATAATGCCTGGTTATCAAATGTGTCTAAATTGGTGCAATTTCTACGTATCCTACAAAATTGGTTGTAAGGAATATTCTTTTTCCAAGGCAGATGATGATTGGTTTTAAAATTCAAATAGCTATTTGCATCAACTGACTTAAAGAACGTTCTGGTGATAACATTACCTGAATTATCCCATTCAAGTATTAGATCAAGAAATTCAACACTGATTTCCTCAATTTTTGATGTAAAATTAAGACCCATTTCGTTCTCATTCAGACTATTAACAAAATTCTGTGCTTCTATTTTGTTTCCTTCCCAGACAAACAAACAAGAGAGGGTAGATTTTAGGAATGATGAAGCCATGACCAAGGGAGTTAGATTCATCACACAATATAATAACAATCACAATAAAATTAAAAATATCCTGGGAAATACTGGCATATATTGGCGGGAGATCCACTATTAAGAGATTGTGTAGGGCATCATCCAATATGTACCTTTAGAAGAGCACCTACTTTAAAAAGCAAACTAGCCCCCAGTAAAGTGGTAATGAAGACTTACCATCCTAAAACTAAAGTCCAACAATTTAATACTGGGACCGTTGAGAATAAATTCCTGGGAAAACCTGGATTTTACAAATGCAACCGCCCAAATTGTGGTCTAAGTGCATATACTAATGACAAAAGGACAGAATTTACATAATTTGTTAGGAAGGAGAAATTTAGCATTAAAACACACTTCACTTGCGATTCATCATTTGTAGTCTATATGCTGGAGTGCAGCTGTGAGGTTCAATATGTGGGGAGAACCTCTAGACCCCTCAAAAAAAGATGGGGTGAACACAAAAGAAACATAGCTAAAAACATCCTAAACTATAGTGTCCCTAGGTGCTAACAATAAAGTATTTTTATTCTTTTAACTAAGACTTTGTTCCACAGACTTTTATTCCTATATACCTGCTCTGTGATCCTTTGTTAAAGGATAATTTCACGGCTAACCACTGACTGTAGTTCTCTGGAGCATTTGAACACAGTATTGCGGTATAAGGACTTAACATCAGACGTCGGGTGTCTTCCAGCCGAGGGGAGTACCAGCCACATACGGACATCGGATCCAGAAAGTGCAAGAGTGTGAGTTAGCTGGACGACTCCTAAGAGTCCAGGAGGCGCTTGTGACACTTCTCAAGTGTCTGGAATTTTGTAAGTACAGTATTACTTGCGTTAACGGCGTGTCTTTTACCACTGATTGTGCACTATGGTGGCGCCTTCTTTGTTTGTTTCATTTATATTCATGTAAATGGTACACAAACATGCCCTCTCTTCCCTTCTGTCTCACCCTCTGCTTCATGTAAACGGTACACACACATACCCTCTCTTCCCTTCTCTTTCACCCTCTGCTTCATGTAAATGATACACACATATGCCCTCTCTTCCCTTCTCTCTCACCCTCTGCTTCATGTAAATGGTACAGACACATGCCCTCTCTTCCCTTCTCTCTCACCCTCTGCTTCATGTAAATGATACACACACATGCCCTCTCTTCCTTCTCTCTCACCCTCTGCTTCATGTAAATGATACACACACATACCCACTCTTCCCTTCTCTCTCACCCTATGCCTCATGCAAATACTATACACACACATGCCCTCTCTTTCCTTCTCTCTCACTTCTACTTCATGCAAATACTAAACACATACGCCCTCTCTTCCTTCTATCTCACCCTCTGCTTCATATAACTGGTACACACACATGCCTTCTCTTCCCTTCTCTCTCACCCTCTGCTTCATGTAAATAATACACACACATGCCCTCTCTTCTTTCTCATCCTCTGCTTCATGTGAATAGTACATACACACACCCTCACTTCCATTCTCTCTCACCCTCTGCTTCATGTAAATGATACACACACAATCTCTATTTTATTTCACCTCTGCTTCTTATTCATAGTGCTTACACATGACCTTTTATTATCTTCTCTCCCACCTTCTGCTTCATGCTAATGGCACACACACATGCCCTCTGTTCTGTCTCATCCTCTGCTTCATGTAAATGGTACACACACATGCCCTCTCTTCCCTTCTCTCTCACCCTCTGCTTCATGTAAATAGTACACACACATGCCCTCTCTTCCCTTCTCTCTCACCCTCTGCTTCATGTAAATGGTACACACACACATACCCAGTCTTCCCTTCTCTCTCACCCTCTGCTTCATGCTAATGGCACACACACATGCCCTCTCTTCCCTTCTCTCTTACCCTCTGCTTTATGTAAATGGTACACACACATGTCCATTCTTCCCTTCTCTCTCACCCTCTGCTTCATGTAAATGGTACACACACATGTCCATTCTTCCCTTCTCTCTCACCCTCTGCTTCATGTAAATGATACACACACATGCCCTCTCTTCTCTCTCATCCTCTGTTTAAAATAACTGGTACACACACATGCCCTCTCTTCCCTACTCTTTCACCCTCTGTTGCATGCAAATACTACGCAAACACACAATCTCTATTCTATTTCACCTTTGCTTCTTATTCATAGTACATACACATGAGCTTTATCATCTTCTCTCCCACCTTCTGCTTCATGCTAATGGCACACACACGTGCCCTCTCTCTCTCACCCTCTGTTTTGTGTGAATTATTCATACACATGCCCTTGATTCTCTTTATTCTCTCCCTGTGTTTCATGTAAATGATACACACACATGCCTTTCTTCCCTTCTCTCTCTCTCTCTCTCACCCTCTGCTTCTTATGTGCGTTATATAAATGGCACACACACCCTCTGTTCGCTTCTCTCTCACCCTTCTTCTTCATAGTGCATACACATGACCTTTTATTATCTCTCTCCCATCTTCTGCGTCATGCTAATGGCACACACACATGCCCTCTGTTCTCTCTCACCCTCTGCTTCATGCAAATTATACACACACACACCCTCTCTTCCCTCTCTCTCACCCTCTGCTTCATGTAAATGGTACACACACATGCCCTTTCTTCCCTTCTCTCTCACCCTCTGCTTCATGTAAATGATACACACACATGCCCTCTCTTCCCTTCTCTCTCACCCTCTTCTTCATGTAAATGGTACACACACACACACCTTCTCTTCCCTTCTCTCTTACCCTCTGCTTCATGTAAATGATACACACACATGCCCTCTCTTCCCTTCTCTCTCACCCTCTGCTTCATGTAAATGGTACACACACACACGCCCATTCTTCCCTTCTCTCTTACCATGTGCGTTTATATAAATAACACACACACATCCTCTGTTCCCTTCTCTAATCTCACCCTCTGCTTCATGTAAACAGTACACACACACTGTTCCCTTCTCTCTCACCCTCTACTTGTGTGAATAATACATACACCTGCCCTCGATTCTCTTCATTCTCACCCTCTGATTCATGTAAATCATACTCACACATGCTCTTTCCTCCTTTTTCTCTTACCATGTGCGTTATATAAATGGCACACTCACATCCTCTGTTCCCTTCTCTCTCTCACCCTCTGCTTCATGTAAATGATACACACACATGCCCTCTCTTCCTTCTCTCTCACCCTCTGATTCATGTAAATGGTACACACACATGCCCTCTCTTCTATCTCATCCTCTGCTTCATGTTAATAGTACAAATATATGCCCTTTCTTCCCTTCTCTCTCATCCTCTGGTTCATGAAGGGAAGAGAGGGCATGTGTGTGTGCCATTAGCATGAAGCAGAGGGTGAGAGAGAAGGGAAGAGAGGGCATGTGTGTGTACCATTTACATGAAGCAGAGGATGAGACAGAACAGAGGGCATGTGTGTGTGCCATTAGCATGAAGCAGAAGGTGGGAGAGAGAAGATAATAAAAGGTCATGTGTAAGCACTATGAATAAGAAGCAGAGGTGAAATAGAATAGAGATTGTGTGTGTAGTATTTTCATGAAGCAGAGGGTGAGAGAGAAGGAAAGAGATGGTGTGTGTATGTACTATTCACATGAAGCAGAGGATGAGAAAGAAGAGAGGGCATGTGTGTGTATTATTTACATGAAGCAGAGGGTGAGAGAGAGAAGGGAAGAGAGGGCATGTGTGTGTACCAGTTACATGAAGCAGAGGGTAAGAGAGAAGGAAGAGAGGGCATATGTATCATTTACATGAAGCAGAGGGTGAGAGAGAAGGGAACAGCGGATGTGTGTGTGCGCTGTTTATATAATGCACATGGTAAGAGAGAAGGAAGGGAGGAAAGGGCATGTGTGAGTATGATTTACATGAATCAGAGGGTGACAAATGAAGAGAATCAAGGGAAGGTGTATGTATTATTCACACAAAGCAGAGGGTGAGAGAGAGGGCATGTGTGTGTGCGCCATTAACATGAAGCAGAAGGTGAGAGAGAATATAATACAGCCATGTGTATGTACTATGAATAAGAAGCACAGGTGAAATAGAATAGAGATTGTGTGTGTAGTATTTTCATGAAGCAGAGTGTGAGAGAGAAGGGAAGAGAGGGTGTGTGTATGTACTATTCCCATGAAGCAGAGGATGAGAAAGAAGAGAAGGTGTGTGTGTATTATTTACATGAAGCAGAGGATGAGAGAGAAGGGAAGAGATGGCATGTGTGTGTATCATTTACATGAAGCAGAGGGTGAGAGAGAAGGGAAGAGAGGGCATGTGTGTATATCATTTACATGAAGCAGAGGGTGAGAGAGAAGGGAAGAGATGGCATGTGTGTGTATTATTTACATGAAGCAGAGGGTGAGAGAGAAGGGAAGAGAGGTCATGTGTGTGTATCATTTACATAAAGCAGAGGGTGAGAGAGAAGGGAAGAGAGAGCATGTGTGTGTATCATTTACATGAAGCAGAGGGTGAGAGAGAAGGGAAGAGAGGTCATGTGTGTGTATCATTTACATGACGCAGAGGGTGAGAGAGAAGGGAAGAGAGGGCATGTGTGTGTACCATTTACATGAAGCAGAGGGTGAGAGTGAAGAGAGGGCGTGTGTGTGTATCATTTACATGAAGAAGAAGGTGAGAGAGAAGGGAAGAGAGGGCATGTGTATTTATCATTTACATGAAGCAGAGGGTAAGAGAGAAGGAAGAGAGGGCGTGTGTGTGTACCATTTACATGAAGCAGAGAGTAAGAGAGAAGGGAAGAGAGGGCGTGTGTGTGTACCATTTACCTGAAGCAGAGGGTGAGAGAGAAGGGAAGAGAGGACATGTGTGTGTATCATTTACATGAAGCAGAGGGTGAGAGAGAAGGGAAGAGAGGGCATGAGTGTGTATCATTTACATGAAGCAGAGGGTGAGAGAGAAGGGAAGAGAGGGCATGTGTGTGTATCATTTACATGAAGCAGAGGGTGAGAGAGAAGAGAAGAGAGGGCATGTGTGTGTACCATTTACATGAAGCAGAGGGTGAGAGAGAAGGGAAGAGAGGGCATGTGTGTGTATCATTTACATGAAGCAGAGGGTGAGAGAGAAGGGAAGAGAGGGCATGTGTGTGTACCATTTACATGAAGCAGAGGGTGAGAGAGAAGGGAAGAGAGGGTGTGTGTGTGTGTGTGTGTGTGTATCATTTACATGAAGCAGAGGGTGAGAGAGAACAGAGGGCATGTGTGTGTATCATTTACATGAATCAGAGGGTGAGAGAGAAGGGAAGAGAGGGCATGTGTGTGTATCATTTACATGAATCAGAGGGTGAGAGAGAAGGGAAGAGAGGGCATGTATGTGTGTATCATTTACATGAAGCAGAGAGTGAGAGAGAAGGAAGAGAGGGCATGTGTGTGTATAATTTACATGAAGCAGAGGATGAGAGAGAACAGAGGGCATGTGTGTGTGCCATTAGCATGAAGCAGAAGGTGGGAGAGAGAAGATAATAAAGCAATGTGTATGTACTATGAATAAGAAGCAGAGGTGAAATAGAATAGAGATTGTGTGTGTAGTATTTTCATGAAGCAGAGGGTAAGAGAGAAGGGAAGAGAGGGTGTGTGTATGTACTATTCACATGAAGCAGAGGATGAGAAAGAAGAGAGGGCATGTGTGTGTACCAGTTACATGAACCAGAGGGTGAGAGAGAAGGGAAGAGAGGGCATTTATGTGTACCATTTACATGAAGCAGAGGGTGAGAGAGAAGGGAAGAGAGGGCATGTGTGTGTACCATTTACATGAAGCAGAGGGTGAGAGAGAAGTGAAGAGAGGGCATGTGTGTGTATTATTTACATGAAGCAGAGGGTGAGAGAGAAGGGAAGAGAGGGCGTGTGCGTAATATTTTCATGAAGCAGAGGGTCAAAGAGAAGGGAAGAGAGGGCATGTGTGTGTATCATTTACATACAGCAGAGGGTGAGAGAGAAGGGAAGAGAGGTCATGTGGGTGTATAATTTACATGAAGCAGAGGATGAGCGAGAATGGAAGAGAGGGCATGTGTGTGTGTATCATTTACATGAAGCAGAGGGTGAGAGAGAAGGGAACAGAAGGTGTGTGTACTATTTACATGAAGCAGAGGGTTAGAGAGATTAGGGAACAGAGGATGTGTGTCTGCCATTTATATAACGCACATGTAAGAGAGAAGGAAAGAAAGGGCATGTGTGTGTATCATTTACGTGAATCAGAGGGTGAGAATGAAGAGAATCAAGGGCATGTGTATAAATAATTCACACGAAACAGTGGGTGAGAGAGAGGGAATGTGTCTGTGCCATTACCATGAAGTAGAAGGTGGGAGAGAAGATAATACAGCTCATGTGTATGTACTATGAATAAGAAGCAAAGGTGACATAGAATACAGATTGTGTGTGTAGTATTTTCATGAACCAGAGGATGAGAGAGAAGTGAGGGTGTGTGTGTACCATTTACATAAAGCAGAGGGTGAGAGAGAGAAGGGAACAGAGGGTGTGTGTGTGTGCGCCATTTATATAACGGGCAAAAGAAAAGAAGCATCCGCCACAATATAGTTAAAATCCAAACTTTATTCACATCCTGGTTAAAACAAACTTTCCAAGGAAGTTGGCAGCAACATAGAACAAAAAAAAGTGGTGTGGCACTGATGGCCTATGCGTTTCGGCTATGATTAATCATATGTCCATCTTGACATCATGTGTAGGGTTTCCATTATGGCTTAGTTTCCATCTCTTAGGCCTAGATTTGGAGTTTGGCGGTAGCCGTGAAAACCAGCGTTAGAGGCTCCTAACGCTGGTTTTAGGCTACCTCCGGTATTTGGAGTCAGTCAAAAAAGGGTCTAACGCTCACTTTTCAGCCGCGACTTTTCCATACCGCAGATCCCCTTACGTCAATTGCGTATCCTATCTTTTCAATGGGATCTTTCTAACTCCGGTATTTAGAGTCGTGTCTGAAGTGAGCGTTAGAATTCTAACGACAAAACTCCAGCCGCAGAAAAAAGTCAGTAGTTAAGAGCTTTCTGGGCTAACGCCGGTTCATAAAGCTCTTAACTACTGTGCCCTAAAGTACACTAACACCCATAAACTACCTATGTACCCCTAAACCGAGGTCCCCCCACATCGCCGCAACTCGATTACATTTTTTTAACCCCTAATCTGCCGACCGCCACCTACGTTATACTTATGTACCCCTAATCTGCTGCCCCTAACACCGCCGACCCCTATATTATATTTATTAACCCCTAATCTGCCCCCCACAACGTCGCCGCCAGCTACCTACACTTATTAACCCCCTAATCTGCCGCCCGCACGCCGCCGCCAGCTACATTATAGCTATGTACCCCTAATCTGCTGCCCTAACATCGCCGACCCCTATATTATATTTATTAACCCCTAACCTGCCCCCCACAACGTCGCCGCCAGCTACCTACACTTATTAACCCCTAATCTGCCGTCCGCACGCCGCCGCCAGCTACATTATAGCTATGTACCCCTAATCTGCTGCCCCTAACACCGCCGACCCCTGTATTATATTTATTAACCCCTAAACTGCCCTCCCTAACATCGCCGACACCTAACTTCAATTATTAACCCCTAATCTGCCGACCGAAATCTCGCCGCTATTCTAATAAATGTATTAACCCCTAAAGCTAAGTCTAACCCTAACACTAACACCCCCTAAGTTAAATATAATTTAAATCTAACGAAATTAATTAACTCTTATTAAATAAATTATTCCTATTTAAAGCTAAATACTTACCTGTAAAATAAATCCTAATATAGCTACAATATAAATTATAATTATATTATAGCTATTTTAGGATTAATATTTATTTTACAGGTAACTTTGTATTTATTTTAACCAGGTACAATAGCTATTAAATAGTTAAGAACTATTTAATAGCTAAAATAGTTAAAATAATTACAAATTTACCTGTAAAATAAATCCTAACCTAAGTTACAATTAAACCTAACACTACACTATCAATAAATTAATTAAATACAATACCTATAATTATCTACAATTAAACCTAACACTACACTATCAATAAATAAATTAAATACAATACCTACAAATAACTACAATGAAATAAACTATCTAAAGTACAAAAAATAAAAAAGAACTAAGTTACAAAAAATAAAAAAATATTTACAAACATAAGAAAAATATTACAACAATTTTAAACTAATTACACCTACTCTAAGCCCCCTAATAAAATAACAAAGCCCCCCAAAATAAAAAAATGCCCTACCCTATTCTAAATTACTAAAGTTCAAAGCTCTTTTACCTTACCAGCCCTGAACAGGGCCCTTTGCAGGGCATGCCCCAAGAAGTTCAGCTCTTTTGCCTGTAAAAAAAAAACATACAATACCCCCCCCCCAACATTACTACAACCCACCACCCACATACCCCTAATCTAACCCAAACCCCCCCTTAAATAAACCTAACACTAAGCCCCTGAAGATCTTCCTACCTTATCTTCACCATACCAGGTTCACCGATCGATCCAGAAGAGCTCCTCCGATGTCCTGATCCAAGCCCAAGCGGGGGGTTGAAGAGGTCCATGATCCGGCTGAAGTCATCATCCAAGCGGGAGCTGAAGAGGTCCATGATCCGGCTGAAGTCTTCATCCAAGCGGGAGCTGAAGAGGTCCATGATCCGGATGAAGTCTTCTATCAACGGCATCTTCAATCTTCTTTCTTCGGGAGCCATCATCTTCCATCCGACGCGGAAAATCCTCTTCTCCCGACGCCTACTAGCCGAATGACGGTTCCTTTAAATGACGTCATCCAAGATGGCGTCCCTCGAATTCCGATTGGCTGATAGGATTCTATTAAGGTTGAACTTGATTCTGATTGGATGATTCCATCAGCCAATCAGAATAGTGTAGTGTTAGGTTTAATTGTAGATAATTATAGGTATTGTATTTAATTAATTTATTGATAGTGTAGTGTTAGGTTTAATTGTAACTTAGGTTAGGATTTATTTTACAGGTTAATTTGTAATTATTTTAACTATTTAATAGCTATTGTACCTGGTTAAAATAAATACAAAGTTACCTGTAAAATAAATATTAATCCTAAAATAGCTATAATATAATTATAATTTATATTGTAGCTATATTAGGATTTATTTTACAGGTAAGTATTTAGCTTTAAATAGGAATAATTTATTTAATAAGAGTTAATTAATTTCGTTAGATTAAAATTATATTTAATTTAGGGGGGTGTTAGGGTTAGGGTTAGACTTAGCTTTAGGGGTTAATACATTTATAATAATAGCGGTGCGGTCCGGTCGGCAGATTAGGGGTTAATAATTGAAGTTAGGTGTCGGCGATGTTAGGGAGGGCAGATTAGGGGTTAATACTATTTATTATAGGGTTAGTGAGGCGGATTAGGGGTTAATAACTTTATAATAATAGCGGTGCGGTCCGGTCGGCAGATTAGGGGTTAATAAGTGTAGGCAGGTGGAGGCGACGTTGTGGGGGGCAGATTAGGGGTTAATAAATATAATATAGGGGTCGGCGATGTTAGGGCAGCAGATTAGGGGTACATAGGGATAATGTAAGTAGCGGCGGTTTACGGAGCGGCAGATTAGGGGTTAATAATAATATGCAGGGGTCAGCGATAGCGGGGGCGGCAGATTAGGGGTTAATAAGTGTAAGGTTAGGGGTGATTAGACTCGGGGTACATGTTAGAGTGTTAGGTGCAGACGTAGGAAAAGTTTCCCCATAGAAAACAATGGGGCTGCGTTAGGAGCTGAACGCGGCTTTTTTGCAGGTGTTAGGTTTTTTTTCAGCTCAAACAGCCCCATTGTTTCCTATGGGGGAATCATGCAAGAGCACGTTTTTGAGGCTGGCCGCGTCCGTAAGCAACTCTGGTATCGAGAGTTGCAGTTGCGTTAAATATGCTCTACGCTCCTTTTTTGGAGCCTAACGCTGACATTCTGTGGACTCTCAATACCAGAGTTATTTTAAAGGTGCGGCCAGAAAAAAGCTGGCGTTAGCTACGCGGGTCGTTACCGACAAAACTCTAAATCTAGCCGTTAGTCTCTCCCCCTCATTATATGATGAGCTACTATTAGCTAATGAGCAGTATGTTCATTATCATCTATAGCACTGCCCTTCTCTATCAATCAAAGTTGACTATTTTCCACTGCCTCTATTCTGCTTACCAGAACCGGGATAGCTCTGGTCATTTATATATGCCCCATATTCTTCATATTTCTGTAGTTTCAAGTAGATGTTCCTATGAGTGCCTATCACTAAGTCGTCTTTTACCTCAGCACTTCGTATATATTTTCTTCTGGTTCCTCAGTATGGCATTGTTGTGTGTATTGAAAGTGTCAACTTTCATCACAGAAAGTGGGTGTTGTTATCATTATTTTTATTATCCAATAGGATGCGATTTGCAATTATATTAACCGGTGTGACACTAGGTACTGCAGGCTATGATTACGGCTTTTTAGCCGAAATGCGTAAGCCATCAGTGCCACACCACTTTCTTTTGTTCTATGTTGCTGCCAACTTCCTTGGAAAGTTTGTTTTAACCAGGATGTGAATAAAGTTTGGATTTTAACTATATTGTGGCGGATGCTTATTTTCTTTTGCCTATTGCATCGCCAGTTTATCCGCTACACACAGCTTGCTGGGGGAGGTGTGAGTAGGTGTTCTACTGCCATTGGAGGAGATGACCCGATGATGAGGATGGGCGGAACAGAGTGACGAAAGAGCAATGACAGCAGATCCATGAGGACGCTAAGCCACACCAGTGAAGACCTGTGAACACTCGGAGAGGCAATACGTTTATTCCCGTGCCCATTAGAAGGAAGCAGAAGTCCGGTAAGAGAGGCCATAAGGCTAGTGGATTATAATGGACTATAAGTGTATTCTGGGTATAATTATGCTCTTGGCACCAAAGCACTTTATTATATGAACTGTCACTTACTGCCGCACTTTATTGCATCGCATTAAATGCATTAGACACCTTAAACTGTACATTGCATATTTGCACTAATACTTCGGAAACAATCCAGGGTTTCTTTTTGATAATATATTGTGGCCCTTTATATAACGCACCTGGTAAGAGAGAAGGGAAGAGAGGGCATGTGTGTGTATCATTTACATGAAGCAGAGGGTGAGAGAGAAGGGAAGAGAGGGCATGTGTGTGTATCATTTACATGAAGCAGAGGGTGAGAGAGAAGGGAAGAGAGGGCATGTGTGTGTGTATCATTTACATGAAGCAGAGGGTGAGAGAGAAGGGACAAGAGGGTGTGTGTGTGTGTCATTTACATGAAGCAGAGGGTGAGAGAGAGAAGGAAGAGAGGGCATGTGTGTGTACTATTTACATGAAGCAGAGAGTGAGAGAGAAGGGAAGAGAGGGCATGTGTGTGTATCATTTACATGAAGCAGAGGGTAAGAGAGAAGGAAGAGAGGGCATGTGTGTGTATTATTTACATGAAGCAGAGGGTGAGAGAGAAGGAAGAGAGGGCATGTGTGTGTGTGTATCATTTACATGAATCAGAGGGTGAGAGAGAAGGAAGAGAGGGCATGTGTGTGTATCATTTACATGAAGCAGAGGGTAAGAGAGAAGGAAGAGAGGGCATGTGTGTGTATTATTTACATGAAGCAGAGGGTGAGAGAGAAGGAAGAGAGGGCATGTGTGTGTGTGTATCATTTACATGAATCAGAGGGTGAGAGAGAAGGAAGAGAGGGCATGTGTGTGTATCATTTACATGAAGCAGAGGGTAAGAGAGAAGGAAGAGAGGGCATGTGTGTGTATTATTTACATGAAGCAGAGGGTAAGAGAGAAGGAAGAGAGGGCATGTGTGTGTGTCATTTACATGAAGCAGAGGGTGAGAGAGAAGGAAGAGAGGGCATGTGTGTGTGTGTATCATTTACATGAAGCAGAGGGTGAGAGAGAAGGAAGAGAGGGCATGTGTGTGTATTATTTACATGAAGCAGAGGGTGAGAGAGAAGGAAGAGAGGGCATGTGTGTGTGTGTATCATTTACATGAATCAGAGGGTGAGAGAGAAGGAAGAGAGGGCATGTGTGTGTATCATTTACATGAAGCAGAGGGTAAGAGAGAAGGAAGAGAGGGCATGTGTGTGTATTATTTAAATGAAGCAGAGGGTGAGAGAGAAGGAAGAGAGGGCATGTGTGTGTGTGTATCATTTACATGAATCAGAGGGTGAGAGAGAAGGAAGAGAGGGCATGTGTGTGTATCATTTACATGAAGCAGAGGGTAAGAGAGAAGGAAGAGAGGGCATGTGTGTGTATTATTTACATGAAGCAGAGGGTAAGAGAGAAGGAAGAGAGGGCATGTGTGTGTGTCATTTACATGAAGCAGAGGGTGAGAGAGAAGGAAGAGAGGGCATGTGTGTGTGTGTATCATTTACATGAAGCAGAGGGTGAGAGAGAAGGAAGAGAGGGCATGTGTGTGTACTATTTACATGAAGCAGAGGGTGAGAGAGAAGGGAAGAGAGGGCATGTGTGTGTATTATTTACATGGAGCAGAGGATGAGAGAGAAGGGAAGAGAGGGCATGTGTGTGTATCATTTACATGGAGCAGAGGATGAGAGAGAAGGGAAGAGAGGGCATGTGTGTGTATCATTTACATGGAGCAGAGGATGAGAGAGAAGGGAAGAGAGGGCATGTGTGTGTATCATTTACATGAAGCAGAGGGTGAGAGAGAAGGGAAGAGAGGGCATGTGTGTGTATCATTTACATGAAGCAGAGGGTGAGAGAGAAGGGAAGAGAGGGCATGTGTGTGTATCATTCACATGAAGCAGAGGGTGAGAAAGAAGGGAAGAGAGGGCATGTGTGTGTATCATTTACATGAAGCAGAGGGTGAGAGAGAAGGGATGAGAGGGCATGTGTGTGTATCATTTACATGAAGCAGAGGGTGAGAGTGAAGAGAAGAGAGGGCATGTGTGTGTATCATTTACATGAAGCAGAGGGTGAGAGTGAAGAGAAGAGAGGGCATGTGTGTGTATCATTTACATGAAGCAGAAGGTGAGAGAGAAGAGAAGAGAGGGCATGTGTGTGTATCATTTTTCTTGAAGCAGAGGGTGAGAGAGAAGGGAAGAGAGAGGGCGTGTGTGTGTGTATCATTTACATGAAGCAGAGGGTGAGAGAGAAGGGAAGAGAGGGCATGTGTGTGTATCATTTACCTGAAGCAGAGGGTGAGAGAGAGAAGGGAAGAGAGGGCATGTGTGTGTATCATTTACATGAAGCAGAGGGTGAGAGTGAAGAGAAGAGAGGGCATGTGTGTGTATCATTTACCTGAAGCAGAGGGTGAGAGAGAGAAGGGAAGAGAGGGCATGTGTGTACACCATTTACATGAAGCAGAGGGTGAGAGAGAACGGAAGAGAGGGCATGTGTGTGTATCATTTACCTGAAGCAGAGGGTGAGAGAGAGAAGGGAAGAGAGGGCATGTGTGTGTATCATTTACATCAAGCAGAGGGTGAGAGAGAAGGGAAGAGAGGGCATGTGTGTGTACACCATTTACATGAAGCAGAGGGTGAGAGAGAAGGGAAGAGAGGGCATGTGTGTATATCATTTACATGAAGCAGAGGGTGAGAGAGAAGGGAAGAGAGGGCATGTGTGTGTGTACCATATACATGAAGCAGAGGGTAAGAAAGAGAGAAGGGAACAGAGGATGTGTGTGTGCCATTTATATAACGTACATGGTAAGAGAGAAGTGTGTAAGCACTATGAATAAGAAGCAGAGGTGAAATAGAATAGAGATTGTGTGTGTAGTATTTTCATGAAGCAAAGGGTGAGAGAGAGAGAAGAGAGGGTGTGTGTATGTACTATTCACATGCACCAGAGGATGAGAAAGAAGAGAGGGCATGTGTGTGTGCATCATTTTACATGAAGCAGAGGGTAAGAGAGAAGGAAGAGAGGGCATGTGTGTGTATCATTTACATGAAGCAGAGGATGAGAGAGAAGGGAAGAGAGGGCATGTGTGTGTACCATTTACATGAAGCAGAGGGTGAGAGAGAGAAGGGAAGAGAGGGCATGTGTGTATATCATTTACATGAAGCAGAGGGTGAGAGAGAAGGGAAGAGAGGGCATGTGTGTATATCATTTACATGAAGCAGAGGGTGAGAGAGAAGGGAAGAGATGGCATGTGTGTGTGTATCATTTACATGAAGCAGAGGGTGAGAGAGAAGGGAAGAGAGGGCATGTGTGTGTATATCATTTACATGAAGCAGAGGGTGAGAGAGAAGGGAAGAGAGGGCATGTGTGTATATCATTTACATGAAGCAGAGGGTGAGAGAGAAGGGAAGAGATGGCATGTGTGTGTGTATCATTTACATGAAGCAGAGGGTGAGAGAGAAGGGAAGAGAGGGCATGTGTGTGTATCATTTACATGAATCAGAGGGTGAGAATGAAGAGAATTGAGGGCATGTCTGTGTGTACTATTCACATGAAGCAGATGGTGATTGAGAACAGAGGGCATACTTTTTTACATACTTGTGCACGATTTCCCCATAGACATCAATGGGGAGAGACGGCTAAAAAAAAGCCTAACACCTGCAAAAAAGCAGCGTAAAGGTCCGTAACACAGCCCCATTGATTCGTATGAGGAAAGAAAAAGTTATGTTTACACCTAATACCCTAACATAAAAAACACGTCTAAACACCCCTAATCTGCTGCCCCTGACATCGTCGACACCTACATTACACTTACTAACCCCTAATCTGCCGCCCCTAAGATCGCCGCCACTATAATAAACATATTAACCCCTAAACCTAACCCTAAGTCTAACCCTAACACCCCCTAACTTTATTATAATTAAAATAATTCTAAATAAAAATTACAATTAATACCTAAAATAGGTAATAGTTACATTGTAGCTATCTTAGGTGTTATTTTTATTTCACAGCTACGTTCGTATTTATTTTAACTAGGTAGACTAGTTAGTAAATAGTTATTAACCATTTACCAGCTACCTAGTTAAAATAAATACAAATTTACCTGTAAAATAAAACCTAACCTGAGTTACACTAACACCTAACATTACACTACAATTAAATAAAATTAACAAAATTACAGAAAATAAAAAATATATATATATCAACTATTTAAACTAATTACACCTAATCTAATAGCCCTATCAAAATAAAAAAGCCTGGGGGCGGAGCCAGACGCCATAGCGATAGGTCGCACAGAAACAGAGCTCCTGCAAAATATTTTATTCTATGGCTTTCTTATGAAATCCAAGTATCTTACTTTTGGATTTTTATTTACTACAAAGGAGGAATTTAATCTTTAGTCTGTGATGCCTCATTTCAATCTTTATTGCACCAGCTAAACAAACATTGACTTTCTTTTTGTGAGTCCACGGGGAGGTCTAGCCTAGAGACCTATATATACATTGTGGAGCTCTCAGCGTAATCCAAGGAACTTGCAGACTGGGCTACTATTTTATGAATAAGGCACAGACCACAGTCAACAGAGATCCAATTGAACTACAGTCCAGGATCCTCAGGAGGTGGTTTCTGACACTCAGTATGGAGCCCCATACCCTCCTACAGGCAATCGGTTGTGCGCTGCGACGTCACCAAGAGAATTTTATAGCTCAGATTGAGGCCGCATTTCATCTCCCTATCTCCTATACTCCTGCCAAGATCATCGAGGACAACGCTACTAACGAGCCTTGCGACAGCATTGTTCTGGGTCCCCAGCAACTACCATCCCGTAACACATTAGATCCCCAAACACAGAGGCGCATCACCTTATTGATGAAGGACTGTCATCACCCGGTGGCCATTGCAGGCCTATTTCAGGACGCTGCAACAGATTTGGACTCTGCCGGCATATATCTGACAACGGAGAGGTCTCTGACTTCACGGAGGCTGTTTGAGAAGGCAAAGAACCAGGTATTATGCGGGAACTTCTTAGATCTTTGCGGCAGCATTGAGGTACAACTGTGCTGGGTCCTTCAGAACTTAGTTTCTGCAGTAGCATGGCGACCATTGGTGGGGCTCATAAAACAAGCTCAAGATGTTTCTTGTGGCCTCAGGAGAGAAATCGGATAATACAGGAATACCCTTTATGCTCACTCTGGAAGGACCCTGTGTGGACACTGGCTCTTTAAACAAGACATGTGTGGGGTAAACTGAGTGTTTGCTATCACATTTTATTGGAGAACTATTATCTTAAATATGTTATACATCTTGCATAGGGTGGACTGTTTCCTCTCTTTACTTAAAGTTAGTTTTTCAGCTTGCTTACATAGTATAATCACACAGATTCTAAGGTACATACTAATATTATTATTGTATTTTATAAAAGCTCTAAGCTGAGCTGCCTAGGAAGAACATATTTGCAGGTTCATTAAATGCATATTGAAGAGTAATGTATTTTATAAGGGGCCTAAGCCGAGCTGTTCAGTTGGAATACATCTGCAAGCTCACTAGATGCATAGTGGGGAGTTCTATCAGAGTCTGCTCTGTACATTATTATAGGTACACTATTTGTTGTCACTAAAACACTGGTTAATAAGTCTGCATATATGTTAAGGGGTGGCAGTATTATACTATAGCCCCCTGTGATATTCTGATGGACTAAGAAATGGTTCTGAGCCCATTTAATAAACGATCTTCACATATGTTAGCCACATTAGATTCTAAACTAACTACTTCACCTTATGTTTTTTCTTTTTGCTGCAGGGCATAGGGCCCATGCTTCTGTGGCAATTTTGCCTTTGTTTCACTACCTACACAATAATGCTTTGTTTTACAGTTTACATGCCTGAGGCTAAATATTGACTAGTTTATGCCTAGTTGTGTTACATTCATATTCTGTGGCTTTATCACGTCTTCCCTTAACCACTGTCTTTATATCTAACCCCACTAGTGTAGCTACAGCCAAAATCATCTAGAGGCTATCCTGTGGCCATAGCTGGACCCAAGGCAGTCCCATATAGTTGTGTTACATTCATATTCTGCGGCTTTATAACATGTCTTCCCTTAACCACTGTCTTTATGGCTGTCCCATATAGTTGTGTGCACCCTGAGATCACCTTTGCGCCTTCACGTGACCAACAACTTAAGCATTACTACTGACCAAATGCAGGCTGGACCTGAACTGGCGCCTCAACATACAGTCCCTCTGCCTATACCATTTACATGGAGATGCATAAACTCCTATTCTCTGTACCGCCTTAAAGCCTTAGGGTTCACTATTCTGGGCAGTCTCGGCTTACGCTTTGTTTTATTATAACCTGTTTATCTTGAGTCAGGATGTAGTACCTTATTTTGTATTCTTTGGACATGTCCGACCCTCTGATATGTCTTGTTTATTGCTATTGTATTATATTTGTATTGCATCTCATAATCTGTTGTTACGCCCGCAACTTTATTGGTCTGTGCGGCCTTGTCTCGCAATGTGTTATGTATGCCTGGTGCAGGTCTGACCTACACCTTCCCTGTATATGCTACCTATCATATTTACTTATAACCTCCTCCCCTCCCTCCACAATATACCTCCTAGCTTAGGAGGGTTAACTATGCGGCTTCTCTTGCCTATGCCGCGTTTTCACAACTTTCACTACTACCTACAAATTAAGTTAAAGTTTTTTAATTCAAAACTACTGTTTATCATTCTCTCTATAGATAATCTTAGCATAATGGGTCCTTGAGTGGCCCAGGGCAACTTGAGAGAAGTTTATTCTATATTTTATTATCTTGTATTCTTTGAAAAAAGGTTTCAGTTTCTATTGTTTATTACTAAAATTACTGTGATATCTGTCATCTTGCAGGAAAATAGCTGATTGTCTAACTTTGTATAATATTCATGGACCCTGCTTCATTGGCATAATTGCAGAAAATGTGTTTTTGAACTGATATACTATATGTCTTTATAATTTCTGTACAGTATATTAACCTCAATAAAAATATATATAAAAAAAAATAATTAAAAAAAAAGCCACCCCCCCCAAAATAAAAAAAACCTAGCCTAAACTAAACTGCCAATAGCCCTTAAAACCTTTTTGCGGGGCATTTCCCCAAAGAAATCAGCTCTTTTACTTGTAAAAAAAAATACAAACACCCCCCAACAGTAAAACCCACCACCCACACAACCAAACCCCCCAAATAAAATCCTATCTAAAAAACATAAACTCCCCATTGCCCTGAAAAGGGCATTTGGATGAGCATTGCCCTTAAAAGGACATTTAGCTCTTTTGCAGACCTAACTCTAAGCTAAAAATAAAACCCACCCAATAAACCCTTAAAACAAACCTAACACTAACCCCTGAAGATCCACTTACAGTTTTTGAAAACCGGACATCCATCCTCAACAAAGCCGGGAGAAGTCTTCATCCAAGCGGCAAGAAATCCTCAACGAAGCCGGGAGAAGTCTTCATCCAGACGACAAGAAGAGGTCCTCCAGGCGGGCAGAAGTCTTAATCCAGACGGCATCTTCTATCTTCATCCTTCCATCTTCATGACATCCGGCGCGGAGCATCCTCTTCTGTCGATGGATCTTCAAGAATGAATTCTCCTTTAAATGACGTCATCCAAGATGGCGTCCCTTGAATTCCGATTGGCTGATAGAATTCTATCAGCCAATCGGAATTAAAGGTGAAAAATGCATCAGCCAATAGGATTGAAGCTAATTTCTATTGGCTTATTGCATCAGCCAATAGTATTTTTTCACCTTTTATTCCGATTGGCTGATAGAATTCTATCAGCCAATCTGAATTCAAGGGACGCCATCTTGGATGATGTCATTTAAAGGAGAATTCATTCTTGAAGATCCATCGACAGAAAAGGATGCTCCGCGCCGGATGTCTTGAAGATGGAGCCGCTCCGCGTCGGAAGGATGAGGATAGAAAATGCCGTCTGGATGAAGACTTCTGCCCGCCTGGAGGACCACTTCTTGCCGCTTGGATGAAGACTGCTCCCGGCTTCGTTGAGAATGGATGTCCGGTCTTCAAAAACTGTAAGTGGATCTTCGGGGGTTAGTGTTAGGTTTTTTTAAGGGTTTATTGGGTGGGTTTTATTTTTAGCTTACGGGTTGGGCTGAAAAAGAGCTAAATGCCCATCCAAATGCCCTTTTCAGGGCAATGGGGAGCTTAGGTTTTTTTAGATAGGATTTTATTTGGGGGGGTTGTTTGTGTGGGTGGTGGGTTTTGTTTGTATTATTTTTTTTACAGGTAAAAGAGCTGGTTTCTTTTGGGCAATACCCCGCAAAAGTCCCTTTTAAGGGCTATTGGTAGTTTAGTGTATGCTAGGGTTTTTTTATTTTGGGGGGGCTTTTTTATTTTGATAGGGCTATTAGATTAGGTGTAATTAGTTTAAATATTTGATAATTTCTTTTTTATTTTGTGTAATTTAGTGTTTGTTTTTTTGTAATTTAATTAATTGTATTTAATTAATGTAATTTAGTTAATTTTATTGTAATGTTAGGTGTTAGTGTAGGGCAGGTTAGGGTTTTTTTTACAGGTAAATTTGTATTTATTTTAACTAGGTAGCTAGTAAATAGTTAATAACTATTAGTTATATTGTAGCTAGCTTAGGGTTTATTTTATAGGTAAGTATTTAGTTTTAAATAGGAATTATTTATGTATAAATTGTAATTTTTATTTAGATTTATTTTAATTATATTACAGTTAGGGGGTGTTAGGTTTAGGGGTTAATATATTTATTATAGTGGCGGCGATGTTAGGAGCGGTAGATTAGGGGTTAATAATTTTATTTTAGTGTTTGTGATGCGGGAGGGCCTCGGTTTAGGGGTTAATAGGTAGTTTATGGGTGTTAGTGTACTTTTTTTTTTATATTTTATCCCTCCCTTTCCCTTCCTTTTTCCTTTCCCATTTCTCGTCCCCCTTTTCCTTCCCTTTCCCCTCTTTCTTCCCTTCCTCACTCTTTTCCTTCCTCTTTTCTCCCCCCTCTTCTCCCCTTCTGTTCTTCCCCCCCCCTTCTTCCCTTTCTGTTCCCCCCCCTTCCTTTTCCACATAAGAATCTATTTAATTACCTTCAAAGCTGTGGGATAGATTGGGGTATGAAGTAATGTTATGGGACACACAGTGTGCACCTACAGTCCTTAAGTGATCATAGTTGAAAGATAAATCTCCTCTCCTCCCTACCTACCTTATCCACTCTCTCCAGGGAGGGGAGAGCAGGCCTCGAGTGCACTACTAGGTGTCCGTGTACAACCAACCCATCCACCCAAGTGTACAGAAGAAAAAAAAAAACAGGCAAATAATACAAGCAAAATCAGAAGCGGCATTCCTAAAATCCCTGAGGTGTCCCTAGGTAAGAATCCCACCTGACTGGAAGAGCTAGAGTATTGTATGTCAATACATAGCAACTCGCACATGGCATTCCTATAATTTCTAAATTATCCCCGATTATGAACCTCCCCCATCCACACAGGCAAAAGTGGTCTTAGGCATGAAATATGCATCATAAAGTTATAAACGTAGTGCGTGCGTATGAATTCTGTAACAAATTTCCAAACGACATTTGCTAAACAGTTCATTGCTAAGGCATTACAAATAGACAGATGATAGACCAGTCCATCTTGCTTAAAACAGACTCTCCTTGATAGGACTAATTGGTATAAATACCAAGAGCAGGTTAGACTGGCCCGTAAGCTAGAGACCTGGAAAGAAAAATTATCAATACAGTACTTATGATAATAGCAGAAAAGGCAAGCTTTGACTTATCTGTCCAGGAACACTGCTGGGATAAAAGTCTCGGGTGGGAGGATCCATAGTAGTTCTGAGTACACCAGGCAGAATAATATGATCCTTTTAGACAAACTGACATGTTGACTTGCAGCCTAGGCAGGTCGCAGCCAATCCTCACCGTGGCCCCCCTCAGGCCCTGGTTGTACTGGAGCTACTGCTATATTAGGTGGCCTAATTTGCAGACCAAAGGCTTGGTTGAAAGTAGGAAGATCAGCAGGTGTCTTGAAGATAGCTGGTGTGCCGTCCTTGGATGCAATTATGCAGGTGGGGAATCCCCATCTATATTGAATTTGCTGCTCCTTGAGCTTAGAGGTAATGTAGCGCAAATCTCGCTGTTTCTGGAGAGTCGCTGGACATAGATCTGTGAAGACTTGAATTTCCGTGCCCTCATATAGGAGGGGGTGCTTGTTCCTGGAGTGCCGGAGGATGTCCTCCTTATCTTTGTATGATAAGAGCTTGATAATGATGTCCCTAGGTGGGGCTCTAGCTGGTGGTCTAGGCCTGAGCGCCCGATGGGCTCTTTCCACTTGGATCTCAGCTGCATTAGGGGCATTTTTGAGAAATTTAAATAACTCTTGGATGTATTGACCTATTTCAGGCGGGTTTACTGTTTCAGGCACTCCTCGAAGCCGCAGGTTGTTCCGCCTGCTCCTATTTTCTAAATCCTCAATTCTGTTAGTCAGGTTCTGGACTGTTGCGTCTTGAGATTGTATACAGTTAGCCTGATGTTGAAGGTCTGAGCGTATAGTTTCTTGCATTTCCTCCACCTGAGAGACCCTGTGATCTACTGCAGCTATGTCCTTTTTTAATTCTCCAAACATGAGTTTAACATCTATCATAGCCTCTTTTATATAATTTTTTAGAAGATAAATGCTTAATATCATCTTTAGGGACGTAGCCAGGTTGCGAGGGTTCTGAATTAAGTGTCTGTGCGGCGGTTGTTTGTCTGCTAGATTCAGAGGAATCTCTATTTGCGCAGGGGACTGTTTCAGCTGAAATTAGATAGCTCTCCATGTTGGTGGATTGGGAGCCCTTAATTGGCTTTGCTATCCGTCTGCTAGACATCCCCAAACAATAAGCGATGTGAGCTGTCAGGAAATACCTCCCTATACCTCTCAAATATGGTGATTGCAGCTCCAATATCTGTGTGGCAATAGGTAGCCGCTGTCCAAAACTGTTGTGTACTTTGCTTTCCAAATCGTTGCTGCAAAGGGGCATAAAGAGGGTCTTCTCCTCCAACAAACAGGATAAGCCTACTTGGCTTCCCTTTATTATCTGTGTATTTTATAGTACTGCAGTACAAAGTCTATACTACACTTATCTACTCTGAGTCCTTTATAAGAATTCGCCAGCCCCCATTAACCAGTCATAGAGATTGATTTAAAACTTCTTTTTTGTTTTGGTTTCCCTTTTAAGATTTTAAACAAACCAAAAGGAGGCTGCAACAGTACTGCAAGGTCCGTGCACCTTAAGCGCTGTATGACTCACCCTCTTCTCCGGCGCCTATGAGTACCACCGTCCGTCTGCAGAAAACTGCTTTGGCGCTGGTAAGAAGTCTGCTCGAGCACTTGCTGCGACCTAAGTTGATCACGGCCCAAAGTAGCGGTCCACTACAAAGCCACCTGAACCGCTTCTCTGCTGGTGCTATATAATCCTGGCCAAACGACCCTTCAGCAAGTAGTCGTGTTTGATATCCGTTATAACAGATCCTCAGTCCCAGTGATTATATTGCTGCCGTTTTCCCAAGCGTGGCTCACCTTGTTCCGGTACAGGCCTCACTGCGCAGTATAGATATTAAGCACCCAGTTCAGTCTGGCAAGTCCAAACGGCGAGGTTAGATGCTCAATTCGTTCAGAAGCGCATTAGAAAGTTTTATCCTGGTTCCAACAAGCTGTGGGTTACTTAATCCCTGTCATAAGAGTTTTGAGGCTTCAGAGCTCAATCAGTGTGCGGCCATCAGCTAGCGTGGCCAAGCTCCGCCCCTGTTAGTGTACTTTTTAACACTTTAGTTATGAGTTCTATGCTACAGCTTTGTAACGTAAAACTCATAACTACTGACTTTAGATCGCGGTACGAGGTATAGGCTGTACCGCTCACTTTTTGGCCTCCCAGGCAAAACTCGTAATACTGGCGTTATGGAAGTCCCATTGAAAAAGGACTTTTTGAAAGGTGCGTTAGTTAATTTGCGTTACGGCCAAAAAGGTGTGCGGTACAGCTATTTAGACAAGACTCGTAATAGCAGCGGTAGGTGAAAAAGCAGCGTTATGAGCCATAACGCTGCTTTTTCACTCATAACGCAAAACTCGTAATCAAGCCGATAGTTATTTATAGGTTGAAATAATTTCAGAATCTGAGTTTTCGAACTGTGAAGCTTATACCATAGATCACTCACCTGTACAGACATCTAATGGCTGAATATTCTGTACAAGGTCTCCATGTGATCCTGTGTCTAGATTTTCATCACTGTGGCCTGTTAGTTCTAATAAAGAATAAAATTAGGTTTTTGGTTAAATGGATTTAAAGGGACATGAATCACAAATGTTTTTTCTTTCATAACTAAAATAGAGCTTCACTCTCTTGGTATCCTATGTTAAAGAAGAAGTAATGCATTACTGGGAACTAGCTGAATGCACTGGTTAAACCAATAACATGAGGCATTTATTCAACAAAAGATACCAAGAGAACAGAATAAATGAGATAATTGAATTAAATTGGAAAATTGCTTAAATGGATAGATTTAGCCACCAATCAGCAAGTGCTACCCAGGATCTGAACCAAAAAATGGTCAGTCTCCTAAGCTTACATTCCTGCTATTCAAATAAAGATACCAAAAGAACAAAGACAAATAATGATAATAGAAGTAAATTAGAAAGTTGCTTAAAATCACATATTCTTTCCGAATCAAAAAATAAAAATAAAAAAAATATGTGGGTTTCATGTCCATGTGCAGTTATCTCACACACACACACACACACATCTGATTATACAGTAATATTATTATTATCATTTATTTGTATAGCTCCGCCAAATTCCGTAGCGCTGGGTACGATAGGGGTATACAATGACAAAGATTTTTTATAAAACACAAAACATAACAAAATGAAACAAATCTGGTACAGGAGGAAGAGGGCCCTGCTTCAGAGAGCTCAGTCTACAGGTTTAGGGTGCAGAAACATAAGGTTGGGGTAGCTTGTTACATCGGTTGTAGTTGCAGCAGTGAGTCAGGCAGTTCATGTATTAGTTTGGTTCGAATGAGGGGTGGAGAAGAGATGGTACGCCTCGCTGAATAGGTGGGTTTTCAAGGAGTGTCTGAATCTATACAAGGTTGGAGACAGTCTTATGGAGCGGGGTAGAGAGATCCAGAGGACAAGAGCAGCACGTGCAAAGTCTTGGAGGCGGGAGTGGGACGTAGAGTTAACAGGAGTGGAGAGACGTAGGTCAGAGGTTGATTGAAGAGGACGGAATGGGAAATATTTCACAATGAGAGAGGAAATATAGTTGGGAGTTAGACTGTTAAGTGCTTTGTAAGTTAGGGTTAATACTTTAAATTGTATTCTGGAGTGTATGGGGAGCCAGTGTAGAGACTGGCAGAGCGGAGCAGCTGATGTAGATCAGCGACTTAGGTGGATGAGTCTAGCAGAAGCATTCATAATAGATTGGAGGGAGGAGAGGCTGTGTTTTGGAAGGCCATTTAGGAGATTGCAATAATCAATGCGTGACAAAATGAGGGAATGAATAAATATTTTTGTAGTATTTTGAGTAAGGAAGGGACGAATTCTGGAAATGCTGCAAAGGTGTGAACGGCAGGATTTGGCAAGTGCTTATATATGTGGGTTGAATGTGAGCTCTGAGTCTAGGTTGACCCCAAGACAGCGGACCTGGGGTGAGGTGTTGAGAATAGAGTCTCCAACTGTCAGATAAATGTCAGGTGTTGGATGTCTCGAAGGGGGGGGGGGGGGAATAAGAAGCAGCTCAGTTTTGGACAGATTGAGTTGGAGGTAGTGTGAAGACATTCAAGAGTAAATTGCTGAGAGGCAGTTGGAAATCTGCTTGAGTAAAGAGGGAGAGATATCAGGAGAGGAAAGATAGATTTGGGTATCATCAGCATATAAGTGGTACTGGAATCCAAAAGGAGACTATAAGTTTTCCAAGGTAAGGCTATATAGAGAGAGAAAAGCAAGGGGCCCAAGACAGAGCCTTGTGGTACTCCAACTGAGATAGGCATAGGATCACAAGATATGTTGTTAAAGGAAACCGAGAAAGAGCGGTTTGAGAGATATGAGGCAAACCAGGAGAGGGCTATAAGAATTTTATGTTTGCAACGGGTCTGTCTTCAGGTCCATCATTTACATAATTAATTCATTTCAGAGTTCAGAGATCTGAGTTTTAATCCCTTAACGACCAGCGTTGTACCCTGTATGACGCTGGTCATTATGCCCTTAAGGACCAGCGACGTACCCTGTATGTCGCTGCAGTCCTGGGCTTTTCTCTGCTACAATCTCGCTAAAAATAGCGAGATTGCACTATTTCTGCATGAGTGGGGCACTGCAGAAAAAGATTTTCAGAGTTAATCTCTCTGCACCGGACAGCGGTTGTGCCGATCATTGGTGGGTGGGAGCCACAGCAGGGAGGGCGGCCCATCGTCCATACGTGAGCGTGCAAGGTGCCGGGGTTTGGGAGCATGCGCAATCATCAATCCACCAACGAAGGAGGGAGCCAAAGGCGGGAGAGGGAAAAGGGAAGAAAAAAATTGGAAACAGATCCAGGAGGGGGTAGGGTATTGAGGGGGGGAAGCTACACTACAGAAAATGTTTTTTTTTTAATTTATTTATTTTTATAAAAAAATTTTGTAAACTGGGTACTGGCAAACAGGGTTCAGGGAGGTTGGGGGTAATGGGGTATCCTACACCTCAGAAAACATATATATAAAAAAATTATTTAAAAAAAAACAAAAAAAAAACACAACAACAACAATTGTAACAATCTTGTGACAATTGTGAGGTGGGGGAGGGAAGAGAGCTGATTTAGAGGGATCAGGGGGTGGGATGTGTCAGGTGGGAGGCTGATCTCTACACTAAAGCTAAAATTAGCCCTACAAGCTAACTAATTAACCCCTTCACTGCTGGGCATAATACATTGCAGCGGCATTTAGCGACCTTCTAATTACCAAAAAGTAATGCCAAAGTCATAAATGTCTGCTATTTCTGAACAAAGGGCATCCCAGAGAAGCATTTACAACCATTGATGCCATAATAACACAAGCTGTTTGTAAATAATTTCAGTGAGAAACCTAAAGTTTGTGAAAAAGTGAACATTTTTTTTCTATTTGATCGCATTTGGCGGTAAAATGGTGGCATGAAATTTACCAAAATGGGCCTAGATCAATACTTTAGGTTGTCTATTAAAAAAAAATATATACATGTCACAGGATATTCAGGGATTCCTGACAGATATCGGTTTTACAATGTAACTATCGCTACTTTTGAAAAAAAAAAAAATGGTTTGGAAATAGTAAAGTGCTACTTGTACTTATTGCCCTATAACTTGCAAAAAAAGCAAAGAACATGTAAACATTGGATATTTCTAAACTCAGGACAAAATTTAGAATCTATTTACCATGGATGTTTTTTGGTGGATGTAGATGCCTAACAGATTTTGGGGGTCAAAGTTAGAAAAAGTGTGGTTTTTTTTCCATTTTTTCATCATATTTTATAATTTATTTATAGTATGGTATCTTTAGAAAGTCCATTTAATGGCGAGAAAACGGTATATAATATGTGTGGGTACAGTAAATGAGTAAGAAACACAGCAAAAATTGAAAAATGGTCTGGTCCATAAGGGGTTAAAATAAATGATGAAGAAAACATTAACAGCAGCTTGTATCATAGATCTGTTACCTGCAGAGACGTCTGATGGGGTCTCCACTGGCTGAATATTCTGTACCAGTTCTGCAGCTCCTGTGTATAGATTTTAATCACTGTGACCTGTTAGTTCTAATAAAGAATAGAATCAGATTATTTTGTTAAATGGATATGAAACCATTTTTTTGCACCTAAAAAAGGCATCTTAATATGTATTCAATTAACAAAAACAAAGCATCTGTTACTTTTTGCATATCAAATATTTACATCTATAAATTAATATTAACATATATAAATGAATATATAACCGATTTAACATTGTTAGAATATATTTAGCATTACTGAAGCCATTTTGTGTAACCACCATTTTAAGATGTGTTTATTATATTTCATTATAATGTAGTTTATTATGCTGTGAAGAAAATATGCTGATGTTAGAAATACTTGTACATCAACAATGGCCTTGTAATGTCCTTAGCGATGCGTTATCTAAAACTGTTAGTTTCTTGGTATGATTCTTTGTCTTATATTTTACTGTGCCCCTTTGTTCTAACTCATGCTGTGTAACATGGTGTGATTTACGATACGTCATTGTTTAACCCCATATACTGTAACCATTTTCTATAAAAGTATGGTGCGCTTTTTAATAAACAGAACAGTGATTAGACTTTTCCTGGCTGCATGTCTGATTTCTGTTCCCGAGATCTCTTGTCAGGTAACCCATTCAGTTCCAGGTGAAGGTGTAGAATACTACTAAGTGCTAACTGACACCCCCCCTCCCCCCCTTTTAAGATAAGGCCTAACAAACATTAATCTCTCTTAATCCTTTAAATGTGTTATTTTTGTTTATAATCAGATAGCTCATTAGATCACTTGTGATAGAATCACTGTAGATTTACTTTCTGTCAGTCACTGTAGTGTATGTGCATTTCCTGCGTGAAATATTTATTACTAGCTACACAGCGTTACCTGAGCTCTCGTTTCCTAGGATCTCCATAGTCCATAGTGCTTGGCAAGTTTCCATCATGACATCCTTATAAAGCTCCTTGTGTCCCTCTATATATTCCCACTCCTCCATAGAGAAATACACAGCAACACAATCACACTTTATAGGCACCTGAAACACACACAACTCATTCAGCACTGACACAGGGACTGGTTCTGTCACACACTTTTACTGACAGAGCCAGGATAATGTTAATGAGAACATGCAGATACACAGTCAGAAGGTACAATAGGTAAATGCACACAGGGTCAGATGGGTCAGTAAAGGGAGTCACTGTGTATAATGTCACATTCCCCAGCAGTGCTCATGCTCCTCTCAGCTGGTGAATTGCTGCTGTTGGGGGATAATGATACTGAGAACATGCAGAGACACAGAGAGAAGTTAGGAAAACACACACAGGAGCAAATAGGTCAGTAACGGGTGTCACTATAACATGACTTTGATATAATGTCACATTCCCCAGAAGTTCTCACCTCTCTGCTCTGCTGGTGAACGCTGCTGTGGGAGGGACTCTTCTTCACAATGACATATTCCTATAAAATTTATATAAGAGAAAATCATCCGTTTCCCTGGACTAAGAGTTCTTGTTTACTTCTAATTCTCTTTAAATTAAGGGGCTTTCTTCACAATCTTGATCACCACAAAGTAACATAACTGACTGAATTACTTTAAATATGTTCTGTGGTTTGAGGATGCTGAAGACGGAGGACATGAGCTTCAGTCAAAAATAAAGAGCCTTTGGGTGAGGTCTAATTTGGGACAATAGAGTTGAGTCTTTGGTTGATAGGACCATGCTCAACAAATATGTTCAAAAGTTAGGAGCCAGCCCAAGGCACGCACACACACACACATATATATATATATATATATATATATATATATATATATATATATATATATATATATATATATATAAAAATATATTCACTAATACAATAAAATACAGTTATAATACTAAATAATAAACTCCATTTTCAGAATACTGTGCAAATCAAGAGAGCTTCATGTTAATTTGCAATGAAAGATTAAAACAAAATCCAGCTAGAGCATTATAAATCAATAATAAATATAAAGGCAGCTTGAGACTCATTTCTGCAAAATAAAAACAACAGTCTGCTCTAAATGACAATCTTTAAGAGCCATATATTACATATCACCAGCGTTACACTTTCAGAATGAAGCAGCTAGAAGGCAGAGCAGTTAGCACACTGTACTGTACATCTATATACTTGCAGTCCTCTCTGGTCAGATTTTAAAACGTAGCTGTGGAAGTTTGATTCCCCCTACTACACTGAGGAGAAACAGCTGGTAGAAAAGGGAGAGGAAGTGAATGTAACGTTGGTTGGTAAGACAGGAGTTGCAGCTTTATCTCAGGGTCTCTGTGTACTCTGACACTGGACACAGCAATACTAGAAACAACTTGTGATGTCCTGTTTTATGCAGGAACTTATGCAGTGTTCTTAAATTAAGGGTTTGTTGCTCTTTTAATGAATAAAACAGGCAGTATGATTTGAACTACCTGTTAGATCACTGGTGAGACTTTTACTGATAGAAAACTTCGTAGATGCCAAACAGAAGCAAGGAATATTTGGGTAGAAACAATTGTTGCAATATAAGTAAGGAACATAAAGCAAACAGTTCAGAAATAAATGATAGAGGTAATATGTATTTTGATACACTTTGTGAAAGCGTCAGTAATTGATTCTTGTTGTAGCAATGTTCAGATATGGCTTCACGCACTCACACATAAAATATATACATCACAGACAGACTATGGTAATAACCGGTAGATTCAGCAAGGTAATGCGGATGTTTTCCAGAGAGTGACAACGTAAGAACAGATCCTTTGTAAATGGATTAAATATTACCTTAAGTTTGAAGAGAGCGGTTTTACCTCTGTGACCGGTATACAGCTTCAGTGAGAGTGCGGCTTCCAGACGCTGCAAGTAGATCCGGTGCTCCTTGATTCAGTTTGTTTGTTAAATTAGAATTCCGGTAGAATGAGAGAATAACTTTGAAAGTAAAGTGTACAACAAAAGATCCTAGCTTACTACTCCTGTTCAGAGAGAAAGAAATCAAAGTAAGTTAGGTATTTTCAAAAGTAGAATCACAGCAATAGGGATGCGGTCAAAGAAGCTGCAAAGAGAAAACAATTTTCAGGCAAGGAATGATGGTTCAGGTGTGCCTGATATAGGGTGGAGGAAAAGTAGGCGGGATATACCTTAAAGGTATATCACACACTCCCCCCGCTAAGGGGTCCCCCAATTGACGAGAGGGATGGCTTCAAAGGATACCTGCGATGAAAAGATCTAATTAAACGGGGAGCAGAAATGTCAGTGCTACGATGCCAAGAATTGTCCTCAGGACCAAAACCTTTCCATTTTAATAAGTACTCTAAGTGATGATTCTTGATCCTAGAATCTAGAATATGTTCCACCTCAAATTCATCGTGGTCATCTATTTGTAACGCAGTTGGAGTCTGAAGACTGGATTGTACAGTAGAAGTATAAGGTTTAATCAGAGATACATGTATAGTGGGATGAATCCTATAAGCTGCAGGAAGAGTTAAACATACTGTCATAGGGTTCAAAATTTTATTGATTACAAAAGGTCCAATGTATTGGTTTGCCAATTTCTTAGAGGGTACATGAAGTTTTAGATTCTTTACAGATAGTAACACTTTGTCACCCACTTTATAGACTGGACTGGGTCTGTGACGTTTATCATAATAAGCTTTCTGGTAATTCTTTGCGTCAGATAAATGTTTTTTGACTAGGGCTAGTCTTGCTTCTAGTTGTAAAGAATAGTCTTTAGCAGCTGGTGAGTTTACGTCAGTTTTAGATAGTGTCAAAGTTGTCGGATGATAGCCATAGGTTACATAGAACGGTGTCATTTTTGTTGAAGATGATACTGAATTGTTGTAAGAGAATTCCGCCATTGATAAATAATCTATCCAATCATCTTGCAAATGGGAAATGTAACAACGAAGATATTGTTCTAATGTTTGGTTTAGTTTCTCAGTCATCCCATTGGTTTGGGGATGGAAAGCTGTTGAGTATCTTGGTGTAATTTTTAATAATTTGCATAATGATCTCCAAAAAGATGAGGTGAATTGTGTACCTCTATCTGTTATAATATCAGTGGGTAGTCCATGAAGTTTCACTATGTGGTTAAGAAAAACATTAGCTGTAGTAAAAGCTGAAGGTAACCTTTTTAGGGGTATAAAATGTCCCAACTTTGTTAGATGATCTATTACAACTAATATAGTGTTAAAGTTCCTTGATTTTGGTAGCTCTACAATAAAGTCCATCGAGATCATGGACCAGGGTTTATCCGGAACTGGCAATGGGGTCAACAATCCGATGGGCCCTTTATGATCTATTTTATTTCTAGCACAAATGTCACAGGAATTGACATAATCTTGAATGGTTTGATTCATTTGGGGGCACCAAAAGTTTCTTCTTGTTTTTTCAATGGTTTTTTGTATTCCGGTATGACCGGATAAAGGTTCGTCATGAGTGTGTTTCAATATTTGTTTTCTTAATGAACTGGGTATATACAATTGATTTTTATGGTTTATCAAACCAGTATTTAAGTTTTTGTGACAGGATTTAGGTGTATTGGTTTCTTTTTCTTGTGCCCTTTTAATCTCTTCCTCTAGAGGTGTTAGGGCTCCAATAAATTTTTCGATTGGTACTATTGGAGTCATGGTCTCTTGAGGTGTCATTTCCTGTACTCTGGATAATGCATCAGCCTTGGTATTCAGACTTCCTGGTCGGTAAGTGATCAAGAAATTGAACCTATCTAAGAATAAAGACCATCTTACTTGTCTGGAAGTTAGAGTTTTACTTTTCTTCAAATATTCCAGATTCTTATGATCTGTGAAGATTTTAAATGGTTTTTGTGTACCTTCCAGTAAGTGCCTCCATTGTTCGAGGGATACTTTGATAGCAAGGAGTTCTTTATCTCCTATACTATAATTATTTTCTGCAGGTGTGAATCTTCTTGAATAATAAGCTACAGGAAATAATTCTGATTTGTTGTCTACTTGTTGAGATAGAACTGCTCCTATACCTGAACTTGAGGCATCTACCTCTAACACATATTGCAGATCAGGATCTGGCATGTGTAAAATGGGGGCTTTGGAAAATTGCCCCTTTAAGTAGTCAAAAGCTAATTGGGCCTGTTCGGTCCATTTATATCTTTGTTTCTTACTAGTCAACTGAGTTAAGGGCTTTACTATATCAGAAAAGTTTTTTATAAACTTTCGATAGTAATTGGCAAAGCCAATAAAACGTTGTAGTGCACGAACTGATTTTGGTGTAGGCCATTCTAGTACAGATGAAACTTTATCTGGATCCATTTGGATCCTGTTAGGAGTTATTATGTATCCCAGGAATTTGATTTTGTTAACATGAAATAAACACTTTTCATGTTTGGCATATAACTTGTGTTCCTTCAATCGCATTAAGACCCAACGTACATGTCTTTCGTGTTCCTGTTCTGTCTTGGAATAAATTTGAATGTCATCTAAATACACTATAACACAAATATCCATTAAATCTCGGAAGATTTCATTAATAAAGTGTTGGAAAGTGGCTGGAGCATTGCTCAATCCAAAAGGCATTACATTGTATTGGTATAACCCATATCGAGTCCGAAAAGCGGTCTTCCATTCGTCACCTTTCTTCATTCTGATAAGGTTATATGCCCCTTTTAAATCTAATTTAGTAAATATTTGTGCTCCTTTTAACCGTTCTATTATCTCTGGTATTAGTGGTAATGGATACCTGTTTTTTATGGTTATGGAGTTTAAAGCCCTGTAATCAATTATAGGCCTTAGAGTGCCATCTTTGTTTTTTACCAAAAACATGCCTGCTGCAGCAGGGGATGTGGAGTGAGATATAAATCCCTTTCTCAGGTTGTCATCCAAATAGGACCTTAAATATACTAACTCATCTTGTGATAGAGGATAGATCTTCCCATGCGGTATTGGTGACCCTGGAATGATATCTATAGGGCAATCGAAGCTTCTGTGGGGTGGTAAATTTTCTGCTTCTTTCAAATTGAAGACCTCTGCCAAATCCTGATATATCCCTGGTATCCCTGTCTCAGATGATGAAAGAATACTATGAGGGTAACAGGTGTTTAGGCAATATGTTGAGTCTAGTTTAAGTTTTGAATGTTCCCAATCTATTTTAGGATTATGTTTTTGCAGCCAACTATATCCTAAAATAATAGTATGTAGTGATATGGGGATCACATCAAATGTAATATATTCTGTGTGCCCATTGTTTATCATTGTGAGCAAAGGTATTGTTTGGTGTGTAATGGGTCCCTTATTTATTAAAGTACCATCAATTGATTTAACAAACACAGGGTTCTGCTTGCAAACCAGAGGAATTTTATTATTTACAATATATACAGAATCAATGTAGTTCCCAGATGCACCTGAGTCAATCAATGCCTTGGAGTGTATATTTTCCTGATCCCACTGCAAAGAGAGAGGTAAAGTCAATTGCATTGTATCTGAGATATGATATATGTTTTGATAACCTGTTTTCTTACCCTTCTTTTGTCTTTGTAATGAAGGACAGCTTGAGACGTTATGTTCTTTTTGTCCACAGTATAAACATAAGTTTTCTAATCTTCTTCTCATTTTTTCCTCATTACTTAGCCCCTTGATAGTGCCTATCTCCATAGGGGTTACACTACCTTGATGTTTCTCAGATGTTGTAGTGTAGGTAACCTGGCGCCTGGGTATTGTGTCTGAAGTGAATCTCTCTGCTCGCCGTTCCCTGAGTCTTCTATCTATGGATGTGCTTAATTTTATAAGTGCTGGAAGAGTATCAGGCATTTCCTGGCGAGACAGTTCATCCTTAAGGTTTTCAGATAGGCCCAGCCTAAACTGATTCTTAAGGCTAACTTGGTTCCATAGTGAGTCTGTTGCCCACATTTGAAATTCAGTTGTGTACTCCTCCACCGTGCGCTTACCCTGTTTGAGTGCGCGTAGTTTAGATTCTGCAGTGATTTGTGTATCTGTGTCTTCATATAAATTAGACATAGCTTGAAAGAAATCCTGTAGTGAATCCAAAATTGGGTCATTATTTTCATAAAACCTGTTAGCCCAGGTTCTAGGCTCTCCCTGTAGAAATGAAATAGTGGTGCAAACCCTGATGCGGTCTGAATAATATGTGCGGGGTCTCATGGTAAAAAGAAGTTTACAAGCAGTCTTGAAATCTCTGAATTCATGTCTTTTGCCAGTGAAAGGTTGAGGGTATTGAATATGGGGTTCAGGTACATCAGTACTTTTATGAGACATATATTCTTTAACAATAGCTTTTAATGCGGTATTATCTGCTTGTACTTCTGTTAAACCTTGTGCAAGATAATCTAATTTTCTTTGTATGTTAGAGAACTCAGTTTTAATTTCATTTGCATCCATGATATCAAAGTTTTGTTTACCAGTAACAAACCCTTAGAACACTGTGGCCTGAAAATTATGTGATGTCCTGTTTTATGCAGGAACTTATGCAGTGTTCTTAAATTAAGGGTTTGTTGCTCTTTTAATGAATAAAACAGGCAGTATGATTTGAACTACCTGTTAGATCACTGGTGAGACTTTTACTGATAGAAAACTTCGTAGATGCCAAACAGAAGCAAGGAATATTTGGGTAGAAACAATTGTTGCAATATAAGTAAGGAACATAAAGCAAACAGTTCAGAAATAAATGATAGAGGTAATATGTATTTTGATACACTTTGTGAAAGCGTCAGTAATTGATTCTTGTTGTAGCAATGTTCAGATATGGCTTCACGCACTCACACACTCATTCATAAAATATATACATCACAGACAGACTATGGTAATAACCGGTAGATTCAGCAAGGTAATGCGGATGTTTTCCAGAGAGTGACAACGTAAGAACAGATCCTTTGTAAATGGATTAAATATTACCTTAAGTTTGAAGAGAGCGGTTTTACCTCTGTGACCGGTATACAGCTTCAGTGAGAGTGCGGCTTCCAGACGCTGCAAGTAGATCCGGTGCTCCTTGATTCAGTTTGTTTGTTAAATTAGAATTCCGGTAGAATGAGAGAATAACTTTGAAAGTAAAGTGTACAACAAAAGATCCTAGCTTACTACTCCTGTTCAGAGAGAAAGAAATCAAAGTAAGTTAGGTATTTTCAAAAGTAGAATCACAGCAATAGGGATGCGGTCAAATAAGCTGCAAAGAGAAAACAATTTTCAGGCAAGGAATGATGGTTCAGGTGTGCCTGATATAGGGTGGAGGAAAGGTAGGCGGGATATACCTTAAAGGTATATCACACAACTACAGCAGACAAAGTGAGGCGCAGTTCCAGGCCCCTTATGCTATAACAGTAAGAAGCACATAGAAACCAGGAGTACAGCAGAGTACTTGGTACCTAGGCAGACTGACACTACAGGGACATGAAAACTGCACAGCCCAACAGTACCTATGACTGCAACTCTAAAATAAAACCACCAGCAGTCAGCAGCACTTTAACTAGTCTTCTTGTACACCGTTAATAAGGGAAAACAGCAACACCGCCACCTCAGAGACCCAGCAAATGGTGCAGGGAGGGAGCAACACAGATGTAGGCAGAAAATACCCCACCTATACTAGCACAGGATCAGCTTTTTACTGAGCTGGCATTCCTCCTCCTATTATAAGCACCGCTGTTCCATCATTAATTTGGGGAGGTGCAGGTCTAGTTTTTATTTGCCATATGAAAAATGCAGTGCATACTACACACTCCCCAGCCTAAACCTTGACAAGCACACTAAACGCCACCAAAGCATTGGCTTCTCCTTAACATTTATTAACATGTTGTCTTCACTCTTAGCCACACCAGTAATTGCAGATTTTACCCACCCCTGAAGGATGAGCATTTTACAAAAAAACATTGCCTCAAAATGATCCAGCCACACTGGGGAATTTTTTTTAGGTGTGTCTGGTGGTAGCCGGCAGCAGGAAGTGGCGGGCACCCTTGGGGATCTCGGGAGCTCCAAACCAGGGTGCCAGGCCCTAATTTTCAGTTGCCAGTTGCGCCTCGGCAAGCACTGTGACAGAAAGTTCGTGGGTTGCTGTAGTCCTGCAAGGTAGCACTTGGTAACTAATGTTCTTTATATATTTTTTGTTTTGTTTTGGGTATTATGCAGTGGGACCCTTGAATTTTTGTTAATGATGGCAGGGTCATGCAGAGGAGTACTAGGGCTGTTTAGTTTTACAGTGAAGGATTGTATATGCGCCCCTGGGTGCTGGGGTGGTTTTGCAGTGAAGGGTTGTGCAGGGGACCCTGGGTTTTAAGGGATGTTTTACAGTGGATAGTTGTGTAGGGGTCCCTGGGTGCTAAGGGAGGTTGTTTCATTGATTGTTGTGCAGGACCCACTGGGTGATTGGGGAGGTTTTTCAGTGGATAGTTGTGCAGAAGACCCTGGGTGCTGAGGGAGGTTTTTTGATGGAGGGTTGTGCAGGGACCCCTGAGTCCTGGAGAGGTGCAGTGGATAGTTGTGCAGGAGAAATGGCTGGTAATAGAAACTTTGCAGTGGAGAGTTGGTGCAGGGGTCCCTGGAGAGGTGCAGTGGCCCCTAGATGCTAGGGGGGATGAGGGAGGGTTGTAAAGGGTACCCTGAGTGCTGGGGGGTATGCAGGTGGCCAAGTTCATGTAAGCATTAATAATATAGGTCTGGTGATCAGAAGCAGCACTCACCTCTCCGGTCAGCAGGCAGATGATGCCCAGGGCCTGACTCAGGAACTGCTCTGCCATCTGCTTTCTGTAACTGTTCATCTTGACTCAGATGTTAGAAATGTGACCCCTGCGAGAAGGAAGGAAGAAGCAACAAATGAGAGATGGGAAAGAGTCAGAGCTTTTACAGTATTTATATTATGGTAAAGCTATGATTATGTGATTTAAACATGTTTATGTCCCTTATGTACAATATAATACTACACATGTGACCAGCTGCATGTAGAGCAGATAACACATACAATGTGACAATCTTTATACAGCAGGTTTATAAAACGTTATGGAGGTGACGTATTTAATGAGCCAGCAAAAATCATGAGAAGCAGACGGTGAATGTGCACAGCAGAAGTTATCTCCCACTGCAGCACACAAGTGGCGCTAATAAAATGTGCCCAAGGGCTGGGTGAAATTCCCTGTAAACTTTGGCCAGGAGAAGTGCGAGAGTTACAGCAGTATCAGGTCAGCCATTCAATTACAGAGCCACCGGGTGCTTCAGCGGTGCACGTGCTGGCAGTGACCTGCAGAGGAGCTTCCAACACTGAATTCAGCAACAAGAGTGAGACCTCTGCTTTCAGCTGCTGGACTTAAGCTCCTCCCTCTGTTGCTTTTCTTTAATTTGCGTTTCGGTATCTGACCCTCACTAATTAGCCACATGTGACAGGCAGTGCTGTATCACCAGTCTGCCCATTCAACCTTCCTGCTTGAGGAGACAACTGTAGGGTACAGCAATTTCACATACGTCACAAACTGCACAGCAAACTAAACTTAACATAAACGTGCTGCCTCATTCAATCTGTAGGAAACCACTACCTGTATTGCTCTCTTTTATATAAGTAGGATTTGTCACTTTAGATCTTGTTTCAACTCTACTGTAACTAAGGCAGGGACATGCTATAAATTAGTCCCTTAGAACCAGCCTAATTACCCTAAAAATAATTGTATTCCAGTACCCTCCCTTTTACCTCCCCTCCCTCACTCAGTCCCCCTTCTCAGAATCTCTCTTCCTCACCCACAGCCCCCCTTCTAATCCTCTTAGCCCCCCTTTCCCTCACAGAGCCCCCTCCTCATCCAGTTCCCTACTTAACCGTTCAGCTCCCTTCTCCCTTACAAAGCCCCTCCTCACCCAGCTACCTTCTTAACCTTTCAGCTCCCTTCTCCCTTAATACAGCCCCCTCCTCTCCCTCTCAAAACCTCTCTCCATCACATACAGTACCCTTCTCACACTTTTCCACCACTCTCCCTCACACAGCCCCCTCTTTACTCTGTTAGCAACCCTCTTCCTCGCTCATCCTCACTCTCTCAAACACACACAGACCATTCTCACCCTCTCAGTCCCCTCTCCATCATACACCCTCTCAGCCTCCCTCTCATAGCCCAGCTTTCTTCTCACCATTTCAGTCCCCTCTTCTTCACACACAGCCCTTTCTCATCCTATCAGTCCCCATCCTTACCCTCAAACAGCCCCCTCCTCACCTTCTCAGAACCTCTCTCCCTCACACACAGCCCTTTCTCACCCTCTCAGCCTCCTTTCCCTCATTCACCCCCCTCACCCACTAACAAACAGTCTCTCTTTACACTCTCAGCTTCCTCTTTAAAGGGACACTGAACCCAATTGTTTTCTTTTGTGATTCAGATAGAGCAATTTTAAGCAACTTTCTAATTTACTCCTATTATCAAATTTTCTTCATTCTCTTGGAATCTTTATTTGAAATGCAAGAATGTAAGTTTATATGCCGGACCATTTCTGGTGAACAACCTGGGTTGTTCTTGCTGATTGGTGGATAAATTCACCCACCAATAAACAAGTGCTGCCCAGGTTTATGAATAAAAAAAATAGCTTAGGTGTCTTCTTTTTCAAATAAAGATAGTAAGAGAACGAAGGAAATTTGCTAATAGGAGTAAAATAGAAAGTCACTTAAAATGACATGCTCTATTTGAATCACGAAAGAAATAAAATGGGTTCAGTATCCCTTTAACACAGCTCCCTTCTTAACATCTAAGCCCCTTACTTACCCTCTCATCTTCCCTCACTCGCACACAACTCTCTCATCAACTTCTTAGTACCGGTCTACCTTACACACAGCCCCCTTTCAGCCCCCCTCTCCCAGACCCTCCTCACTTTCTAAATTCCCCTCTCCCTTACACAGTCTCCTCCTCTCAGCCCTTTTCTTTCTCACACAGTCCCCTCCCAACATCTCTCTTCTTCACTCTTAGCTCCTCCTTACCCTCTCAGCTCTCCTCTCCCTCACACAGCCCCCTCCTCACCCTCTCAACACCTCTCTCCCTCAGTCTAAGCTCCCCCTTACCTTCCTCTCCCACACAGCCCCCTCCTTACACTTTCAACACCTCTCTCCTTCATGCTCATCTCCTCCTTACACCTTTAGCCCTTCTCATCCTCTAAACACCTCTTATTACTCACTCTCAACTCCCCCTTACCCTCTCAGCTCTCCTCTCCCTCACACAGCCCCCTCCTTACCCTCTCAAAACCTCTCTCCTTCAGTCTAAGCTCCTCCTTACCCCTTTAGCCCTCCTCATATTCACACAGCTCCTCCTCAGCCTCTCAGCAGTTCTTTCTCTCACTCTCAGCTCCCCCTTACCCAGCCCCCTCCTCGTGCTCTCAACACCTCTCTCCTTCACTCTCAGCTCCCCCTAACCCCTCCTCTCCCACACAGCCCCCTCCTCACCCTCTCAACAACTCTCTCCTTCACTCTCAGCTCCCCCTAACCCCTCCTCTCCCACACAGCCCCCTCCTCACCCTCTCAACACCTCTCTCCTTCACTCTAAGCTCCTCCTTACCACTTTAGCTCTCCTCATCCTCACACAGCCAACCTCGCCCTTAGCTCCCCCTTACCACTCCTTTCTCTTACACAGCCCCCTCCTCAACACCTTGCTCCTTCACTATCAGCTCCCCCTTACCTTCCTCTCCCTCTCACAGCCCCCTCCTCACCCTCTCAACACCTCTCTCCTTCACTCTCAGCTCCTCCTTACCACTTTAGCCCTCCTCATCCTCACACAGCCCCTCCTCACCCTCTCAACACCTCTCTTCTTCACTCTCAGCTCCCCTTACCCTCCTCTTCCTCACACAGCTCCCACATCACCCTCTCAACACATCTCTCCTTCACTCTTAGCTCCCCCTTAACCTCTCAGCTCTACTCTCCCTCACACAGCCCCTCCTCACCTCCTCAACTCTCAGCTCCCCCTTACCCCTTTTGCCCTCCTCACACAACACCTCTCTCCTTCACTCTCTGCTCCCCTTACATTCCTCTCCCTCACATAGCACCCGCCTCACCTCTCTCCTTCACTCTTATCTCCCCCTTACCCTCTCAGCTCTCCTCTCTCACACAGCATACTCCTCACCCTCTCAACACTTCTCTCCTACACTCTCAGCTCCCCTTATCTTTTAGCCCTCTTCTACCTCACACAACACCTGTCTCCTTCACTCATAGCTCCCCCTTACTCTTTAAGCTTTCCCTCACACAGCCCCTCCTCCCCCTCTCAACACCTCTTCCCCTCACTCTCAACACCTCCTTACCCTCCCACAGCGCCTCCTCGCCCTCTCAACACTTCTCTCCTTCACTCTCAGTTACCCCTTACCCATCCTTTCCCTTACACAGTCCCCTCCTCAACCTCCTTACCCCTTTAGCCCTACTCATCCTCACACAGTCCCTCCGTACCCTCTCAACAACTCTTTCCCTCACTCTCAGCTCCCCCTTACCCATCCTTTCCCTTACACAGTCCCCTCCTCAACCTCTTAACACCTCTCTCCTTCACGCTCAGCTCCCCCTTACCACTTTAGCCCTCCTCATCCTCACACAGCCCCCTCCTCACCCTCTCAACACCTCTCTCCTTCACTCTCAGCGCCTCCTTACCACTTTAGCCCTCCTCATTCTCACACAGCCCCTCCTCACCCTCTCAACACCTCTATCCCTCACTCTCAGCTCCCTCTTAACCTCTCAGCTCTCCTCTCCCTCACACAGCCCCTCCTCAACTCTCAGCTCCCCCTTACCCCTTTAGCCCTCCTCACACAACACCTCTCTCCTTCACTCTCTGCTCCCCCTTACATTCCTCTCCCTCACATAGCACCCGCCTCACCTCTCTCCTTCACTCTTATCTCCCCCTTACACTCTCAGCTCTCCTCTCTCACACAGCATACTCCTCACCCTCTCAACACTTCTCTCCTACACTCTCAGCTCCCCTTACCTTTTAGCCCTCTTCTACCTCACACAACACCTGTCTCCTTCACTCATAGCTCCCCCTTACTCTTTAAGCTTTCCCTCACACAGCCCCTCCTCCCCCTCTCAACACCACTTCCCCTCACTCTCAGCACCTCCTTACCCTCCCACAGCGCCTCCTCACACTCTAAACACTTCTCTCCTTCACTCTCAGTTACCCCTTACCCATCCTTTCACTTACACAGTCCCCTCCTCAACCTCCTTACCCCTTTAGCCCTCCTCATCCTCACACAGCCCCTCCGTACCCTCTCAACACCCCTTTCCCTCACTCTCAGCTCCCCCTTACCCATCCTTTCCCTTACACAGTCCCCTCCTCAACCTCTTAACACCTCTCTCCTTCACGCTCAGCTCCCCCTTACCACTTTAGCCCTCCTCATCCTCACACAGCCCCCCTCCTCACCCTCTCAACACCTCTCTCCTTCACTCTCAGTTCCTCCTTACCATTTTAGCCCTCCTCATCCTCACACAGCCCCTCCTCACCCTCTCAACACCTCTATCCCTCACTCTCAGCTCCCTCTTAACCTCTCAGCCCTCCTCTCCCTCACACAGTCCCTCCTCACCCCCTCAACACCTCTCTCCTTCACTCTTAGCTCCTCCTTACCACTTTAGCCCTCCTCATCCTCCCACAGCCCCCTCCTCACCCTCTCAAAACCTCTCTCCTTCACTCTCAGCTCCCCCTTACCTTCCTCTTCCTCACACAGCCCCCTCATCACCCTCTCAACACCTCTCTCCTTCACTCTCAGCTCCTCCTTACCATTTTAGCCCTCCTCATCCTCACACAGCCCCTCCTCGCCCTCTCAACACCTCTATCCCTCACTCTCAGCTCCCTCTTAACCTCTCAGCCCTCCTCTCCCTCACACAGTCCCTCCTCACCCCCTCAACACCTCTCTCCTTCACTCTTAGCTCCTCCTTACCACTTTAGCCCTCCTCATCCTCACACAGCCTCCCTGCTCTAGACTATCACCATGAAAGCTTCAGACAATTTCTATAAATTAGACAGCGAGAAAAAAAAAATATTTCTTACTATACAAATCCAAATCTCCCCCTATCTATCTTAAACAGTTATATAGGAGTCATTTTTTTTTCTTTTGCCTCCTCCCTTTCCTCTTTCTTTCCCCCTCCACCTTCCTTTCCTATCCTCTTCCCCTTCCCTCTTCCCCCTCTTTCTCTCCCTCCTTGCTACTTCCTAACTTTCTTTCTTCCTATCTCCTTTACTTCCCTTCCTCTATTTCCTCTCTATTGAGTCCCATTTCTCTAGGTCTAGCCTTCCACTTTATTTTATAGACCTAATGACCCTTTTTAAACATCTTCTCCCTTTCAATGTTTGTTTTTTTTCCTCCCCTCCTTTCCTTTCTTCTTCATTTCTCTCCTTCCCTTCCCCCCTTCTCCTCTCTCTCCCTCCTTTCCCTCTTCCTTTCTCCTTTCCTTTACTCTAATTGCTTCCCGTGGCAAACATCCATATCTAATATTGGCATATTTTTGGTATATATATCCTTAAAAAAAAATTAAAAAAACATCCAAACAAAAAAAAATATATATATAAATAGATAGATAAATAAGATAGAAAAAGACCCTACCCACCGCCTCACCACCCGCCACTCCTCACTCAACCCCGACTACCATTTATGGCTCTGAATCTAATACCATTCAACTGGAAAGATATTCCGTAGAATTAGTTGTTCAAATTCCTCAGTTTTATGATAATGTGATGTCAATATAAATTGAGTTGAGATAGGATAGGATAAAATGACCCTCAACCATTTAACAAAAAAACCTCTAACTTTTTTTTATCAGATGTAGGTATTATGAGAAATTGTTCAAACAGTATTTGGTGAAAGATTGAGTGCGTGAAACTTTCAATTGAAGGACCTACTTTATTTTTCCAGTTTTTCAAAATTAGACTACGACCTACCAGATTAGCAGTGTTAATTAAATTATTATTCTCTCTGTCTACTTGAAGTTTCAGTCTACCTTCTATTTTGCGGGTAAGCCAGTACTCTACCGTAGCCCAAAACTGCAAGATCTTAGGACAAAACCAGAAGCAATGCAGCTCTTAACCTCTCAGCCCTCCTCTCCCTCACACAGTCCCTCCTCACCCTCTCAACACCTCCCTCCTTCACACTTAGCTCCCCCTTAACCTCTCAGCTCTCCTCTCAACACCTCTACCCCTCACTCTCAGCTCCCCCTTACACCTTTAGCCCTCCTCTCACTCACACAGCCCCTCCTCACCCTCTCAACACATCTATCCCTCACTCTCAGCTCCCTCTCCCCCCCCTCAACACCTCTCTCCTTCACTCTCAGCTCCTCCTTACCCCTTTAGCCCTCCTCTACCTCACACAACACCTCTCTCCTTCACTCTTAGCTCCCCCTTACCTTCCTCTCCCTCACACAGCCCCCTCCTCACCTCTCTCCTTCACTCTTATCTCCCCCTTACCCTCTCAGCTCTCCTCTCTCACACAACATACTCCACCCCCTCTCAACACCTCTATTCCTCACTCCCAGCTCCCCTTACCCTTTTAGCCCTCCTCTACCTCACACAACACCTCTCTCCTTCACTCTTAGCTCCCCTTACCCTCCCACAGCGCCTCCTCGCCCTCTCAACACCTCTCTCCTTCACTCTCAGTTCCTCCTTACCCCTTTAGCCCTCCTCATCCTCACTCAGCCCATCCGTACCCTCTCTACACCTCTTTCCCTCACTCTCAGCTCCCCCTTACCCATCCTTTCCCTTACACAGTCCCCTCCTCAACCTCTTAACAACTCTCTCCTTCACTCTCAGCTCCCCCTTACCACTTTAGCCCTCCTCATCCTCACACAGCCCCTCCTCACCCTCTCAACACCTCTATCCCTCACTCTCAGCTCCCTCTTAACCTCTCAGCCCTCCTCTCCCTCACACAGCCCCCTCCTCACCCTCTCAACACCTCTCTCCTTCACTCTCAGCTCCTCCTTACCACTTTAGCCCTCCTCATCCTCACACAGCCCCTCCTCACCCTCTCAACACATCTATCCCTCACTCTCAGCTCCCTCTCCCTCACCCCCCCCCCCCCCTCAACACCTCTCTCCTTCACTCTCAGCTCCTCCTTACCCCTTTAGCCCTCCTCTACCTCACACAACACCTCTCTCCTTCACTCTTAGCTCCCCCTTACCTTCCTCTCCCTCACACAGCCCCCTCCTCACCTCTCTCCTTCACTCTTATCTCTCCCTTACCCTCTCAGCTCTCACACAGCATACTCCACCCCCTCTCAACACCTCTATATTCCTCACTCCCAGCTCCCCTTACCCTTTTAGCCCTCCTCTACCTCACACAACACCTCTCTCTTTCACTCTTAGCTCCCCTTACCCTCTAAGCTCTCCCCTCCCTCACACAGTCCTTCCCCTCACTCTCAGCACCTCCTTACCCTCCCACAGCCCCTCCTAGCCCTCTCAACACCTCTCTCCTTCACTCTCAGTCAGTTCCCTCTTAACCTCTCCTCTCCCTCACACAGCCTCATTCAAAGACCTCAATCCTCTATTCATCATACAACCCCAATCCTAACTCACACATCAGACAACAGGGGGGGCTCTGTTAGCTCTCACGCTGCATCCTGTGTTACACACAGCTGATAACTCACAGCACAGCTGAGCTCACGTACAGAGTATAACACTGATTTGTTAACGCGATCCCTTTCAGCTAAGGTATCAATGATGTCACGGCAGTCACGTGACCGGACCGGTCCTACAGCTGGATGGGATCTAGCTGCTACTATGGTAGCATAAGCATTACAAGAAAAGATGACACATTAGTAGCTTTGCTTTGTGTAAGTGCTTTATATCTGTATTTATTGTACTGAATTAGTGCGTGTGAGGCAGAAAGAGCATCTCTATGCTGTTACATATATGTATATAACATACAGGAGAGCAGGCTGTGTATATGATTTATAGCGAGAATCTCAAGATCATTTAAATCTATATTTACTGTACAGAGAAGGGACTCTGTGTGTCTGAGGCAGAGTGAACCTCTGTATAATATTATACATCTGTATATAAGGTAGGGCAGGTTGCTATTGTGAGGTAGAGGGAAACTCCCTATAATATTATACATCTGTATATAAAGTACTGGTCAGGGTTCTCTTGTGAGGCAGAGGGAAAATCCCTATTATATTATATATCTGTTTATGTACTGGGGAGGGTCTGTGTGTATATGAGACAGAGGGAACTGACTATAATATATATGTATATAAGGTACAGGAAAGGGCTGTGAGTGTGAGACATAATCTCTATTTATAATATTATATATCTGTATATAAGGTATTGGAAGAGGGGATGTTTGTAAGGCAGAGGGAACCCCCACTCTATAATAGTATATACCTGTATATAAGTTACTGGGGAGGGGCTGTGTTTGTGTGCGCGTGATGCAGAGGGAACCTCTCTATAATATATATCGGTATACTGGGGATAGAATTGAGTCTGTGTATCTATCGTTCAACTAACATTGTATAAGGTACTTGTACTTATGTATTTCTCTGTTTGACCTTCTCAAACTCCCTCCCCCTCTAATAAACAACCCCTGCTCACCCTCTCCACTCTATTACCAGGGTTAAACCAAAAAAGCCTTTATTATAAGTTGTGTGTGTGTGTTGTATTACTGTATGTGTATATGTATATATAGATGTGTGATGAGTTTTGGTATAAGTAATATGGGTATATGTGGGTTAGTGTACGCATGTGTGGGGTATACATGTATGCAGATAGATTTTAGGGGTGGAGTTGTGTTCATATATGTGTAGAGGTATGTTTGCTTGACCATTATTCTCATATCTCTAATCTCTGTTGCAGGTCTCAGTGTTACACAATATCACTGACATAAACAAGATGAAGAAAAAGCTGCCTGATCAGATCCTGAATCACATTCTGGAGATTCTCTACCTGCTGACGGGAAAGGTGAGAAAACATAACAGTAACCTCCTGCAGTGACTGTGTAGAGTTGTTCTGGGAATATTTTGATCTAGAAATTCACTTGTGGAGACTGTTATTTCCCAGCAGCCTTTTGTTATTTGTTCCATCATCCCTATACACAGACCAGCAATAGGCAGCTTATGAAGTGATGTCAGGCTTAGGCTAATAAAGAATAAACTGATAATTATATGGTATAAACAGTAGCAATTTGTGCAGAAGAGGAAGCGCTATTGTATAGACTGGCCATAAGCAAGTGTACATATGTCATATATAGATAATTCCCGCTAGCTGGTTAGTCTGCTTACATCCTGTGCCTGAAAACTTAGTTCCATATGTTCTGGTTCATGTTAGATTACATTTTATATTTCTTGTTATTTCTGTATCACTTGGTGCATTTTATCACATGACAATACATCCCCAGTAATACAGGGTGTATCATTGTAAACCTCAGCTCCTCCTGTTGCCTTCATCATTTTGTATTATTTTTACTTAGTGACTCGGTTACCTTTATTTCCTTTTGTTCCCAAAACATTTAATCAATTTATGATATCAACAATCAAAGGGACATTAAACATAAAACTAAATTCATTAAAAATATTTTTAATTATACCTAGTGGTAATTTTATAGTTTATTTTGCCTTTTTTTCTGTAATATATCTCTGCATATTGTGTTTTTTTACTGCACTCAAACATATTGGAATGTGTCCTGCAGGATCCAGTTTGATCCTACAACATGTTACACAGTGTTTGCTTGATCAATACAGGGGCTCATTTATATTTCCCTAATTAGCTACAGCAAAAATAGATATTTAAGAATCTTCTCAAGGGTTGTGTACTACAAATATTGCTATCAAAATGATTGTTTAAATTGTTATAAAAATGTGTGTGCAGACCTTGTGCAGTGCAGTATTTAATTGCTGATATATTGTGCATAAAAATCTCATCAAAGGGATAGAAAAGTCAAAATCGATGTGTGCACATATGCATTTTAATTTTGAATTGAAAACATTTTGCAATACACTTCAATTAGCAAAAAATGCCTCTAGTAAAAGTTATTACTGTTTATAGCTGCATACATATCCTGTGATTGTCCTATACACCAGTGTTCAAACACCACTTGTTCTCAGAAAGTCAACAGCAGCTTATATGGCACCAACTAAAGCTTCACTGATGCAATACACTCCACTGTCAGCTGTCTGAGCAGGCATGGTGTTTAAATCCTGATGCTCAAGCCACATACAGCATATGTGTTATGTTAGGTGCAAGTATTTGATATCCTTAACTGCAGGACCACTCAGTCTCACACCAAACCTTTAGGTTCATTAGATGTAATCAAGAACCTAGTTTTTGCTCATAGATCTGAGGGTCACTGCTGCATGGATGCAGAGTGAAAGAAATGAGATTTAAAGGTATATTATCCCGATTGCAAATAGCAGTTTGCAATATGCAGATAATTATAGAGATAGTAGATAAAAGAAAGATAGATATAAGATTAAGTGTTAGTAGGAATGTCAGCCTCAAATAACACAGGTTGCAACCAGGAGGTGTTTCTATATAAATTAAGCAGGAGAGCTCTATAACAGGTTATGTTGTTTTTAGTTAACAGGCAGTCCTTAGTTAGTCTATAACGTTGTTAGTATTCATGTAAACAGCAGGCAGTCCTTCACAACCAACAGTATGATATTTGATAAGGCACATAGAATATTTAAGCACAGTTCGTCAAGCTGAATCGATAGATATTACAAGCAATCAGATAGTTAAAGGTAGCTGTATTTGCATAAACGTCACACTGTAAAACATGCAGGGAAGTCCTTTAAAGTAGTAAATGAATTAAGGTATAATACGTTACCACCTTCAGAGAGTAAGAAATAGTAACGGTTACCGCAGCTTCAAGGTGAGTTGCTATTAAGCACAGGAGTTGGTTTTTTGCAGCCAGAGTGAGAGAGAGCTCCAGAGACTTACGGTGACGTCAGACGCCGATACACGGCTTCAATGTATAAGCCGGAAGAAACAGAATTAACAAGTAAAAGATACTTTGAGGATTCCGGTCAAAACAAGGAAACCTGAAATATGACGATCCAAAGTTGAAAAGCACACAGCAATTGTAGTTACTAAGAGTAAATTCCTTGGTTAGGAATATCAGCAAGGTGTCTTCGTTGTTGCTCAGCTTATAGCTAAGTGAATACAAATTACCAAGCATAGGTAGACTGGAGGAGGGGCCTTATATAGGAATGTGAATACCTGAACATCCTGATTTAAAGGGACAGGAACATAACAGGACGCCCCCCTAAAAAGAGCCGCTCCGCGGATCAAGGCTTGGGTCGGTCGGGATGTCTTCGATGAAAAATTGAAAGAAGACGGGGTGCCGACAAATTAGAGTATGGTTCCCAGGAGTCCTCATCAGCCCCAAAACCTTTCCATCGTACCAGGTACTGGAGTTGATTGCGGTATAAACGAGAGTCCAAAATAGAATCCACCTCATACTCAACATCATCCACAACTGGAGGGTTAGTCAATGAAGGATGAGGGGGATCCCTTATCGGAGAGAAAGGTTTCAGGAGGGACACATGGAATGTAGGATGTATCCTGAGAGAGGGAGGCAGCTGAAGAGTCACAGCATTTGGATTAACAACCTTAACTATGTCATAGGGACCTATGAAGAGACTTCCAAGCTTTTTACTTGGAATACAGAGTTTCAGGTGTTTGGTACTTAGCCAAACCTTATCCCCAGGTTTATAAGGAGGGGGTTTTGAGCGTCTTAAATCATAATGATGTTTCTGTGAAGCTTGAGCTTCTTGTAAGGTTGTTTTGAGAACAGAAAAACCCTCAGCAATAGTATTAACTGTCTGATCAACCGTAGGTAGCAAGGAATCGGTTCTGTGGAAAAGATGATATGAAGGGTGAAAACCATAATTAATATAGAATGGCGAAGTTTTTGTGGATGCGTTGGTCATGTTATTATGTGCAAATTCTGCAGTAGGCAGCAGAGCGAACCAGTTATCCTGTTGGTTGGTACAATAGCATCTCAGATACTGTTCAAGAGACTGGTTAGTCCTTTCGCACTGACCATTAGTCTGGGGATGATAAGCAGTACTTAATCTCCTAGTAATCTTGAGAATAGAACATAACTGAGTCCAGAACTTAGAGGTGAATTGAGATCCTCTATCAGACGTGATGGAGTCGGGTAGTCCATGTAACTTTACAACATGATTCAAGAACAGTATGGCTGTTTCGGATGCGGTTGGTAAACCCATATGTGGGATAAAGTGTGCCATTTTAGAAAACAGATCAACAATGACTAGAATTGTGTTATGGTTAGAGGATGGGGGTAGCTCCACTATATAGTCCATTGCTATGTCCTTCCAGGGTCTTTCAGGAACTGGTAATGAAAGTAGAAGTCCATAAGGACGAGTTCTAGTATGTTTGCAAGTAGCGCAGACAGAACAGGATCGAATGTAAGAAGAGACAGAACTTTTCATATTGGGCCACCAATAGTCTCTTTGAAGTATGCGTAGTGTTTTATGAAGTCCAGGATGTCCTGAAAGGAGAGAATCATGTGCAGAATGCATCAATTCATTACGTAGAGGTTCTGGAATGTATATCTGGTTTCCATGGTAATACAGATTACTACTGTGTTTTTGTAGATCTGCTAATGGGAGTTTTGGATCTGCTCTCTGATACTCTTTTATAGAGGTTTCAGTGATTGAAGTCAATCCAATGAACTTATTTTGTGGAATGATAGAATCTGGAGGTATATAATGTTGAGGTTTTGGATCCTTCCTTGAAAGCGCATCTGCTTTTGTATTTTTGGAACCTGGGCGGTAAGTGATGGTAAAATCAAATCTTGAAAAGAAGAGGCTCCATCTAACTTGTCTAGATGTTAACGTTTTGCTGGTTTTTAAATATTCAAGGTTTCTATTATCCGTAAGTATAAGAATAGTATGTTTAGTACCCTCAAGGAGGTGTCTCCAAAACTCTAGTGCTGATTTTATAGCGAGAAGCTCTTTTTCACCAATAGCATAATTTAGCTCGGCTGAGCTCATTACCCTAGAGTAATATGATATTGGATGTAGTGCTTCCTTGGGTGAAACTCTTTGTGAGAGTACAGCTCCAAGAGCGTACTCAGAAGCATCAACCTCAAGCGTGTACTGTAAACTGGGATCTGGGAATTTGAGTATCGGTGCTGTTACAAACCTCTCCTTTAATATTTTAAATGCGTTCTCAGCATGTATATTCCAAGAGAAACCAGGTTTTTTCTGAGTTAAATTAGTCAAGGGTCTAGCAATCTCAGAAAAGCCCTTGATAAACTTCCTATAGAAGTTTGCAAACCCAAGAAATCTCTGAACATCTTTTTTTGTACGGGGGGTGCTCCAGTTAGTAATAGCTTCCACTTTGTTTGCTTCCATGGCGATACCAGAAGGGGAAACCTGGTATCCTAAGAAGGAGATAGTAGTGGTATTAAAAATGCATTTCTCTAACTTGGCATAGAGATGGTGTGTACGAAGTCTGGACAAAACAAGCTTGACATGGGTGTGATGGTTTGTTATATTGTCAGAATAGATTAAAATGTCATCTAAATAAATGACCATACAGACATCAAGTAAGTCATGAAATACGTCATTTATAAAACACTGGAACGTTGCAGGAGCGTTGCACAGCCCAAAAGGCATTACTGTATATTCATACAGTCCATAACGTGTGCGGAAAGCTGTTAGCCACTCATCGCCTTTCCTCATTCTTATCAAGTTATAAGCTCCTCTAAGATCTAATTTTGTGTAAATTTTAGCTCCTTGCAACCGTTCTATAAGTTCAGGGATAAGTGGGAGTGGGTACCTGTTTTTCTTGGTACATTTGTTAAGTTGTCTGTAGTCGATAATAGGACGAAGTGATCCGTCCTTATTTTTAACAAAAAACATTGCAGCACCCGCTGGAGAGGTGGAAGGTCTTATAAAACCTTTCTTAAGGTTATCCTCTAAGTACTGTTTCAAATGAACCAATTCAGGTTCTGACATAGGGTATATATGACCAAAGGGAATGGAACTGCCCGGTAGTAAGTCTATAGGACAGTCATATGACCTATGGGGGGGTAAGTTCTGAGCTTCTACTTTGTCAAACACATCAGAATATTCTTTATAACATTCAGGTAAAACATGATCAGTCATACAACACACAGAAGCTTTGGGAAAACAGACTTCCTTACAGTAAGTGGAATTAAAATTCACAACACCTTGCTTCCAAGAAATATCAGGATCATGCTTTATCAACCAATTGATACCAAAAATTAACGGGTATAAACTAGAGGGCAAAATGTCAAATGTACATGTCTCAGTATGGCCCTTCTGTGTGATAACTTGTAAGGGTGTAGTGTGATGGGTGATAGGCCCCGTATTCATAAGAAAACCATCAACCAATCTTTTAATGTTTCAGAAAGACCTGTTCTGAACTGATTTCTCAGAGCAGGTTCATTCCATTGGGTGTCTGGTGCCCATCTTTTAAAGTCCGTGATATATTCTTCTACTGCTCTTTTACCTTGTCGTAGGTTCCTAAGAGCAGTCTCAGCAGTATTCTGCTTATGATGGTCTTCATATAATAGGGACATGGCAGAGAAAAAGGCATCTAAGGAGTCCAATATGGGGTCATTGTTCTCATAGAAGGCGTTAGCCCATGATTTAGCCTCTCCTCTGAGATATGAGATGACCGTTAGAACTTTGACTCGATCAGATGCATAGGTTCGGGGTTTTAAAGAAAAATACAAAGTACAGGAGTTTTTAAATTCTCTAAACTGAGTCCTGTCACCAAAGAATTTTTCAGGTGGAGATACAATTGGTTCAGGTGTTAAATCAATAGGAGCAGGTTTATCAGATAAATGCTCATTAATAAACTTCCTAATGTGATCATTTTCAATTTTAATTTCTCTGAGGCCTTGTAGCATATGGTCCATGCTTTGTGCAAGGGAACCAACACGGTTTGTAAGTTCACTGATATCCATGCTGTAGGATATATGTTAGGCTTGGTAATATGTTATGTTAGGTGCAAGTATTTGATATCCTTAACTGCAGGACCACTCAGTCTCACACCAAACCTTTAGGTTCATTAGATGTAATCAAGAACCTAGTTTTTGCTCATAGATCTGAGGGTCACTGCTGCATGGATGCAGAGTGAAAGAAATGAGATTTAAAGGTATATTATCCCGATTGCAAATAGCAGTTTGCAATATGCAGATAATTATAGAGATAGTAGATAAAAGAAAGATAGATATAAGATTAAGTGTTAGTAGGAATGTCAGCCTCAAATAACACAGGTTGCAACCAGGAGGTGTTTCTATATAAATTAAGCAGGAGAGCTCTATAACAGGTTATGTTGTTTTTAGTTAACAGGCAGTCCTTAGTTAGTCTATAACGTTGTTAGTATTCATGTAAACAGCAGGCAGTCCTTCACAACCAACAGTATGATATTTGATAAGGCACATAGAATATTTAAGCACAGTTCGTCAAGCTGAATCGATAGATATTACAAGCAATCAGATAGTTAAAGGTAGCTGTATTTGCATAAACGTCACACTGTAAAACATGCAGGGAAGTCCTTTAAAGTAGTAAATGAATTAAGGTATAATACGTTACCACCTTCAGAGAGTAAGAAATAGTAACGGTTACCGCAGCTTCAAGGTGAGTTGCTATTAAGCACAGGAGTTGGTTGTTTGCAGCCAGAGTGAAAGAGAGCTCCAGAGACTTACGGTGACGTCAGACGCCGATACACGGCTTCAATGTATAAGCCAGAAGAAACAGAATTAACAAGTAAAAGATACTTTGAGGATTCCGGTCAAAACAAGGAAACCTGAAATATGACGATCCAAAGTTGAAAAGCACACAGCAATTGTAGTTACTAAGAGTAAATTCCTTGGTTAGGAATATCAGCAAGGTGTCTTCGTTGTTGCTCAGCTTATAGCTAAGTGAATACAAATTACCAAGCATAGGTAGACTGGAGGAGGGGCCTTATATAGGAATGTGAATACCTGAACATCCTGATTTAAAGGGACAGGAACATAACAATATGTGCATATGCAGCTGAAATAGTAATAACTTTTACTAGAAGTATTTTTGCTAATGGAAATATATTGCAAAAACACTTCTTCTACTTTAAATTTAAATGCACTAATGCTCATTTTAATTTTGACATTTCTATCACTTTAACCCCTTAATGACCAACGACGTATGGGGTACGTCCTGCAAAAAATGCAGGTAACGACCAAGGATGTACCCCGTATGTTGTTGGTCTTTGAAAGCGGTGGAAGCGATCCTGATCGCTTCCAGCCGCTTTCATGTTACTGCAGTGATACCTCGATATTGAAGCATCCTGCAATAACAGTTTTGAGCAGTCCGATGCAGACTCTCTGCCCCTCTCTGCATCAGCCATCGATGGCCGTGTTCGTTGGTGGGTGGGAGCTTATCCAGGGAGGCGGGTGGTCGGCCATCGGTTGAGGAGGGGGGCGGGATCGCGTGCGGGGACATGGTGGGATTCGGTGGGAATAAAAAAAATTAATCGATCTGGGGGCAGCTACACTACAGAAAATAGTTTTTTTTTTTAAAAATAAATAATGAATAAAAAAACATATTTGATTGCAAACTGGGTACTGGCAGACAGCTGCCAGTACCCAATATGGCCACAATAAAGCAGAGGTTGGGGTTAGAGAGCTGTTTGGGGGGGATTAGGGAGGTTAGGGGCTAAGGGGGGAATCCTACACAGCAGAATAAGGTTTTGTTTTTTGTTTTTTTAAAAAAAAACTTTTATTTTAGTACTTGCAGTACTTAAGATGGCAGGGACAATTGTGGGGTGGGGGAGGGAAGATAGCTGTTTGGGAGGGATCAGGGGCTGATCTCTGCACTAAAGCTAAAATTAACCCTGCAAGCTCCCTACAAGCTACCTAATTAACCCCTCCCTACAAGCTACCTAATTAACCCCTTCACTGCTGGGCATAATACATGTGTGGTGCGCAACAGCATTTAGCGGCCTTCTAATTACCAAAAAGCAACGCCAAAACCATATATGTCTGCTATTTCTGAACAAAGGGGATCCCAGAGAAGCATTTACCTCCATTTGTGCCATAATTGCACAAGCTGTTTGTAAATAATTTCAGTGAGAAACCTAAAATTTGTGAAATAATTTGTGAAAAAGTGAAAATTTTTTTTTATTTGATCGCATTTGGCGGTGACATGGTGGCATGAAATATACCAAAATGAGCCTAGATCAATACTTTGGGATGTCTTCTAAAAAATATATATATACATGTCAAGGGATATTCAAGTATTCCTGAACGATATCAGTGTCCCAATGTAACTATCGCTAATTTAAAAAAAAAAAAAAATTGGAAATAGCAAAGTGCTACTTGTATTTATTGCCCTATAACTTGCAAAAAAACATGTAAACATTGGGTATTTCTAAACTCAGGACAAAATTTAGAAACTATTTAGCATGGGTGTTTTTTGGGGGTTGTAGATGTGTAACAGATTTTTGGGGTCAAAGTTAGAAAAAGTGTGGTTTTTTTTCCATTTTTTCCTTTCCTGTATTTTTTTTTTATTTTTTTATAGTAAATTATAAGATAAGATGAAAATATAAAGTCCATTTAATGGCGAGCACAACAAAATATAATATGTGTGGGTACAGTAAATGAGTAAGAGGAAAATTACAGCTAAACACAAACACGGCAGAAATGTAAAAATAGCCTTGATCCCAAACGGACAGAAAATGGAAAAGTGCTGTGGTCACTAACGGGTTAAAGGCACAGTGTACTGTAAAATTGTTTTCCTTTAATGTGTTTCTAATGTTATATTGGCTGCAGAGTATAAAATACATGAGACATTACTTATTTAGATATATTTTTGTAAATTAAACAGCTGTTTTTGTTCTTTGAAACCACAACCCATTAAAATTAGTTGAGCTTGCAGGGGGATCAGATCTTCTTAGTTTATCACTTTCTGTACACACACTTTCTGTGCTTGTTTATATTATCTAGGTTTGTATACCATACATTTTATTGCTTATCTCTCTTACACACAAACAAACAGGGAGTGTAATTTCTTCTACTTGCTTTGTTTACACAACTTTTATATATCATATACTTAAGTATAAACACTTTTAGTATAGGTAGGAATACCATGGGTAAAATCAGTTATTTTAAATGCCAAAATAAAGGTAAATTATATATTTGTAAACAATTGAATACACTCCAGCAGGTAAAATGCTGGAACTCACTAAGTTTTATACAAGTGCTCAGATTGACTACAGAAGGTGCTTGTCGTGTGACCATGATGAGATGGAGAATATGATAACAGGATACGCGCAGGTGATGTGAGAGGGGTCAGTAAATGTTTTTATGTTTCACTCTTGCAGCGTGTGCCTAACGCATTGACAGCGAGTCACATGACCGGGGACAAGACGACAACAGAGAGGATACTGACCCACACCCTGCAGATCATGTACCTGCTGACAGGGGAGGTGAGAGCTGATGGAATATGTCATAATAACAGCTGTGTGTCCCTGTGACCGGCTGTATTTGTGTATTTGCACGTGTTTGTTTACATGCATTAAAGGGACTTAAACTGCTGGGTATAACTACAGTATCATGGTTACTACTCACCAGGCTTTTGTTTTTTCCTTCTGTGCCTGCAGCTCTCTTTTTAAAGCCATTTTCTTATTTTAACCCCTTATACGTGCCAGATATTGAAGCTTTACATCTTCACACTGGGTGCCGCCATTTAGTAACTTGTGATTCTGAACTCTATGACGGAAGCTGTGCACATTCACAGATCAGTGACATTGCTGTATTTTTGACAAGTGATATTGTGCAGGGGATCCCAGAGAAGTGTTTACAACTATTTGTGTTATGACTACTCAAGTGGTATGTAAATAATTTCAGTGAGAAACCCAAAGTTTGTAAAAAAAAAAAAAATATATAGCAAAATGTTTTTTATTTTATCGTTTTTGGCTATATATATATATATATATATATATATATATATATATATATATATATATATATATATATACAGGGAGTGCAGAATTATTAGGCAAATGAGTATTTTGACCACATCATCCTCTTTATGCATGTTGTCTTACTCCAAGCTGTATAGGCTCGAAAGCCTACTACCAATTAAGCATATTAGGTGATGTGCATCTCTGTAATGAGAAGGGGTGTGGTCTAATGACATCAACACCCTATATCAGGTGTGCATAATTATTAGGCAACTTCCTTTCCTTTGGCAAAATGGGTCAAAAGAAGGACTTGACAGGCTCAGAAAAGTCAAAAATAGTGAGATATCTTGCAGAGGGATGCAGCACTCTTAAAATTGCAAAGCTTCTGAAGCGTGATCATCGAACAATCAAGCGTTTCATTCAAAATAGTCAACAGGGTCGCATGAAGCGTGTGGAAAAACCAAGGCGCAAAATAACTGCCCATGAACTGAGAAAAGTCAAGCGTGCAGCTGCCAAGATGCCACTTGCCACCAGTTTGGCCATATTTCAGAGCTGCAACATCACTGGAGTGCCCAAAAGCACAAGGTGTGCAATACTCAGAGACATGGCCAAGGTAAGAAAAGCTGAAAGACGACCACCACTGAACAAGACACACAAGCTGAAACGTCAAGACTGGGCCAAGAAATACCTCAAGACTGATTTTTCTAAGGTTTTATGGACTGATGAAATGAGAGTGAGTCTTGATGGGCCAGATGGATGGGCCCGTGGCTGGATTGGTAAAGGGCAGAGAGCTCCAGTCCGACTCAGACGCCAGCAAGGTGGAGGTGGAGTACTGGTTTGGGCTGGTATCATCAAAGATGAGCTTGTGGGGCCTTTTCGGGTTGAGGATGGAGTCAAGCTCAACTCCCAGTCCCACTGCCAGTTTCTGGAAGACACCTTCTTCAAGCAGTGGTACAGGAAGAAGTCTGCATCCTTCAAGAAAAACATGATTTTCATGCAGGACAATGCTCCATCACACGCGTCCAAGTACTCCACAGCGTGGCTGGCAAGAAAGGGTATAAAAGAAGAAAATCTAATGACATGGCCTCCTTGTTCACCTGATCTGAACCCCATTGAGAACCTGTGGTCCATCATCAAATGTGAGATTTACAAGGAGGGAAAACAGTACACCTCTCTGAACAGTGTCTGGGAGGCTGTGGTTGCTGCTGCACGCAATGTTGATGGTGAACAGATCAAAACACTGACAGAATCCATGGATGGCAGGCTTTTGAGTGTCCTTGCAAAGAAACGTGGCTATATTGGTCACTGATTTGTTTTTGTTTTGTTTTTGAATGTCAGAAATGTATATTTGTGAATGTTGAGATGTTATATTGGTTTCACTGGTAAAAATAAATAATTGAAATGGGTATATATTTGTTTTTTGTTAAGTTGCCTAATAATTATGCACAGTAATAGTCACCTGCACACACAGATATCCCCCTAAAATAGCTAAAACTAAAAACAAACTTAAAACTACTTCCAAAAATATTCAGCTTTGATATTAATGAGTTTTTTGGGTTCATTGAGAACATGGTTGTTGTTCAATAATAAAATTAATCCTCAAAAATACAACTTGCCTAATAATTCTGCACTCCCTGTATATATATATATATATATATATATATATATATATATATATATATATATATATATATATATATATATATATATATATATATAATATATATAGTTTTGATTAGTAAACTAAAAAACTAAGACTCTATTTGAACAATGTTAACAATTCTTTGGTACTGAAGGGGTTTATAAACCTCAATCAAGCTATGAAGATAAAAATCACTTAAAACTGTTTAATAATCCACAATGTTAATATAATTGGAACATGCAATATCACGTACAGTATCAAAAAGTCTGTGTTTTAGTTCTCAAAAGTATTCTGTAGTACAATGAAAACCTGACACATTTCAAAGTCCTGTAAATATGACTTCTTTCTCGGAGATTACATTTGTGCAAATACATAAAGTATGGAAACTCTGAAATTAAATTTTACTATCAAAGAATATCTTGATATCTATAGAAATTTGTTTATGCAAACAAAAAGGTTAATTGTAGTTACAGGTTTCAGTGGTTGTGGGGTTTATTACAGTGGGGGTTCTGGCACTCTAGAGGTTAAATGTGATGGCCGTTTAGGTAGCGGTAACAGTTTACACCAGTTTTTTTTTAAAAGTATGCATTGTGCACAGGGTAATACGCTTCTGATATCATGGTGAATTTGGTTAGCATACTAATTAGTACGTACCATTATAAGTCTGTTAGACGCTAATGCAGTCATGCACAACAGGCAACATTTTCATTAAATGTTTTTATCTAATTACTTCTTATACTAAATAGAGTGATACTGATGGAGTGAGGTCAAGAACAAAGCTGTGCAACACACACAGTCAGTATCATTTGACTTATAATGTAGACAGTAGTATTTAGTTTAGATAAATGGAGGTATATATATATATATAATCATATAATCTTACGGGTCACATTCTAATCCTTTGGTTCTATAGAAATGAATCAATAAAGGGAAAACAATCACCTCACAACAACATTCAGTTGCTGACCAGAGAGGTAAACACTGCTGGAGAATGTGACATTACCCCAGCATTAGGGCGCAGCAATTCTTCAGGAAATATGTTTCTCAGTATTTTCCTACATGCTCTTTGTAACAGTACCCACCCCACACACACATACACACACACATACACACATACACACACACATACACACACATACACATACACACACACACACACACATACACACATACACATACATACATACACACACATACATACACACACACACATACATACATACACATACACACACATATACACACACACACACATACACACACATACACACACATACACACACACATACACACACACACACACACACATACACACACACACACACACACACACATATACACACACAAATACACACACACACACATACACATACACACATATACACATACACACACATACACACACAAATACACACACACACACACATACACACACAAATACACACACACACATATACACACACACACATACACACACACACACACACACACAGCAGCAGCCACAGACTGAGCAGAGAGGTGAGTTGGGTAATGTGATGTTATACCAGAGTCATGTGACAGTGTCTTCCTTTACTGACCATTCTGACCCTGTGTATATTTCCTACCTTCTGTCTGTGTCTATGTATGTTCTTAGTAACATCCCCCCCCCACACACACACACAGCATTCACAGGCTGAGAGGAAAGGTGATCACTCCTGCGGAATGTGATGTTTATATCAGTCACGACATAGTAAGGCCCTTTACTGACCCCTCTAGCTCTGTGTGTTTACTACCTTCTGTCTGTGTCTTCATGTTCTCAGTAACATTATCCTGGCTCTGTCAGTAAAAGTGTGTGACAGAACCAGTCCCTGTGTCAGTGCTGAATGAGTTGTGTGTGTTTCAGGTGCCTATAAAGTGTGATGATGTTGCTGTGTATTTCTCTATGGAGGAGTGGGAGTATATAGAGGGACACAAGGAGCTTTACAAGGACGTCATGATGGAGACTCAAGAAGCACTAAGCACTATGGAGATCCCAGGGAATGAGAGCTCAGGTAACACTGTGTAGTAATAAATAGCTCACTCAGGAAGTGCTCATACACTACTGACGTGACTGACAGAGCAAATCTTCAGTGAATCTGTCATGTGTGATCTAACGAGCTGTCTGATTATAAACTAATGTTATACCCAACAAAAATAATAAATACACATTTAAATGGTCAAGAGAGATTAATGTTAAATCAGTTATATATCAATGTATATATGTTAATATTAATTTATAGATGTGAATATTTGATATCCAAAAAGTAATAGACGCTTTGTGTTTGTTAATTGAATACATTTTTAGATGCAACAAAAATTGTTTCATTTCAATTTAACAAAATAAACTGATTCTATTCTTTATTAGAACTCACAGGTTACAGTGATGAAAATCTAGACACAGGAGCACATAGAGACCTTGTACAGAATATTCAGCCATCAGATGTCTCTGCAGGTGAGTGATCTATGGCAGAAGTTGCTGTTAATGTTATCTTTATCATTTATTTAATCTTTACTAATAATTATGTAAATGTATCAATTTTCTTCATTCTATTGAATTCTTTTTTTGAAAAAGCAGGAATGAAAACTTAGGAGCTGGCCCATTTTTTGTTCAGAACCCTGGGTAGCGCTTCCTGATTGGTGGCTACATTTATCCATTTAAGCAACTTTCCAATTTAATTCTATTATCTAATTTGTTTTGTTACTTTGGTATCTTTTGTTGAATACCTAGGTAGACTCAGAAGCTGCTGATTGGTGGCTGCAAATATATGCCTCATGTTATTGGTTCACCAGTGCATTCAGCTAGTTCCCAGTAGGGCATTGCTGCTCCTTTAACAAAGGATACCAAGAGAGTGAAGCAAATTAGATAATAGAAGTAAATTGGAAAGTTGTTTAAAATGGTACAGTATGCTCTACTTTAGTTATGAAAGCAAAAAAATGGTGCTTCATGTCCCTTTAAATCCATTCAACCAAAAAATAATTGTATACTTTATTATAACTAACAGGTTACAGTGATGAAAATCTAGACACAGGATCACATGGAAACCTTGTACAGAATATTCAGCCATCAGATGTCTCTGCAAGTGAGTGATCTATGGTATAAGCTTCACAGTTAGAAAACTCTGATTCTTAAATTATTTCACCCTATAAAAATGATGAGCCTCATTACACACAGATTGTAATAATAAAATCTCTGGTTCACAAACATACCCTGTCTTCCTTTCTGTCTCACCCTCTGCTTCATGCAAATACTACACACACTTATACCCTCTCTTGTCTCTCACCCTCTGCTGTATGCAAATACTACACACACATATATACCCTCTCTTGTCTCTCACCCTCTGCTGTATGCAAATACTACACACACACATACCCTCTCTTCTCTCTCACCCTCTGCTGTATGCAAATACTACACACACATATACCCTCTCTTGTCTCTCACCCTCTGCTGTATGCAAATACTACACACACATATACCCTCTCTTGTCTCTCACCCTCTGCTGTATGCAAATACTACACACACTTATACCCTCTCTTCTCTCTCACCCTCTGCTTCACGCAAATACTACACACACTTATACCCTCTCTTGTCTCTCACCCTCTGCTGTATGCAAATACTACACACACATATACCCTCTCTTGTCTCTCACCCTCTGCTGTATGCAAATACTACACACACTTATACCCTCTCTTCTCTCTCACCCTCTGCTTCACGCAAATACTACACACACATATACCCTCTCTTGTCTCTCACCCTCTGCTGTATGCAAATACTACACACACATATACCCTCTCTTGTCTCTCACCCTCTGCTGTATGCAAATACTACACACACTTATACCCTCTCTTCTCTCTCACCCTCTGCTTCACGCAAATACTACACACACACACACATACCCTCTCTTCTCTCTCACCCTCTGCTGTATGCAAATACTACACACACATATACCCTCTCTTGTCTCTCACCCTCTGCTGTATGCAAATACTACACACACTTATACCCTCTCTTGTCTCTCACCCTCTGCTGTATGCAAATACTACACACACTTATACCCTCTCTTGTCTCTCACCCTCTGCTGTATGCAAATACTACACACACTTATACCCTCTCTTGTCTCTCACCCTCTGCTGTATGCAAATACTACACACACTTATACCCTCTCTTCTCTCTCACCCTCTGCTTCACGCAAATACTACACACACTTATACCCTCTCTTGTCTCTCACCCTCTGCTGTATGCAAATACTACACACACACTTATACCCTCTCTTGTCTCTCACCCTCTGCTGTATGCAAATACTACACACACATATACCCTCTCTTCTCTCTCACCCTCTGCTGTATGCAAATACTACACACACATATACCCTCTCTTGTCTCTCACCCTCTGCTGTATGCAAATACTACACACACTTATACCCTCTCTTGTCTCTCACCCCCTGCTGTATGCAAATACTACACACACACATACCCTCTCTTGTCTCTCACCCTCTGCTGTATGCAAATACTACACACACTTATACCCTCTCTTGTCTCTCACCCTCTGCTGTATGCAAATACTACACACACTTATACCCTCTCTTGTCTCTCACCCTCTGCTGTATGCAAATACTACACACACATATACCCTCTCTTGTCTCTCACCCTCTGCTGTATGCAAATACTACACACACACATATACCCTCTCTTGTCTCTCACCCTCTGCTGTATGCAAATACTACACACACATATACCCTCTCTTGTCTCTCACCCTCTGCTGTATGCAAATACTACACACACATATACCCTCTCTTGTCTCTCACCCTCTGCTGTATGCAAATACTACACACACTTATACCCTCTCTTGTCTCTCACCCTCTGCTGTATGCAAATACTACACACACTTATACCCTCTCTTGTCTCTCACCCTCTGCTGTATGCAAATACTACACACACATATACTCTCTCTTGTCTCTCACCCTCTGCTGTATACAAATACTACACACACATATACCCTCTCTTGTCTCTCACCCTCTGCTGTATGCAAATACTACACACACATATACCCTCTCTTGTCTCTCACCCCCTGCTGTATGCAAATACTACACACATTTATACCCTCTCTTCTCTCTCACCCTCTGCTGTATACAAATACTACACACACATATACCCTCTCTTGTCTCTCACCCTCTGCTGTATGCAAATACTACACACACATATATACCCTCTCTTGTCTCTCACCCTCTGCTGTATGCAAATACTACACACACATATATACCCTCTCTTGTCTCTCACCCTCTGCTGTATGCAAATACTACACACACACTTATACTCTGTCTTCTCTCTCACCCTCTGCTGTATGCAAATACTACACACACATATACCCTCTCTTGTCTCTCACCCTCTGCTGTATGCAAATACTACACACACATATATACCCTCTCTTGTCTCTCACCCTCTGCTGTATGCAAATACTACACACACTTATACTCTGTCTTCTCTCTCACCCTCTGCTGTATGCAAATACTACACACACATATACCCTCTCTTGTCTCTCACCCTCTGCTTCATGTGAATACTACACACACATATACCCTCTCTTGTCTCTCACCCTCTGCTTCATGCAAATACTACACACACACATACCCTCTCTTGTCTCTCACCCTCTGCTTCATGCAAATACTACACACACATATACCCTCTCTTGTCTCTCACCCTCTGCTGTATGCAAATACTACACACACACATACCCTCTCTTGTCTCTCACCCTCTGCTGTATGCAAATACTACATACACATATACCCTCTCTTGTCTCTCACCCTCTGCTGTATGCAAATACTACACACACATATATACCCTCTCTTGTCTCTCACCCTCTGCTGTATGCAAATACTACACACACACATACCCTCTCTTGTCCCTCACCCTCTGCTGTATGCAAATACTACACACACTTATACCCTCTCTTCTCTCTCACCCTCTGCTGTATGCAAATACTACACACACACATACCCTCTCTTGTCCCTCACCCTCTGCTGTATGCAAATACTACATACACATATACCCTCTCTTGTCTCTCACCCTCTGCTGTATGCAAATACTACACACACATATATACCCTCTCTTGTCTCTCACCCTCTGCTGTATGCAAATACTACACACACTTATACCCTCTCTTGTCCCTCACCCTCTGCTGTATGCAAATACTACACACACATATACCCTCTCTTCTCTCTCACCCTCTGCTGTATGCAAATACTACACACACACTTATACCCTCTCTTCTCTCTCACCCTCTGCTGTATGCAAATACTACACACACTTATACCCTCTCTTCTCTCTCACCCTCTGCTGTATGCAAATACTACACACACTTATACCCTCTCTTGTCTCTCACCCTCTGCTTCATGCAAATACTACACACACACATATACCCTCTCTTGTCTCTCACCCTCTGCTGTATGCAAATACTACACACACATATACCCTCTCTTGTCTCTCACCCTCTGCTGTATGCAAATACTACACACACTTATACCCTCTCTTGTCTCTCACCCTCTGCTGTATGCAAATACTACACACACACTTATACCCTCTCTTGTCTCTCACCCTCTGCTGTATGCAAATACTACACACACACATATACCCTCTCTTCTCTCTCACCCTCTGCTGTATGCAAATACTACGCGCACATATACCCTCTCTTGTCTCTCACCCTCTGCTGTATGCAAATACTACACACACATATACCCTCTCTTCTCTCTCACCCTCTGCTGTATGCAAATACTACACACACTTATACCCTCTCTTGTCTCTCACCCTCTGCTGTATGCAAATACTACACACACATATACCCTCTCTTGTCTCTCACCCTCTGCTGTATGCAAATACTACACACACATATACCCTCTCTTGTCTCTCACCCTCTGCTGTATGCAAATACTACACACACATATACCCTCTCTTCTCTCTCACCCTCTGCTGTATGCAAATACTACACACACATATACCCTCTCTTCTCTCTCACCCTCTGCTTCATGTGAATAGCACACACACTTATACCCTCTCTTGTCTCTCACCCTCTGCTGTATGCAAATACTACACACACATACCCTCTCTTGTCTCTCACCCTCTGCTGTATGCAAATACTACACACACATATACCCTCTCTTGTCTCTTACCCTCTGCTGTATGCAAATACTACACACACATATACCCTCTCTTGTCTCTCACCCTCTGCTGTATGCAAATACTACACACACACTTATACCCTCTCTTGTTTCTCACCCTCTGCTGTATGCAAATACTACACACACATATACCCTCTCTTCTCTCTCACCCTCTGCTGTATGCAAATACTACACACACATATACCCTCTCTTGTCTCTCACCCTCTGCTGTATGCAAATACTACACACACTTATACCCTCTCTTGTCTCTCACCCCCTGCTGTATGCAAATACTACACACACACATACCCTCTCTTGTCTCTCACCCTCTGCTGTATGCAAATACTACACACACTTATACCCTCTCTTGTCTCTCACCCTCTGCTGTATGCAAATACTACACACACTTATACCCTCTCTTGTCTCTCACCCTCTGCTGTATGCAAATACTACACACACATATACCCTCTCTTGTCTCTCACCCTCTGCTGTATGCAAATACTACACACACATATACCCTCTCTTGTCTCTCACCCTCTGCTTCATGTGAATACTACACACACATATACCCTCTCTTGTCTCTCACCCTCTGCTGTATGCAAATACTACACACACACATACCCTCTCTTGTCTCTCACCCTCTGCTTCATGCAAATACTACACACACACATACCCTCTCTTGTCTCTCACCCTCTGCTTCATGCAAATACTACACACACATATACCCTCTCTTGTCTCTCACCCTCTGCTGTATGCAAATACTACACACACACATACCCTCTCTTGTCTCTCACCCTCTGCTGTATGCAAATACTACATACACATATACCCTCTCTTGTCTCTCACCCTCTGCTGTATGCAAATACTACACACACATATATACCCTCTCTTGTCTCTCACCCTCTGCTGTATGCAAATACTACACACACACATACCCTCTCTTGTCCCTCACCCTCTGCTGTATGCAAATACTACACACACATATACCCTCTCTTCTCTCTCACCCTCTGCTGTATGCAAATACTACACACACACTTATACCCTCTCTTCTCTCTCACCCTCTGCTGTATGCAAATACTACACACACTTATACCCTCTCTTCTCTCTCACCCTCTGCTGTATGCAAATACTACACACACTTATACCCTCTCTTGTCTCTCACCCTCTGCTTCATGCAAATACTACACACACACATATACCCTCTCTTGTCTCTCACCCTCTGCTGTATGCAAATACTACACACACATATACCCTCTCTTCTCTCTCACCCTCTGCTGTATGCAAATACTACACACACACATATACCCTCTCTTGTCTCTCACCCTCTGCTGTATGCAAATACTACACACACATATACCCTCTCTTGTCTCTCACCCTCTGCTGTATGCAAATACTACACACACTTATACCCTCTCTTGTCTCTCACCCTCTGCTGTATGCAAATACTACACACACACATATACCCTCTCTTCTCTCTCACCCTCTGCTGTATGCAAATACTACGCGCACATATACCCTCTCTTCTCTCTCACCCTCTGCTGTATGCAAATACTACACACACATATACCCTCTCTTGTCTCTCACCCTCTGCTGTATGCAAATACTACACACACATATACCCTCTCTTGTCTCTCACCCTCTGCTTCATGTGAATAGCACACACACTTATACCCTCTCTTGTCTCTCACCCTCTGCTGTATGCAAATACTACACACACATACCCTCTCTTGTCTCTCACCCTCTGCTGTATGCAAATACTACACACACATATACCCTCTCTTGTCTCTTACCCTCTGCTGTATGCAAATACTACACACACATATACCCTCTCTTGTCTCTCACCCTCTGCTGTATGCAAATACTACACACACATATACCCTCTCTTGTCTCTCACCCTCTGCTGTATGCAAATACTACACACACATATACCCTCTCTTGTCTCTCACCCTCTGCTGTATGCAAATACTACACACACACATATACCCTCTCTTCTCTCTCACCCTCTGCTGTATGCAAATACTACACACACTTATACCCTCTCTTGTCTCTCACCCTCTGCTGTATGCAAATACTACACACACTTATACCCTCTCTTGTCTCTTACCCTCTGCTGTATGCAAATACTACACACACATATACCCTCTCTTGTCTCTCACCCTCTGCTGTATGCAAATACTACACACACTTATACCCTCTCTTGTCTCTCACCCTCTGCTGTATGCAAATACTACACACACACTTATACCCTCTCTCACCCTCTGCTGTATGCAAATACTACACACACACATATACCCTCTCTTCTCTCTCACCCTCTGCTGTATGCAAATACTACGCACACATATACCCTCTCTTCTCTCTCACCCTCTGCTGTATGCAAATACTACACACACATATACCCTCTCTTCTCTCTCACCCTCTGCTTCATGTGAATAGCACACACACTTATACCCTCTCTTGTCTCTCACCCTCTGCTGTATGCAAATACTACACACACATACCCTCTCTTGTCTCTCACCCTCTGCTGTATGCAAATACTACACACACATATACCCTCTCTTGTCTCTTACCCTCTGCTGTATGCAAATACTACACACACATATACCCTCTCTTGTCTCTCACCCTCTGCTGTATGCAAATACTACACACACATATACCCTCTCTTGTCTCTCACCCTCTGCTGTATGCAAATACTACACACACACATATACCCTCTCTTGTCTCTCACCCTCTGCTGTATGCAAATACTACACACACACATATACCCTCTCTTCTCTCTCACCCTCTGCTGTATGCAAATACTACACACACATATACCCTCTCTTGTCTCTCACCCTCTGCTGTATGCAAATACTACACACACTTATACCCTCTCTTGTCTCTCACCCTCTGCTGTATGCAAATACTACACACACTTATACCCTCTCTTGTCTCTTACCCTCTGCTGTATGCAAATACTACACACACATATACCCTCTCTTCTCTCTCACCCTCTGCTGTATGCAAATACTACACACACACTTATACCCTCTCTTGTCTCTCACCCTCTGCTGTATGCAAATACTACACACACATATACCCTCTCTTGTCTCTCACCCTCTGCTGTATGCAAATACTACACACACACTTATACCCTCTCTTGTCTCTCACCCTCTGCTGTATGCAAATACTACACACACATATACCCTCTCTTGTCTCTCACCCTCTGCTGTATGCAAATACTACACACACACATATACCCTCTCTTCTCTCTCACCCTCTGCTGTATGCAAATACTACACACACTTATACCCTCTCTTGTCTCTCACCCTCTGCTGTATGCAAATACTACACACACTTATACCCTCTCTTGTCTCTTACCCTCTGCTGTATGCAAATACTACACACACATATACCCTCTCTTGTCTCTCACCCTCTGCTGTATGCAAATACTACACACACTTATACCCTCTCTTGTCTCTCACCCTCTGCTGTATGCAAATACTACACACACACTTATACCCTCTCTTCTCTCTCACCCTCTGCTGTATGCAAATACTACACACACACATATACCCTCTCTTCTCTCTCACCCTCTGCTGTATGCAAATACTACGCACACATATACCCTCTCTTCTCTCTCACCCTCTGCTGTATGCAAATACTACACACACATATACCCTCTCTTCTCTCTCACCCTCTGCTTCATGTGAATAGCACACACACTTATACCCTCTCTTGTCTCTCACCCTCTGCTGTATGCAAATACTACACACACATACCCTCTCTTGTCTCTCACCCTCTGCTGTATGCAAATACTACACACACATATACCCTCTCTTGTCTCTTACCCTCTGCTGTATGCAAATACTACACACACATATACCCTCTCTTGTCTCTCACCCTCTGCTGTATGCAAATACTACACACACATATACCCTCTCTTGTCTCTCACCCTCTGCTGTATGCAAATACTACACACACACATATACCCTCTCTTGTCTCTCACCCTCTGCTGTATGCAAATACTACACACACACATATACCCTCTCTTCTCTCTCACCCTCTGCTGTATGCAAATACTACACACACATATACCCTCTCTTGTCTCTCACCCTCTGCTGTATGCAAATACTACACACACTTATACCCTCTCTTGTCTCTCACCCTCTGCTGTATGCAAATACTACACACACTTATACCCTCTCTTGTCTCTTACCCTCTGCTGTATGCAAATACTACACACACATATACCCTCTCTTCTCTCTCACCCTCTGCTGTATGCAAATACTACACACACACTTATACCCTCTCTTGTCTCTCACCCTCTGCTGTATGCAAATACTACACACACTTATACCCTCTCTTGTCTCTCACCCTCTGCTGTATGCAAATACTACACACACTTATACCCTCTCTTGTCTCTCACCCTCTGCTGTATGCAAATACTACACACACATATACCCTCTCTTCTCTCTCACCCTCTGTTGTATGCAAATACTACACACACATATACCCTCTCTTCTCTCTCACCCTCTGTTGTATGCAAATACTACACACACTTATACCCTCTCTTGTCTCTCACCCTCTGCTGTATGCAAATACTACACACACACTTATACCCTCTCTTGTCTCTCACCCTCTGCTGTATGCAAATACTACACACACTTATACCCTCTCTTGTCTCTCACCCTCTGCTGTATGCAAATATTACACACATATACCCTCTCTTCACTCTCACCCTCTGTTGTATGCAAATACTACACACACACATATACCCTCTCTTGTCTCTCACCCTCTGCTGTATGCAAATACTACACACACACATATACCCTCTCTTGTCTCTCACCCTCTGCTGTATGCAAATACTACACACACATATACCCTCTCTTGTCTCTCACCCTCTGCTTCATGTGAATGATACACACACATGCCCTCTCTTCCCTTCTCTCTCACCCTCTGCTTCATGTAAATGATACACACAAACACACATGCCCTCTCTTCCCTTCTCTCTCACCCTCTGCTTCATGTAAATGATACACACACACACATGCCCTCTCTTCCCTTCTCTCTCACCCTCTGCTTCATGTAAATGATACACACACACACATGCCCTCTCTTCCCTTCTCTCTCACCCTCTGCTTCATGTAAATGATACACACACACACACATGCCCTCTCTTCCCTTCTCTCTCACCCTCTGCTTCATGTAAATTATACACACACATGCCCTCTCTTCCCTTCTCTCTCACCCTCTGCTTCATGTAAATGATACACACACATGCCCTCTCTTCTCTCTCACCTTCTGCTTCATGTAAATGACACACACACATGCCCTCTCTTCCCTTCTCTCTCACCCTCTGCTTCATGTAAATGCTACACACACACACATGCCCTCTCTTTCCTTCTCTCTCACCCTCTGCTTCATGTAAATGATACACACACACACATGCCCTCTCTTCCCTTCTCTCTCACCCTCTGCTTCATGTAAATGGTACACACACATGCCCTCTCTTCCCTTCTCTCTCACCCTCTGCTTCATGTAAATGATACACACACATGCCCTCTCTTCCCTTCTCTCTCACCCTCTGCTTCATGTAAATGATACACACACATGCCCTCTCTTCCCTTCTCTCTCACCCTCTGCTTCATGTAAATTCTGCACACACATGCTCTGTCTTCCCTTCTCTCTCGCCCTCTGCTTCATGTAAATGATACACACACATGCCCTCTCTTCTCTCTCACCTTCTGCTTCATGTGAATGATACACACACATGCCCTCTCTTCCCTTCTCTCTCACCCTCTGATTTATGTAAATGCTACACACACACACACCCTCTCTTCCCTTCTCTCTCACCCTCTGCTTCATGTAAATGATACACACACACACCCTCTCTTCTCTTCTCTCTCACCCTCTCCTTCATGTAAATGATATACACACACACCCTCTCTTCCCTTCTCTCTCATCCTCTGCTTCATGTAAATGATACACACACATGCCCTCTCTTCCCTTCTCTCTCACCCTCTGCTTTATGTAAATGATACACACACATGCCCTCTCTTCCTTCTCTCTCACCCTCTGCTTCATGTAAATGACACACACACATGCCCTCTCTTCCTTCTCTCTCACCCTCTGCTTCATGTAAATGATACACACACATGCCCTCTCTTCCCTTCTCTCTCACCCTCTGATTTATGTAAATGCTACACACACACATATGCTCTCTCTTCCCTTCTCTCTCACGCTCTGCTTCATGTAAATGATACACACACATGCCCTCTCTTCCCTTCTCTCTCACCCTCTGATTCATGTAAATGATGCACACACATGCCCTCTCTTCCCTTCTCTCTCACCCTCAGCTTCATGTAAATGATACACACACATGCCCTCTCTTCCCTTCTCTCTCACCCTCTGCTTCATGTAAATGATACACACACACACATGCCCTCTCTTCCCTTCTCTCTCACCCTCTTCTTCATGTAAATGGTACACACACATGCCCTCTCTTCCCTTCTCTCTCACCCTCTGCTTCATGTAAATGATACACACACACACATGCCCTCTCTTCCTTCTCTCTCACCCTCTGCTTCATGTAAATGACACACACACATGCCCTCTCTTCCTTCTCTCTCTACTACACACACACATATACACATATACACACACACATATACCCTCTCTTGTCTCTCACCCTCTGCTGTATGCAAATACTACACACACATATACCCTCTCTTGTCTCTCACCCTCTGCTTCATGTGAATGATACACACACATGCCCTCTCTTCCCTTCTCTCTCACCCTCTGCTTCATGTAAATGATACACACACACACATGCCCTCTCTTCCCTTCTCTCTCACCCTCTGCTTCATGTAAATGATACACACACACACATGCCCTCTCTTCCCTTCTCTCTCACCCTCTGCTTCATGTAAATGATACACACACACACATGCCCTCTCTTCCCTTCTCTCTCACCCTCTGCTTCATGTAAATTATACACACACATGCCCTCTCTTCCCTTCTCTCTCACCCTCTGCTTCATGTAAATGATACACACACATGCCCTCTCTTCTCTCTCACCTTCTGCTTCATGTAAATGATACACACACACATGCCCTCTCTTCCCTTCTCTCTCACCCTCTGCTTCATGTAAATGCTACACACACACACATGCCCTCTCTTTCCTTCTCTCTCACCCTCTGCTTCATGTAAATGATACACACACACACATGCCCTCTCTTCCCTTCTCTCTCACCCTCTGCTTCATGTAAATGGTACACACACATGCCCTCTCTTCCCTTCTCTCTCACCCTCTGCTTCATGTAAATGATACACACACATGCCCTCTCTTCCCTTCTCTCTCACCCTCTGCTTCATGTAAATTCTGCACACACATGCTCTGTCTTCCCTTCTCTCTCGCCCTCTGCTTCATGTAAATGATACACACACATGCCCTCTCTTCTCTCTCACCTTCTGCTTCATGTGAATGATACACACACATGCCCTCTCTTCCCTTCTCTCTCACCCTCTGATTTATGTAAATGCTACACACACACACACCCTCTCTTCCCTTCTCTCTCACCCTCTGCTTCATGTAAATGATACACACACACACCCTCTCTTCTCTTCTCTCTCACCCTCTCCTTCATGTAAATGATATACACACACACCCTCTCTTCCCTTCTCTCTCATCCTCTGCTTCATGTAAATGATACACACACATGCCCTCTCTTCCCTTCTCTCTCACCCTCTGCTTTATGTAAATGATACACACACATGCCCTCTCTTCCTTCTCTCTCACCCTCTGCTTCATGTAAATGACACACACACATGCCCTCTCTTCCTTCTCTCTCACCCTCTGCTTCATGTAAATGATACACACACATGCCCTCTCTTCCCTTCTCTCTCACCCTCTGATTTATGTAAATGCTACACACACACATATGCTCTCTCTTCCCTTCTCTCTCACGCTCTGCTTCATGTAAATGATACACACACATGCCCTCTCTTCCCTTCTCTCTCACCCTCTGATTCATGTAAATGATGCACACACATGCCCTCTCTTCCCTTCTCTCTCACCCTCAGCTTCATGTAAATGATACACACACATGCCCTCTCTTCCCTTCTCTCTCACCCTCTGCTTCATGTAAATGATACACACACACACATGCCCTCTCTTCCCTTCTCTCTCACCCTCTTCTTCATGTAAATGGTACACACACATGCCCTCTCTTCCCTTCTCTCTCACCCTCTGCTTCATGTAAATGATACACACACATGCCCTCTCTTCCCTTCTCTCTCACCCTCTGCTTCATGTAAATTCTGCACACACATGCCCTCTCTTCCCTTCTCTCTCGCCCTCTGCTTCATGTAAATGATACACACACATGCCCTCTCTTCCTTCTCTCTCACCCTCTGCTTCATGTAAATGATACACACACATGCCCTCTCTTCTCTCTCACCTTCTGCTTCATGTGAATGATACACACACACACAGACACACACACACACACCCTCTCTTCCCTTCTCTCTCACCCTCTGCTTCATGTAAATGATACACACACACACCCTCTCTTCTCTTCTCTCTCACCCTCTCCTTCATGTAAATGGTACACACACACACCCTCTCTTCCCTTCTCTCTCATCCTCTGCTCATGTAAATGATACACACACATGCCCTCTCTTCCCTTCTCTCTCACCCTCTGCTTTATGTAAATGATACACACACATGCCCTCTCTTCCTTCTCTCTCACCCTCTGCTTCATGTAAATGACACACACACATGCCCTCTCTTCCTTCTCTCTCACCCTCTGCTTCATGTAAATGATACACACACATGCCCTCTCTTCCCTTCTCTCTCACCCTCTGATTTATGTAAATGCTACACACACACACATGCTCTCTCTTCCCTTCTCTCTCACGCTCTGCTTCATGTAAATGATACACACACATGCCCTCTCTTCCCTTCTCTCTCACCCTCTGATTCATGTAAATGATACACACACATGCCCTCTCTTCCTTCTCTCTCACCCTCTGATTTATGTAAATGCTACACACACACACATGCTCTCTCTTCCCTTCTCTCTCACGCTCTGCTTCATGTAAATGATACACACACATGCCCTCTCTTCCCTTCTCTCTCACCCTCTGATTCATGTAAATGATACACACACATGCCCTCTCTTCCCTTCTCTCTCACCCTCAGCTTCATGTAAATGATACACACACACACATGCCCTCTCTTCCCTTCTCTCTCACCCTCTGCTTCATGTAAATGATACACACACACACATGCCCTCTCTTCCCTTCTCTCTCACCCTCTGCTTCATGTAAATGATACACACACACATGCCCTCTCTTCCCTTCTCTCTCACCCTCTGCTTCATGTAAATGATACACACACATGCCCTCTCTTCCCTTCTCTCTCACCCTCTACTTCATGTAAATGATACACACACATGCCCTCTCTTCCCTTCTCTCTCACCCTCTGCTTCATGTAAATGATACACACACATGCCCTCTCTTCCCTTCTCTCTCACCCTCTGCTTCATGTGAATGGTACACACACATGCCCTCTCTTCCCTTCTCTCTCACCCTCTGCTTCATGTGAATGGTACACACACACGCCCTCTCTTCCCTTCTCTCTTACCCTCTGCTTCATGTAAATTATACACACACTCGCCCTCTCTTCCCTTTTCTCTCACCCTCTGCTTCATGTAAATGCTACACACACACATGCCCTCTCTTCCCTTCTCTCTCACCCTCAGCTTCATGTAAATGATACACACACATGCCCTCTCTTCCCTTCTCTCTCACCCTCTGCTTCATGTAAATTATACACACACATGCCCTCTCTTCCCTTCTCTCTCACCCTCTGCTTCATGTAAATGGTACACACACATGCCCTCTCTTCCCTTCTCTCTCACACTCTGCTTCATGTAAATGCTACACACACACATGCCCTCTCTTCCCTTCTCTCTCACACTCTGCTTCATGTAAATGCTACACACACACATGCCCTCTCTTCCCTTCTCTCTCACCCTCAGCTTCATGTAAATGATACACACACATGCCCTCTCTTCCCTTCTCTCTCACCCTCTGCTAAATGTAAATTGTACACACATATGCCATCTTTATTTCTTCCCCTCACCCTCTAGTTCATCAAATGGTATTCTGAAAACTGTATTTATTCTGAATTCAGTCAAATATGTGATAATATAGGAATAAAATGGATCTGGTACTTTGCAATAAATTTATCCTTTTGAATCAATGACTGTAGTGTAACATTATGTAATCTACTATTATTATTATATGTACATTTAAGTTCTGAAATATGTTGTAGGTGTATATGCTTTATTTTCATTCCTTCAGATGTGCTGTATATTTTAAATATTGAACGTAACATCTGATTTTTAAAATCTAATAAAATACATGTTATCAATCAGTTTCAATATGCCCCACATATTAAAGGGACAGTCTACTTGATTTTGGTTATTGTCCCAGCTTTACATAACCAATATTGTTATATTAATATACTTATAACCTCAAAGATTTAATTTTTCTAAACCCCTGCAGGACGCCTCTTATCTCTGCTTTTTATGAGCTTTTCACAGCCAGACAGTTCTAGTTCATGTATGATATATAGATAGCATTGTGCTCACTCCCGTGGAGAATGATAATGGTTATGGAGGAACCAGCACTAATTGGCTAAAATGCAATTTGCAAAAAGCACTGAGATAAGGGGTAGTCTACAGAGGCTTAGATAAAGGTAATCGTAGAGTTAAAAGTGTATTACTATAATAGTGTTGGTTATGCAAAACTGGGGAATGGGTAATAAAGGGATTATCTATCTCCTGGTTTCTCAACAGCCGGGCCGTGGCCCAGTACCGGGCCGTGATAGCCCTGCTGGTGGGCCCTGACCTGTCATGCACCCACTGCACACTCTTACCCCACTGCACACCAAGGGCAGACTGAGATCAATCAAGGCCCCAGGAAAACTGTCTCACACTGACCCAAATGTATTCAAATTCATGCAAATGAACATGGTAGCCTCCCTGCCCTAATCCCAACAGGCCCATCAACCTCCAGAGCCAGGACCCCCAACATTAAGGGCCAAAGAAAGGGCCCCCAAACTACCGGGCCCTGGACATGTCCAGCTAAAATTTACCGGGCCTTGAGGTCACTTTGGTTGAGAACCACTGATCTATCTTCTAAACAATAACAATTTTCAAGTAGACTGTCCCTTTAAGTGTATGGCATAAGTAGCCATTATTATGTTAAACATGAATTGCTTTTAAGGTAAAATAAAATCCTAAACCATGAAATATTGTCTGCAATAAATGACAGATGACATTAATACTGATGTAGATGTTAAAACAGAAGATCTGAGTGTAATGTGTCAGCTGGAAGCTCCAATGCAGGAAATGTGTGACAGTGACAATGAAGGTAAGTGCGTGTGTGACGTGTCTTCTGTTCATGAGGTATTGCCTGTTTTTTTTTTTTTTGTTTGTTTTTTTGTAATTTTCTCTTTATTGGAAATAAAAAATAGAATGTTACACACATTGTCTATCTGAAGCTCACAAAGTGAAATGATTTTCATTATTCTCTCCATCGTCCATAGCTATAGTAATGTTCATTTCAGCAGCATAGTCCATTATGTGATTTTAAATTCAATAGCCAGGATTTCAATGGAGAGTCTAACTTTGTACATTAAGCGTTATAAGCAGTTCAAAATTGGTATATACAGAATGACAACATTATGCGCAATACATGTCCCTCTAGTTCCCTACCTACAGGGTATGCGTTTGTAGGGCCGTTATGATGGTTTGTTATTTTCCAGTTTAATATAATATAACAAAGTATTGCCTGAGCGCCTCACCACTAGTGGGGGCTAGGATATGTTACTCAGTCTGTGATGTAATAAAAATATATTGGGTATTTATTAGTTAAAAAGGTATAATGGTGAAAAGTACATATGGTACACAATTAAAAACAATTTTCCACTGTTAAACTCATTCAAATCCATGTGCACATAAGCAATATTACACATATATCTATAATCAGTAATGAAAGACCAATTAAAAAGCTCATATATATGAAAAATATTAATTCCATTTGATGCAGTGTTTTGCCACCTTTGTGGCTAACAGAATGTAGCACTGATCCCCTTGCTGGGTCTCCACAGAGATGTTAATCAAGTTTCAAAGAGTGTTTTGGTTAATTATCTTACTGATCAAAGGTGATCAAGCAAACGGTATGTTTAGTGTTGTTTGTAATCCCAAAGTAGGGGAAACTCCCAATGTATAACAAATATAAATATAAAACTAAAATAAAAATAAGTCTGTGTGTATTCCTTTAAAAGTTAAAGTGAAGCCAAAATAAAGTTCAAGCAAGCAAAAAAAAAAAAAAAAAATTCAGATCATCCAAAAGTCAAAGTGAACTTGCAAAAAAGGACAAAAGCTGCAAATTTATGCAACAATGCCAAAAAGTGCAACAATCCCAAAAATTGTATAAAAATGCAAAAATACAAGTGTGCGCGAAGAAACTAAGTGGTGAATACTGGTGATTGAAAAACTAGGTCTCTTAAGATCCAAATGTGTGCAAAGCTGCAGAGCTGATGCCTGTAGCAAAAATAGAAAGTCAAATTTTTCTGGAGACTGTCCTGCTCCTAGGTGGGTTCTTATGTGAAAGATAATCCATATAGTGTAGTATGTTCAAGTACAGGTTTAATAATAAGAATAAGGCTTATCAGATGCTTTGTCAACGCGTTTCGCCCTCTCAGAAGGCCTTTCTCATTTGGATCTTAAGAGACCTATTTTTTCAATCACCAGTATCACCACTTAGTTTCTTCACGCACACTTGTATTTTTGCATTTTTATTCAATTTTTGGCATTGTTGCACTTTTTGGCATTGTTGCATAAATTTGCAGTTTTTGTCCTTTTTTGCAAGTTCACTTTTAAAGTAATACACACTGACTTATTTTTATTTTATTTTTATATTTTTTATACATGGGAGTTTCACCTATTTTATTTTTTCTACATTGGAAGTTTCACCTACTTTGGGATTACAAACAACACTAAACATACCATTTGCTTGATCACCTTTGATCAGTAAGACAATTAACCAAAACACTCTTTGAAACTTGATTAACATCTCTGTAGAGACCCAGCAAGGGGCTCAGTGCTACCCTCTGTTAGCCACAAAGGTGGCATAACACTGCATCAAATGGAATTAATATTTCTCATATAAATTAGCTTTTTAATTGTACCTTCATTACTGATTATAGATATATGTGTAATATTGCTTATGTGCACATGAATCCATGTTAATCTGTTATTATTTCAATGAGTTTAACAGTGGAAAATTGTTTTTAATTGTGTACCAAATGTACTTTTCACCATTATACCTTTTTAACTAATAAATACCCAAAATATTTTTATTACATCACAGACTGAATAACACATCCTAGCCCCCACTAGTGGTGAGGCGCTCGGGCTATACCTTGTTATACTTTGAATTTCCAGTTGATAGCTAGAGGTCAACACAGCCGGAGCATATAGGATCCACACAGGCGCTAGGTTTATACACAATCATAATGGTTTTAATATAATAGTATCGTTCTAGTTGTAGAATCTGATCTACCTGTGCGATCCAATCTTTCAGAGATGGGCCGCTGAGGATTTCCAATGTCTAGGGATCATAATTTTTGCACTGCTGATCAATGTGAGCATCATCTTGTGTTTGTCTATGCTTTTTAACTTAGGGAGAGTGGCAAATAATAGAATCTTTGGATCCCTTGGTATTATCTTTTGTAGTGTTCTGCACATACGTCCGTCCAAAAACCTGGAGTCTTTGGCAGCCCCACCAAATGTGTTGTATAGTTTCTGCATCGGGGCAGCCCCTCCAACATTTACCCATAGTAGTGGGGTATATTACTTTTTTTTTTTTTTTTAATATTTTTTATTGAAGTCGTAAACAAATACAAAATATAGGGTATGCCCCAAAACATTTACAAGACAATGTATACACAAGATAGTTTAGAGAGTATTGCATTCTAGCATCTCAAATATTACCGGAGAATGTGGGCTATCACCTGGAAAGACTTCAGTTTTATATTAGAGTGTCATAAACGTGATACAAACAAAAAAGATCCTCTCCTAGCTGTTTGCAAAAAATAGAGTAGGGAATCTGTTCAAATAAGGGTGAGACTAGGGAGGAGGTAACTCTATATATTTATGGGGGAGGGGGATGCAGCGGGCAAGAGCCGCTCAAAATGTAATAAAGGGAATGGGGGGGGGGGTGTTGGAGGGCGGAGCCAGCCAATATTTGCAGTGTGAGCTAAACAATAGTAGATAGGTTATATACCAATAGTGTGCGTGTGGGAGCTTGATATTATTGGTAGTGGTAGGAATACATCTGAGCAGACAATTAGGGAAATGGTAGGAACATAGAGCATAGTCACAAATTATAGTTGAGTTCCACCTGGCAGAAGTGATAATCTGGATCACAGTACCATAGTAAGCTACGTGATGATACGTATATGAGGGGACAAGACTATTAAGAAGCAACTATAAACCATTTGGCTTTTCCTGAACAACTCTCTAAGTACTTCCACGTATGAGAACATTTGAGTGAACAGAGATATAGGGTGGTAATGTTAACTATAAGTAAGTGTGAACTATTATAAACTGTCTTATAAAAGTTAACGACTCCTGGTATATGGGGATCACAGCACTTCACTCAGAGTAACAGCTTTGTACAACTTAAAGCTAAAATTAGTATTGAGTAGTTAACATAATTCCGCTAAACATTCTGAACATTATTAGAACCTCTTGTAAACTAATAGAAAATGTAAATGTAACGACCAAGGGTAACACTTATGGGCTCAGACATACTATCATCATACTAGTGGGTCCTCAGTCGCATGTCAATTGCATCGTGTTGTGGGATGCCTTATAATAATATAAAAGGAATGTAAACCCCATTAAGAATATCATATGTGTGCTTAGGGGCTGACTGGTTATATCTGCTGAGGACTAAAGGCAACTGCCGTAAGCTATTGTGCAATAGCCTTTAACTTATATCTAGCCTTGGGTAAACTAACAACTAAAACCATATCTGCGTATAAATGGTACCTTAAATTCTAAAGAGCTTTGGGTTGTAGAGTAAAATGGCAATTGGGCTGCATACTTCCTACTAACTTTAAACATATAGCACAATGTAACGTGTAAACTATTATTGTGCATGAAACTAAACTTAATGATAAAGTTGGTGACTTAGAAAGTGATCAATTTAAAAAAAAAAAAAACAACAGTGTACCATGGAAATGTAGGAAAATATAACAGGAGTCTTGAATAAGACACATTAATATGGGAATGAACTCCATTGTAAACTGCGCCTGCATGGAGCACAATTGTAAAACCTTATGTTCAATTTGCGAGACAGCATAAATTAAGTAAGATCTGTACTGGCTACTATACGTCTATAACTAAACAGTTGAGATAAGGCTTGAGCTAATACTCCCTCCTAGTTATATGAAATTAAGCTATTGACATCGAATTTGGAGGGGTAGATGTTACAGAAATATATGTGCTATGATACAAGGATTTACAAGACAATCTGTGCAAACTGACAAACATTATGAGAGTATAGTCATGAAATTGTAACAATTCCTCAGTCCCCTATTCCTATTCCGGGGCAAAGCTGATCTCAAATATAAATGTTAATAGGTCTAGATGCATGTGTTGTATATTATTGTAAATAGGGGACATGTTGGAGCATACAATTCAGTCAGCTAGGTTACATCTCTCTTTTTCAGTTGACTATAAGTAGTAAAGGACAGTCTAATACATAGATTACTTGGTTGCTATCAGAATCACCTCCATAACATTCAATGTAACATGTAAAACCAAATTATGGCAAATTAGTGCAAGTTCCCTAAAGCTTAATGCTGTACAATTCCAACATACACAGTGTGTCATAAAGGCAATATATATAAGATCAAAACAGATCCTGGGGATATCATGGTTATGAGCTGTCCCCTCTCCCCCGTACTGGCAACGAGAGAGAAAAGAAAACAAACAAAAAATAAAAAAGGTAATTAGGGAGTCTTGCCAACATAAACAGTACAACGTAAGGATATGGCTTTACAAGAGCTGAATATTGTGCAACGTCCTGAAGCAGCTTCACATTTATGAGCCATACAATTGGAGCAGTATAAACGATGAAATTCTTGTGGGGGAACCTGTTAAACCCACAAGCAAACCTGAAAGGTAACCGCCAGGATCAAAAGGTCTGTTCAACTGACTGATGCGAAGTATGGCGTGTTTCCCTTGCGATCCGGATAATGACATGTTCTGAGCGCACAGCGCTGGGAAGGGGAAACATTGCTCCATGTCCTCATTATGGAAGGGCGGGCGACCATCCAGATCGCCAGTCCCTAGAGCAAATATTTCAAAATATATGGAACGGCTGTAGCCCCACAAGGTCTCATAATGTCTGTGTAGCTTCATGGGAATTAATCTCACCTCTTGCTGCGCAGTGTCATCCATAACCGAGCTGAAAATTGGTGGTGTTGGCTCTCTCCAGATCTCAACTGCAGGGGATATGCGCCCAGGTAGCTCCCTCTGCTTTGACAAATGCGTGACTTTCTGTCCCATCTTGCCGGATACTTCTTCTAGTACAGGGTCATAGGAGCGCACATTGGGTGTTGCAGGGATACCGCGTGCGTCTGTAGTAAATTCAATCGCAGTCTCGCCCGATATATCTTCCCGCATGCTAGGTTGTTCTATGCGCACTAAGATATCCGGATAGCTCGGTCCGTCCTGATTCAGGATCACCTTTTGTGTCATAATAGCTCTTAAGCTGCTTGAAATGTCCTTGTAACCCGCTGACATTTGCAGGGTGAGTTCCCATAGAGCCTCACGTATAGCCAATGAACCTTCCTCCATATTTGTCGGTATTGCTGTAATAGGCCGCAGAATCCTGGGAATTTCTTAGTTGGCAGAGGGAGAATCAGGCATGAAAAAGAGGTAAAAACAAAAGTTCACAGATAGAGCTGAGGAAGTCCTGCTTGCTCTAAGTTAAATTTGGGGCAAGTTGCAGAGGATTAATCCCAATTTGCCGTTATATTAAATGCATTTCTGCAGGAGCTCTCTCACACACGTCCACTCAGCTTGGCTGTTGGCTCCGCCCCCCGGGGTATATTACTTTTAACCTTGCTGGGGTAAGATACCATCTCATTAGGAACTTGTAGTTTGTTTCCTGTACTTGTGCTGAAATAGAAGCTGTTTTGGTGTTAATAAATATTTTATTCCATGCTTGTTGTGTAAGTTCTGTTTCTAGCTCTTTCCCCCATGCTTTAGTGTAATTAGAGAGGTTGCTTCCTTCCTGAGTAAGGAGCAGCTTATATAGAATGGAGATCAAGTGGCTTGGGGTTGACTTCTTCAAACATAATTTTTCAACATTTGTTGTCGATCTAACTGGTAAGTCTTTGTGTTTATGAGAAATGAGGAAATGTTTTATTTGTGCATATGATAACCAGGTCAGAGATGTGTCAATGTTGGAAGTAGAGATTTATGTAAAGGTCTTTAGTTTGTTTTGATGAGATAAATGGTAAAACGTGTTTTCTCTTGTAAGGTGTATCCAGTCCACGGATCATCCATTACTTGTGGGATATTCTCCTTCCCAACAGGAAGTTGCGAGAGGATAACCCACAGCAGAGCTGCTATATAGCTCCTCCCCTAACTGCCATATCCAGTCATTCTCTTGCAAACTCTCAACATAGCTGGAGGTAGTAAGAGGAAAGTGGTGTAATATAGTTAGTTTTTTCTTCAATCAAAAGTTTATTGTTTTTAAATGGTACCAGAGTTGTACTATTTTATCTCAGGCAGCATTTAGAAGAAGAATCTGCCTGATTTTTTCTATGATCTTAGCAGAAGTAACTAAGATCCACTGCTGTTCTTACATATGTCTGAGGAGTGAGGTAACTTCAGAGGGAGAATGGCGTGCAGGTTATCCTGCAATAAGGTATGTGCAGTTTAAGTTTTTCTAGAGATGGAATTTGCTAGTAAAAAGCTGCTGATACCGGATTAATGTAAGTTAAGCCTAAATACAGTGATTTAATAGCGACTAGTATAAGGCTTACTATCAGAGGTATATACTCTGATTAATGTGCAATATAAAACGTTTGCTGGCATGTTTAATCGTTTTTATATATGCTTTGGTGATAAAACTTATTGGGGCCTAGTTTTTTTCCACATGGCTGGCTTGATTTTTGCCTAGAAACAGTTTCCTGAGGCTTTCCACTGTTGTAATATGAGTGGGAGGGGCCTATTTTAGCGCTTTTTTGCGCAGTTAAAATTACAGACAGAGACATTCAGCTTCCCTCAGCAGTCCCCTTCATGCTTTAGGACATCTCTGAAGGGCTCAAAAGGCTTCAAAAGTCATATATTGAGGAAGGTAAAGCCACAGTGGAGCTGTGGCAGTTGTGACTG